>NW_026061174.1:0-316250 GCF_929443795.1 Astur gentilis
TCTTCAGAGTACAGTAGTAGCATTGCAAATATTACTGAAGAAAATGTGCTGATTGTAACTGATACAGAAAATTATTGGTTAATTTCTTTTTCAATTTTGAAAATACTGAAAGGTATTCCTAGAAAAAGTTTCCCGTTTATAAAGCAGGCGTTTGCTGGGGCTGAATTACAATTCCTTTGTAACTGAATTGGGTCAATATTCCGAAAAAGGGGAATATGTTTATTTTTGAAACAGGTCAAAACTGCATGTGTTGTGCTGGCAAGGAGGAGGCTTCTTAAATGTAGAACTTGTTAAATTTAAAAGCACACCTCCACTCTCCATAGTATTGCTTGTATGTTAATTCAGGGTTAAGATATTCGTTCACTTCAGTTTCTGTGAATCTGTTAGGGCAGCGTGCTCTAAGGTGATGGGAGGGAGCAGGGGGAAGAAGGGGAGGAGGAAAAGCAAAATATCTGGAACCTGCTCTTCCATGACTCCTGCAAACTGTAATGTTATTTTTTTTCCCAAGCCTGAAAACTGTACTTGGCGGTGGGATTGTGGCTATCTTGTTAATAGTCTTCCTTCCTTTCTTGTTTTGGCCTCTCCAGGAAGCGATTCGAGTAATCCTTGGAAATCTTGATGATTTACATCCGTTTTCTACAGACCACTATCTTTCTGTGTACCCTTTCTTTCCTACTTGTAAAAGAAAAGGTCCAATGACTTGTATCTGTTGGGCATTGCTTAATTTGACATTCCTGCCCAGTAGTGCGCAGATCTTTAGCTGGAGTACGACTCCTCTGAGCTTTGCAGTTTTACATTAGCTGAAGATCCTCCTCAGTTGTTGCCTTCACCAGAGAACTGATGTATGTAAAAAGAATGTTTTGCAGTGTTTTCAGATGGCCACCCCTGCCTTCCAAATCTGATTTAGCCAGAGAAAACGAACGTGCATATATAAAGTCCCAGGAAGCCCACGTAATGCGATTGCAAGGAAAGCTAGTGCGTTGTTTCAAAAGGTTAAAACGTAAAGCGCTCCTTACAGGCGCAGCAGCGTTGGCCCTCTAGTAGTGAAGACCACAGTAGTTTTCTTGTAAGGTACATTAGGATTAAGTATTGTAGTTGCTGTAGTGTAAAGGGTTACGGAGAAGTTACTCTCCTGAGGCTGTTGTTGCAGAGAAAAGTAAGTTAGTGGAAGGAGAAGCCTTTTCAGTCCTAAGGTGTGTCAGTTTGTGAATCGGATCAGGCCCTTCGGCATCATCACCTCCCGTGATTCCGAGTGCCCAGGAGTAATGAACACCCACGTGTTTCCGCCTCCAAGGCATCCCCTTCCAGTCTCGGCAGACTGCGTTATTGCCACCCCTGGTCCTAGCAGGCAAGAACGAGATCATCCTCTTTCTCTGTCAGAAGCTGGTAGGTATGAGAGCAACTTATTCCTGTTACTGCCAGGAAGAGAAAGTAGCCCAGAGCATCGTCAGACAGGAGGCATCCAAACAAAGGAAGCCTCGTTGTTGGTTTGCTTCGCTAAAGCGCAGCCAGTTTTGCCTGCGTGCTTGAGGAGGGTTTGATTCACGAGCTTGTATTTCTGGAACTGGGAAGTCCATCCACCTGCTCAGGCAGCACCGGGCCCTGCAGAGAACTGCAAGCTCAGAGGCCTGGCGTGATGAGTTGTCCTGCAGTCTGTGTGTCGGGCTCCTCACTGTAGCATACCTCTTAGTTAATCGCCAGCTGTGGGAGTCCTTGAAGCCAAACTCAAATGAACAATTTCATCCCTTAAAGGAACTGACTGTGTCATCTAGGCAAATCTTGGGCTCCATCTCCGGTCCTCAGGATGCAAATGGAGTAAAAGTCTTCATGTTACCTGTTTCTTCCTGAGATCAGAGGCACGTAAAGAGACTGCTGCCTGGCGTCACCCATTCTTGCAGGCATGAGCTCCTAGGTGTGCGAACTGCACCCCCAGGAAGGAACGTCTGTAACTGTGGCGTTTGTCATGTCAATTATCTTTTGTCCTCCCATTTTGAGGAGGACTGTGAAGTGAATGTAATGACGCTAGTCCTGTGAATCCTAGTCCTTTTCAGGTTTAAAAATAATTTTTAAAAGAATTACTTTTTAGTTAGGAAAGCTGATGAGGTTTTCTTCACAGGGTTGGGAGAGCCTGGCATGTTGTTTTTTGCGGGAAGATGTCAGGACTGAAGCCAGAGGCAGTTAAGGAAACACAATGCTATGAATGCAAGCAACTGATGGGAGAGTGTCACCTGGATGAGTGTTTCTTGTAATGTGTTACTAGCGTATGGTGTCTCCTCACATCTCATTTCTCCGCTGTGTAGTTCGATGTGTCACTTGTTCAGCTGCTGCTGCTCATTAAATATAAATCTCCATTGGCAGGAGCAGTTACAGGGTCATGGATCTTGGACCAAGATCCTCAAAACCCCCTAGCTATGCGAGGTTTCCCTGCCGCACGTGCACTGCCTTTGTGTCCTGACGCTCTGTTTCTCCAGGAATGTCGGTATTTGCGTGGGGAGTTTCAAGGACCTGCCTGTGGACGCGACGGCCCCTACACGCCTGACGTGTTCTTCTGGTGCTGCATCCTCTTCTTCGCCACCTTTGCCCTGTCAAGCTTCTTGAAGAAGTTTAAAACCAGCCGCTACTTTCCAACCAGAGTAAGTAGAAGGAGGTGGCCAGTGTCCATCTCCACACTCGTTTCCCAAAATGGCTTTCCTGCAGCACTAAGCAGTATTTGCCCCGCCTTGGTCAAGCTGGGAAACGTTGGCCTTGCAGGCCAAGCTCTCCAAGAGCTTGGATGTCCCACACTCATTTCCATGAGTGCAAAATCATCGTAGCATTTCCCACCTGCCTCATGACCTGCCCCAGATTGAAGATTTTTGGGGTTTGATTTTGGTTTTTTTTTTTTTTTTCCTCAGGTCATAGGAAGTCAGGTTTCCCAAAGTTTTGGGTTTTGGGTTTTCGGTTTGGTTTTTTTCCCCTACCTTCTGCGCATTATGTGCTCGAGCGGAAAGTAGATTCGAGTGAGGAACTTCCTTTTAAGGACTAAAGGATGCCTCAGTGCCTTGTTGCCATCCATTGTAGCTGTGAGTGTAGCTGTAGTGGCAGACGTGTTTTCTTATTTTTAATATTATTTTTAGGTTTTGACTTAAACCAACCCTTGTCGGCCTAATTAAGCTTTTTTTATTGTCTGACCCTAGGTCTCACAGGGACAAACACAGCAGCAGTATCTAAGCAAGGGATCAGGCTGCATGTGCTCAGAGGGGTGGTGGGATTTGGTTAAGCGGCCTTAATGTTGTGCATTTCTGCAACTCTTGCATCTCACCTTACGGCCCTGTTTGCCATGCCCCTCTCACCTCTGGTTTCTCGCCCCAGGTACGGTCCACAGTGAGCGACTTTGCTGTTTTCCTCACCATCGTCATCATGGTGCTCCTTGACTTTGTGGTTGGGATCCCATCGCCGAAGCTCCAGGTCCCCCATGTGTTCAAGGTAATGGGGTGTTTTGGCACGTGCGGGTGCCACAAGGTGATGCCGGGGCAGGGCAGGGCTGAGTCTGGAGGAGATGCTGGTGGTGTGACCATCTCCTCTTCCACCTCCAAGTGCCTTGCTTCCTCCTGGAAATGAGAAGATGGCCCCAAAAACTAGATACCCACAGGGGAAGTATCTAGAGGTGCTTGCAAAGAGGAGACTGGCACTGCTGAAGCCCCCGGGAGAGGGGGACATGAAGCCAGGGCCGGGAGGTGCTCTGACACAGGGAGGGAGGGGAAAATGAAAGCCAGTGGAGTGCCTGGGCTGGGAGACGATGCTGATGTGTGGGCTTTGTTGCAGCCTACCAGAGACGACCGCGGGTGGTTCATCAACCCCATAGGACCCAACCCTTGGTGGACGGTGTTGGCTGCGCTCGTCCCAGCTCTGCTCTGCACCATCTTGATATTCATGGACCAGCAGATCAGTGCCGTTACTGTGAACAGGAAGGAGCACAAGCTGAAGGTAAGGGCCTGCGAGAGATGACCCCAGCCCCAGCCCCTTCTGGGCTGCAGGTCTGGGGAGAAGCTCTTATTCCCGATGCTTTCTGAAGGCATTGGTTTGGGACAAGGTCAGGCTGCGTGGCAGGATGCTCTCCTGGATTAACGATGATGCAGGGAGCAAGTGACAGGGCAGTTCAGATGAGCAACCTTTTGGAGGAGCTAATTAATCTTGGAGCAATAGAGAAGTGCGTTTTTGTTTTAAAAGGGCAGCAGCAGCAGGTGTGGGGAATGAATTGTTTTGATGCGCTGCCAGGGATAACTCAGAGTCACACCTTCCTTGCAAGTGGTAGAATTTTCTTTGTGAGTGGAAAAAATGGTTTGGTGCTTTTGGGTTGTGGGTTGTTGTTTTTTGGAGAAGTATGTATCGCACAAGCTCTGCATATCCATTGTGTCTGAACTCCTGCCAGATTTTCATGCCAGGTGCTTGTGCAAAGCCTGCATACACCCTTACTTGTTTCCATTTCTTGTTTTGACTTCTGAAGAAGCTGACTTGTGCTCGAGCAGGGTTTGAGTCTGACTTGCGACGTTATCCTTGCTCTTGTGCTATGGGATGCTCTGTTTCTTGTTTTCCTGCCTGCAGAAAGGATGCGGGTACCACCTGGACCTTTTTGTGGTGGCAGAGATGCTCGGGGTGTGCTCTGTGATGGGGCTGCCCTGGTTTGTGGCTGCGACCGTCCTGTCCATCACCCACGTGAATAGCCTCAAAGTAGAGTCTGACTGCTCAGCTCCAGGAGAGCAACCCAAGTTTCTGGGGATACGAGAGCAGAGAGTCACTGGCTTGCTGATCTTTGTGCTCATGGGCTGCTCCGTCTTCTTCACTTCTGTGTTAAAGGTGAGAGGAAAATGCAAACCACCCAACAACCGCGAGCTTGTTGGAGGTTACAGACAAACAGTCCCCTCTCTGCAGGCCTGAGTAGTTAGTTGTGGAGCGGAGGAGGAGGAGGTGATCCCAACCCTTGGGGCTTGACCCATGGTGGGAACCAGCCTCGGTTAGGCTTTGCAGCCCTTCGGGCCCCCGTTTGGTGTGCTTGAGACGAGCAAGCAACGCAACTGCTTGAATTTTTGGGTGTCTTTCAGGCCCGCCCATGTTTATGGGTTACAGTTGAGCATATTCAGACCAGCACATCTGCTGTCTTTCAAACAGGCAGCCCTTTAGTGGCTGCAATTTGCTCCCCAAATGCCCCGGAGCAGCCGTTCCCAGGAGCTAAACACACTGAGGTCATCCCTGTGGGCTTCCTTGCACGTTCCTCCCACAAAGTAATCTCGTCTCTAGGCTAAAAGGAGGCCTGTGGCCTTTGCCTGTTGCCCCAAGAATAGGCAGAAGTGTTTCTTCTACCGCCAGAGAATGCGGCATAGGGTAGCACGGGTGAAATCGCCTATTTTCCTCCAACCTTTCTGGAAAATAGGATTATTCTGTGGAGAGGTAGCTCCCAAGTTCAGCCTAAAGCAGAGCCTTAGCTCACTCGTGCACACAAAATGGCAAAAAAATGGTTAAAATCTGACCCATCTCTAAGCCTGAATGGAAGCTGGAAAGCTTCAAGCAATTTTAGGCAGTGCCTGTGGAAGAGGGTGGTAATACTGAAAATGCAATACAGGAAAAGAAACGATTGCATTCTTTCTTTTTTTTTTTCTTCCCCCCCCCAGTTTATACCAATGCCTGTGCTTTATGGCGTCTTTCTCTACATGGGTGTGTCGTCACTCAGAGGAATTCAGGTACGGACTCTTTTACAGCGTGCAGCGTGTCGGCTCCCTGGTATTTTGTCTCCGTAGCAGCAGGGAAAAAAGCAGTGGCATGGGAAAAACTTCTCGCAGAGCAAGCAATGAAACTCTTTTGTGTAAGAAAAAGATTGGTGGAGGCACAGGAGGTATATAGGGCTGGGAGGACCAGGCAAGTTCAGCGCTCTCTGTTGCAGGGTTTAGGGCAGGTCAGTGTTTGTTTACGTGAAAGCGGGGGAATTTAGTGCAAAGGGAAGGCAGTTTCTACCACTGGTGGAAATCATCGCTGGGGGAATCAGTGGGCCGAGAAATGCTAATAATGGAATGGCATGGAATAGTTGCCGTTTGGTAACCCATTTACTCTCAGCAGGGGAAGGTAATTCACTGTATACTAGTACTCAGCTGTTCATACACACTTCCCCAATTTAAAAAAAAACAAACAACTCAACAAGTTGCACTAAGCAGTATTTCAGATGGAAGGCAAATGTAGGTAATCCTTTCTGAAATAGAGGCAGCTCAAAGCAATTGTCCTCCTGTCCCACAGGGAGCATCCCAATAGAAGACTGAACGCTTTAGGACTGAAGGCCACTTTTTAGAGTACACAGCTTCGTTTATAAGGCCCAAGTACATATTTTTCTGTCCCGAAGCCTTGTTTTGACTGTCCAAATACTCCTTTTTGCATCCCAACCCTTCTTTTTTGTGAACAAATCCTCATTTTGATGGTCCAAAGCTTTATTTATAAACTCCAGAGCCCCATTTCAGGCTCCACAACCTTGTTTCTAAACTCAAATTTTGAGGCTCCGAACCTCAGTTTTAGGGCCCAATGCCTCATTTTCGGGGTCCAAAGAATCATTTCCACAATCCACCCCTTCATTTTTAGGATCCTGAAGCCTCATTGCAAGGGCCCAAATACCCATTTTTAAAGTCCAAACCTTCCTTTTACAGCACAAACCCCACCGTTAGAGCCCCAAGCCTCATTCTTTACCTTCCAAAGCCTCCTTTTCAGGGAAGAGAGCCTCCTTTCCAGGGACCGTAGGCTCAGTTTTAGGATCCAGTCTGCAACTAGGGAGAGCCCAAGGCCTCATTTTGAGGGTCCAAATATTCAATTGGAGGGCCCAAAGCCTCATTTTAGTGGCCAAGCTCCTCATCTGGGGTGCAAGGCATCTCTTGTTTAACGCACAACCCCTCATTTGGAGCTTCCAAAGACCCATTTCTAGGGTGCAAAGCCCTCGTTTTTGGTACTGAAGCATCCCTTGAAGGCACAAAACCTAATGCAGGGTTCAAAGCCTCAGTTTCATTTCCAAAGCCCCACTCTTAGGGCCCAAACCCTCCATTGGAGAGTCCAAAGGCCTCTTTTAACAGCTGAGGGCCTCCCCTGGAGTGACCCAAGCCCTCTCTTTGGGACCAAAGCCTCATGTCTTGGGGCCCTATCGACACCAATAGGTTCCCCTCCTTTGCAGAGCCCAAAGGGTCACGTGTAGCATCTCCCCCACCATTTTTAGTGCCCAAAGCCTCATCTGGAGGGCCAAAGTCCTCATTGTTCTGGTCCAAACCTTTTGGCCTTTTATGACCCATAGCTGTTCTTTAGGGCCCACAGTTTCACTTGGAGGGTTTAAACCCTCAGCTTTAAGGCACAAAGCCACGCTTTTAGGCTCCAAAGTTACACTTACAGGGCAGAAAGCCTCGTTTTCCCTTCCCAAAGTCTTAGTTTTGGCTTCCAGAGCCCCATTTCAGGCTCCAAACCCTCATTTTGAGGGTCCACGGGCTCCCTTGCAGTTGGCAAAGTCTCCTTTTTAGAGCCCAAGGCCACTTTTTTAGTTGCTGAACTCCCATTTTCAGTCTCCAAAGCCTCATTTTTAGGATCCAGCCAGTCGTTTTCAGGGTCCAAGCCACATCCTGAGTTTCCAAACCCTCATTTTTATGCTCCAAACCCTTCTCTTAGGGCCCAAAGCCTCATTTTGAAGGCCAGTCCCTTGTTGCGACACAGACAGGACTGTCGGGGGATGCAATGGGTCTACGGAATGCCTGACAGTTCGAGAACAGTGTGACCTTGAGCAGCTTGTAGTGTATCCTTGAAAGTCTGGGAAGATCCGAGAAGAGCGGTACAAAAACAAGATAGCAATAAGAAGAACCGTCCTGATGAACTCACCAATCATGAATTGTTAGTTACTAACTAAACCAATCATATACTAACACATACTCCGAAGTAGGGGATAAAAAGGTGTGTTAGAACAACAAAGGAGCCATTTTGCATGATCTGTTACTTGTCGTGTCCGTCTCTACCGCGACACAGGACCACCAACGGGCCTTGGTAGGAACCCCAAGGCCCATCAGGAGGTCGTGAGGGGACAAGAGAATAAACGCACAGAACAAGGCGCAGCCTTCAACAGCGCCCACCTATGGGACTCACAGAAGGCATGAGTACAGCTTTGCAGAGCTGGACCAGCCCCTCCAATAGCCCAGCCAACAAAGCTTTCTAAACAAGGCAGAAACATTGACTCCTTTTCTCGTCCCTACTTAAGATTCCCTGTAGAACTGGGTCTTGGCCTGACCGAGGCTGTAGGAGGGAGGAAGATGAGGGAAAACTTTGCAGGGAAAACACCCAGACACAGTATGGCCTGGCATCAATAAATGTAGGCACAAGCAAGCCCTTGGGAGCAAACTCTTTATTCTCTGCCTGGGGGCTCTGTGGCCCTGGAGCCGCACACCTCCTCAGGACATCCTCCACAAGGCTCCCAGCTACCGCCCTCTTCAACGACTCGGGCTGCACAGGCTCCTCCGGGAGAAGCTTTAAACGCACTGGTCTGTGCCGTGCTCCTGCCTGGGTAGGGCGCTTGGGACCCGCTGGAGGCATGGGCTCTCTTGGAAACTGGGGGCCCGTGGAGGGAACGGTGTCTGCGGTGCTCCCTGGCCAGAATATATGCAGAGTTTCCAATGCAGGCACTGAAGACCTTGCTGTGGCTCCTTGCTGTGCTGAGCCCAACCGAGTTTTTAAGAGTAGATTTTTAGTGTGAGCAAAAGTGTGATTATTTTATTTTGTAATTTCTGTAAATAAAGTGGGTTTGGTTTGTTGTTTTTTTTTAAATAAGACTCTTCCAGAGCTCAGGTCAGGCTGAACCTGAGGGAAAGGGGCAGACCCTCACAGAGGGCAGAGCCACATCATGATAGGGGGGCCAGCAGGATCAGGGGGCCATGCGACACGTCCTGCTCACGTCCTGCCGGCTCCAGGAAGATGGTTGCACAAAGGACTCGGGGCGCAGCTCCAGGGACAGGGGTTTGGTGACCTGGCTCCAGCGCCTCTGGGGCCAGGGGCTAGGAGCTGTCGGGGGCTTCAGGGCTGTCGGGGGCTTCGGGACTGGGGGCTGCAGCCCTCCGCTTCAGAGGGACGATGCAGACGCTGTTCTTGGCCTCTTTGACTCTCCACCACCGGCCAAGCCTGCAGATGAGAGAGATGGGGGCTACCCTCCGCCGAGCCCTTGGAGGAGCAGGGGGGGGCTGTGCCCCTGGGCAGCACCAGGGAGGGGGGACAGTACCGGTGCTCCTGTCCAAGGCCAGCCACCAGGAAGTCACCGGCTGCAGAGAACTTGAGGCTGTTCACAAAACCCACCTGGAGGGGACAGGGCAGGGTGAGGGGCTCTGGCAGCCTCCTCCTGCCGCCCAGGGAGGGGAGCCCCTGCCCAGAGATGCCCCAAGCCCAGCTCCAATCCCCCACCTCCCCATCCATACCAACGGGATGTCCCAGAGGGGCTCCAGCTTCCGAAATCCCTCACCGCACTTCCAGAGCTTCACGCTGGCGCTGTGGGAGCCTGGGGCAGAGAGAGAAGACTGCCATGCACTCCCACCCAGGTAAGGGAGCAGGACGCCCCCCTCTCCACACCCCCACTCCAAAGCAGCTGCCACACACCTGTAGCCAGGAGGTCCCTGTTGCGCAGGGCGGCCACTGCTGAGATCCAGTATGGCTGCTGCAGGCCCTGGGCATCCTGCATGCCATGTGCCTGCCGGGCCAGTGCCAGCGGCTTCTTTTTCGTTAGCCCCCACATGGCTAGGGACCTGCCAGGGAGGGAAGGGGCGAGGGGGCCGAGGGGGGCACCGCCTGCGCACCCCAGGCACCACCCCGGCCCTGTGCTCACCCGTCATCGGCGCCTGACACCATGTGCTCCTCACTGATGAGCTGGATACAATCGATGGAGCCCCTGTGAAGAGAAGGGGCAACTGCCATCAGTTATGAGCATGCTTTGGGATCCTATTTAGGAGACAAGGGCTCACCGGGGCATCAGCATCCCCACAGTGCCGGCAGGCTCCTAGTGATGCTTGGCACCTGCACGCCGCTGCCTCAGCCTGACCCCCCTGCCTGCAGCCCCCTCTCCCGCCCCAGACCTACTGGTGCCCGTAAAACACAAGCTGCGACTCCTCCGGGATCTTCCAGAGCCGCACGGTACCGTCCCGGCCCCCTGCCATCACACAGCACTCCCGACTCAGGCTGTCCAGCCCCGTGATGACATCCTGGTGCCCGAACCTGGAGAAGGAGATGGCAAAGTGCTGTGGCAAGCAGGGCCCTCTGCTACCACAACTCCCCCGGGCCTGCTGGCTCTTGTGACTTCTGACATCCCCAGGCAGGAGTGGCTGCGCAGCTTGCGGTGCGGGCAGGAGGCAGAGCTGCCCTTCCTGCTGGGGACGTGGAGGGGAGGATGCTGCTGGAGTCAGAGCATTGGTGGCTTTGTAGCTCCCGAGCTCGGCCACGTCAGCCCAAAGCAGCACAGGATCCTTGGACGGTGGGAGGCAGAAAAAGGGATTCGCCCCGGCGTGGCCCCGCAGAGGGGAGGGAAGGCTTCAGTTTCAACTTTGGCTTCGGCTTTGGCGTGGCCTTCTCCTTCCCTCTGTTTCAACAGCCCAGCAGAGCAGCTGGTGCTTTGTGGCAAAGATGAAGCGCGTGGACAGGCGTTGTCCTAGAGCACTGGAAAGAGTGGCTGTCCTGCCACTCTCCGGAGGCTGCCAGGTCCTCCTCCAGCTGAGGTGTCTCCTTTCCTGTTAGACCTCAGGAAGAGGAGATACCCCAGCCTGCAGAGCATCCTAGGGCTGGGGCTCCAGCGTTGTCTCTGCCTGAGCAGAGTCCTCGCTGGGGACTGAGCGTGACCTCATCCGTGCCCTCGTCATCTGTAAACTCAGCCGTGGTAGGTTAAACCTCGACTTCAGCCTTCCTCGTCCCAGGATGAGGAGTGTCTGAGTTGCCAGGGAGGAGACCAAGGGGCTGGTGTCTTTGCTTGGGCCTTGAAGGACTGTGGGGACAAAGCAGCAGAGGTGAGGTGACAGCCCCATATCCCTTCCAGGCAGGGCACATTGCACCTCATGATTCCCAGGGCCAGGAGGGAACCAGGGGGCAGATGGCTCAGCTGGAAGCTGCTGGTTAGGAATACGCCCCTCCCGAAACGCCCCTCTTCCCACAGATGTGCTGGGAGCAGAGCCCCCCTTGCCCAGGCTGGGGGGGGGGAGCTCCATGCCAAGGTCCTTCCTCCTCCCCGCTGCCCTCACTCACTCTCTCTGATGTACTTGTGCTCGTTCTCGTGCTCATCCACATCCCGTCCAAGGAGTCCTGGGGGGACACAGCATGTCAGGGACCCACTGGCCATCAGGGACCCACCAGCCAGCCTGTCTGGCCACACAGTTCCCTGGGGAGGGCTGACCCCAGGGTGCAGCATCGGGGAGGGGATGGATGAGCCTCCTGCCAGCCCTACCTGTGCAGGCAGGAGTGGGAGAGAGTGAAGGGGTGCCCCACAGGTCCTGCACTGGGACACAGGGACCCTGGGAGAGAAAGGGACCCTGGGGCTAGGGGCTCACCGATGAACCTGACAGCCTCCAGCCGCAGGGACTCCTGCGGGCTCCGCAGGTAGGTCTGGCTCTTCCACAGGTAGTACGTGGCCCTGCTCCTCTTCCTGGCCAGCTGGAGAGAAGGGTGCAGAGTTGGCACAGAGATGGCCCCCCCCGTTGGGCCATCCCTCCACCAAGGACCACCCTTCTTCTCCCCAGCAGGACATTCCCAGCTCTCCGCTCTCCGCATTGGGGTTCGGAGGGAGCAGAGGGCTCCCAGGCAATGCTAGGGTGCCATCCTGGTGGCGGGGTCCCCTTTGGGACCCCGGAGGTGAGGACAGCCTGGAGCAGAGCCTGTTCCAGGAGGGTGCATGCAGCTGTGGGGACACTGCCCTTGGTCCCCTCTGCTGGGCACGGGCAGGGCTTACCCAGGGCAGATCCCAGGGGTGCTCGGGCTATGCTTACCAAGCACTCGCAGATCCTCCATGCCTGCGCCGTCTCGGCCAGTCGCACCAGCTGCCTCCACTTCAGGAACTGGCCAGCGCTGCGGAGGGCTTCCTGGGAGGCCTGGTGAGCAGCACAGATGCTACCACCACCATGGGGGGCACAGGACCCTGTGTCCTCCCTCCTGGTGGGGCTCAGAGCCTGTCCTGGCCCATGCAGGGAAGACGCACCAGCTGGGGACTGATGCTGCCAGCAGGTTCAGCACCCCAGGGGAAGAGGAGGGCAGCCACCCTCTCTGGCTGGAAGCCTGTCGGGGCTTCAGCGTTTCAGCTTTGGTGGCCCCAGGCTGCTGCGGAGCCGTAGTCCAGTCTCTGGGGCTGCAGGGACCCATGCCAGGGGCTGTGTGGAGGGAGCTGGGTGCGAAAGGGACCCACCTCCCCATCCACCAGGCAGCAGGAGGAAAAAGGCAGCAGTGGGCAGGGAGGGGGGCTCTGCCTGTTCCTAGGGACTCAACAAGCTAGACCTCACAGTGCAGTGTCAGCATTGCCCTCCCCAAAGGACCAGTCAGGTTGGGAATCCCACCTTGGCCACACTCTCGTCCTGGTCATGCAGGTGAAAGAGCAGCGGCAGCAGGCTGTCCCACACCACCTTCTTCATCTTCTTCTTTTCAGCACCCACCACGAGCCCCGTTGCAATTTGGAAGAGATGGATGGAGAGCTCCCGCACCGTGTCCAGCTCCTGGGGGAAGAGGGGAGGAGGACCTCAGCCACAAGCCCATGGCAAGCAAGGGGCTGACATGGAGACAGACATCCCCAAAATGGCTGCAGGCAGCCCTGCTGCAAAAGGCAGCGAGCTGCGGCATGCAGATGGTCTGCCCAGGGAGACTGGGGTCTCCGGGGCTGAGGGCCAGAGAGGGAGGCCCTGCAGAAGGCTGGAGGATGCTGCCAGAGCAGGGTGTGCATTGGTGGGGCTCAGCACGCCTGCTGCCATCCTGCCACCACTGTCCCCCGCTGCGGCAGGGAGGCCGAGCCGGAGTGAGTCCTTGATGGGGGGTTTGTGACACAGCACGGAGCCACCAAGGGCAGCAATGGGGTCTGGGGACTGCAGGGCAAAGCATCCCCCTGCAGAGCACAGGGGCTGCAGTGGGAGGCGTGAATGGAGGTGCCCAGGAAGGGGGACATGGGGCTCTCCCCCAGCCTTACGCTGTTGAAAAGCAGCAGGAGCTTTTCAGCCAGTGCCAGGGCAGTGAGGCTGAGTCTCTTCCCCTCCAGCAGCCAGAGCATGTTGCCAAGCACGGGCAGGGCCGCGGCGCTGGCATCACTGTCATCATCCAGCAGCTGGTCCAGAACGTACGGCAGCAGGATAAGGGCTTTCCTTTCCTGTGTGAGACATGCCACCTCCTTTTTGTAAAGGAGCCACCGATCACAGGGGTGAAAACCCTCTCCACGAACACCGGCCTCCCCACTGGGTTCTCTGCAGGCAGTGCAGGTTACGAGGGCAAGGTCCCGGCAGACAGGGCTCACCAGCACGCCCATGGGAAGAGCAGGGCACAGAGGGGGAGGACAGACAGCACTGGCTCCTTGCCAGCCCTTCGGCTGCCCCCTTCTCCACCAGACCCCCCTGGATAGGCTGGTGGGTGACTGGCGCTGCCTGGAAAGCTGCCCAAGCTGCCAGCAGCCCCTGCCATGGCTGCTGTGTTTCACCCTGGGGCTCAACACCTCACGGCCAGGCCCTGCAGACCCCACGCTCAGGCCGGTTGCTCTGCCGCCAGCATCCCTGCTGGGACGTGCTGGCAGTGGGAGCCCGTTCCCGTCAGCACTGCTGCTTCTCTCCTTGGCATGGCACAGCCATGGGGCAGAGGGCCGGGGAGGCAGGAGAGCTGGCAGCAGCCAGCACAGCCCACAATGCCCAGGAAAGCCTGAGCTGCCACGTTACCCACTGTTCCACCCTGGGCTGCTGTCCCGGCTGCCCCCTACTCACTGTGTCAGGCCTCTCGGTGAGCCTGAGGATGGCCCTGAGCACCAGGCTGGGCATCCCCAGGCACTGGCTCTGCAGATAAATGGGGAAGATTTCCAGGGCACGGAACAGCTCTTCACTGATGTTGGTAAAGTCCAGCATCTGAAACACAGGCAGTGGGAGCTGCTGAGGTGTGGTGCTGGCTCCAACCATCAGCTCAGGACAAGGACGCAGGGCAAGACCAAGCCCAGACGGAGAGAGGCAGCAGGGATTGCAGAGAGTCCCCGTGCCCCACACCACAGCACATTGCTTGCTCATCTGCTCCTCCATGGTACCAACCAGAGCCCACCCACTGCCCCAGCTTTCCCCACAGTGGTGGGCATGGGAGAACCGAGCATCGGGGGGAGCTTGGAGTGGTGCCATCAGGCTCACCTCAATGAAGAAGACCATAGCGACCATCTGCCAGGTGGGGTCCTCTGTCCGGAGGAGCTCTACCAGATGGCAGAAGATGGTGGAGCGCAGGCGCCTTGGCATCTTCATCATCTCCCTGACGGGGAAGGAGGCACTGTCAGGCCTGAGCCAGGCAGGCACATCTTTTGGGGGTTTGCACCAGCCTGGACATCGCCAGTCTGTACCACTTTCTCCAAGTAATGGGGACCCCACTGCCATCAGCCCCAAGGGAGGGGGTGGCATGGGGTACCCTGTCCCCAAGGAGCAGGGAGAAGGGGCTCTCACCTGGCGATAATGCGCACTCCCATGAGGTGGGTCTGGGAGCTGAGCAGGGTGTCCCAGCCACCCTGCGCCTCGATGGCCAGTACCTGGCTCTCAAAGCCCATGCTGCAGAGCAGCACTTTCATGGACTGCACCGCAGACCTGCACAAGGAGAAATGCTTAGCTCCCACCCTGGCTTGGCTCCGGGTGGTTGGCAGGGATGAGAGGAAAGGGATGGAGCACCTGATGGGAGTGAGCTGATCCTGTCGGTGCTCCGTCCAGAAGATGTGCACTTCCTGCAGCGTCAGCTCCGTGGTGAATGACGCTTGGAAAAGCAGCGCCAGGAAAAGCTGGGGGAAAATTGCCTCCACCTGCCACAGGCAGACAGGCTGCAGGAGGATCTCGCTTATCGCCCTGGTTGCCTGCAGAAGACACCCGGACGCTGAGACCCCTGGGGAGGTCAAGCCTTGGGGCGGGCAGGGAAGGGGAGCAGGGGCCCCGGACAGCTGAGATCAGCCCCGGAGGTCAGCAAGGCTTCGTCCAGCAACTCACAGCCAGGGAGAGGATGCGCGGGTTGTCCTTGGTGGAGGCGGAGGTCTTGCGCAGTGACTGGTTCACCAGCAAGCTGAGCAGCTCCCTCAGCACCTTGTCCGCAGCCCGGAGGTCAGACATCATCGCCCTCCACATGGCCCTGGCGACACTGCAGGGACACGGGGCTCTGTCAGCAGGGACACCCCAGAGGATGGCCGGGCTGAAATCCCTCGGGAGGGTCTTGGGGCCCCTCTCCTAGTGTGAGAGCAGCCCCCAAAGGCTGGTGGTCCCCTTACCGGGTGCACGTCGGGGAGCACTGCAGCAGGCTGGCCACCAACTCCCTGGGGTGTTTGCGCACAAGCACCACCAGGGCCCTGTCCAGGCTTTTGCGGGCTACCACCGCCCTGACGGAGGGCCGGCTTCTGTAGATGGCCCACACGACGTTCAGCACCTGGAGGGGAGACACGGGTGGGAGTGGGGATGTCAGCATGGTGAGCGCGGCCATTTCCCCAGCTCCTACTGGGAGCTGCTGCCGTTCCTAGTGCGGTATGCCAGCTCGAGACGGCGTCAGTGCTAGCCAGGCACAGAGCCAGGGGAGGAACAGTCCCCCAGTGGGCTGGAGCATCAGCTGTGCCACCCATGGGCTATTCACCTGCCCCGGCTGGAAGGCACGGTCCGCCACAAGGACATCCACCATGTGGGCAGCCAGCCTGATGCTGTAGGCGCTTGGGTGTCTCAAGCTCTTGATAGCCATGAGGATGATGTCTGCCTGGTCGGAGGACTGGAGGTATTTTGTGAACATCTGCAGGATGAAGGAGAGGAGGGGAGATTTGTTGCCTCACCCAGAGCATCACCCAGAGCATCTTGACTGTGCAGTGAGAGCGGGGCACGGAGCCAGGCTGCGCTGGGGAGGAGACTGACGGTGGGCATCAGGGTCCCGCAGGGGACTGAAGCTCCCTGAGGGCCTTTGCCTAGCCCCTGCTCAGGAACAGCGTGAGCCCCTGTCATCCCCACGCATCGGGTGTCCCTTCACTCACACTGAGCCAAAGGCACTTCTTACCGAGAAGATTTTGCGGGTGTGGCTGATTTTCAAAAGCTGCCAGGGCTTCATTGCTTGCCAGTCCTCCTGGAGCTGCAGCTGCTCTGTGCCATGCAGCCAGGGCCACCTGCCTGGGGGGGAGCAAAAACGGGGTGCTTAGAGAGAGGGTGCAGAAGTGGAAGTGCAGTCTGAGAGCATTGGGCAGAAAAGTTGCTGGCAAAGAAAAAGGGCACCAGACAGGTCCAGGGAGCAGATACCCAGGGAGGGTCCAGGGCTATTGTGAGCGGGGGCAAGGCAAAATGACTTTTCAGACTGCAGGCAGGCAGGCAGGTTGGATAAGGCTTTCTCTCGTCAAGGAGAGTGGCCCCTGACTGCCCATGCCTGGGGGATCCAGCCCGACACAGCTTGTCTTACTTCTCTGCTGCAGGACAAACGTGTGCAGGTGATAGAGAGCTTCTGCAGCCTCAGGACGCATCCCCTTGTCCTTGCAGGTGCAACAGAGGGTGAGGTGCCCCACCAGCTTCCCCAGCATTACAAACTGATGTGTCTTGGAGCACTGATGCCTGCGGACCGTGGCTTGGGCAAAGCAGGGGCAGACCTGGGGGAAGAGAGGCAGTGTGAGCACAACGGGAGCCCCAGCTGCTCCCAGAGCAGCTAGGCAGCAGCCAAGAGCAGGGCAGGGCTGCCGGACCCAGGTTCCTGCCTGTGCCCGGGGCAGCCCTGCCCTGCCCTGCCCTGCCCTGCCCTGCCCTGGGAGAGAGCATCGACAGGACAGGGGCAGGGCAAAGACCCCTGCTCCCGACCTGCTGGCTGGGTGCCCAGCTTCCCTGGGAGGTGCCGGGGCTCAGGGGCACAGGGACAGGGCACTGGGGCTGCCCAGACCAGGAGCTCGGTACCTGCGGCAGGGAGTAGGTGGTGATGAAGTTCACCAGCCTGGCGATCCGTGCCATGGCCCTCTCCTGCACCCCTGCCAGCTGGGAATCGGTGAAGGGCAGCAGCAGCTGGGAGGAGAAAAGCTGCTGGTGTGCCAGGGAGGTGGCATGGCACAGCATGGCACAGCCAGGCTTGCTCTGGGGCAGTGCCTGGGATGGGGCATGTGTCCTTCTTGCCCCTCACAGCAACCTGCTGCGGGCAGGCAGGTCACTGCATCCCGCTTCTGCTGCTGCCTCTGCTGCCTTCCATTCACTCCCCACCAAAAAACATCCCTCTGCCTCCCACCCAAGGACTCCAAGGCTTTGGGGTGACCACCTCACTGGGGACCTGTGGTGGGGGCTCTGGGATACGGCCCATGGTGAAGCTGGAGGGGGAAAGCCCCAGGGCTGGGCTCCCCTTGCCAGACAGGCAGGTCCATCTGGGCGGCAGTGTTGGGGAGGACGGGCAGCGGGCAAGGCTGCAGAGGTGGCGTGGGCTGGGGCAGGAGAAGGGGCTCTGGCGGGAGCCAGGAGGCAGGGGGGTGGGTGGGGGGCATGGCTGGTAAGGAGAGACATTCCCTGCCCCCCTCCTTGCACCAGGTGCTGGGGGTGGGCACCGCTCAAGCCAGGGGTCACTGCCCATGGGGACCCTGTGCCAAGGTCAGACCTCCAAGGTGTTCTGCAGCTCCACGATGCCAAGGGTGCCGGCACTGCGTACCAGCACCTGCAGCATGCTGTCCATCGTGGCCAGGGTCTGTGAGGGGGACAGAGTCTTGGGGGCAGCCCTGGAAGCCTGGCAGGGGACGGCCATGGCCCTGCGGTGCCCAGGAAGGGGCCTCGCAGCCAGGGAACTCCCCATGGTTCACCCCCTGGCACACCTTGGAGTAGAGTGAAGCATCAGGGCCCTGAGTGTCCTCCTGAGGAGGCAGGTGGAAGATGTTGCAGAAGCAGGCATACAGGAGGCTGTTCTTCTTCTCCTGCAGAAGCAGCCCCGCTCTGCTGCGGGGACAGAGGAGGAGGCAGACCCTGGGCTTAGAGACCTGAGCTGAGCCCCATTTGCCTTTGCGGGGAAAACCCTGTGGCACCCCCTGCCCCGTTCTCTGCCTCCCTCTCAGACCCAGGACTGGGGATGCCCCCCACCTGGGACCGGTGCCATCGGGGCCACCAAGCTGGGGGCTGGGGCAGGTACCTCATGGAGATGATGGCCAGCATGGCTTGCTGCTGCACCATAATGCCCTTTGGGCCAGCGGGCTCCTCTTGCAGCAGCACCTGGGGAGCACAGCAGCGTGGGACAGCTCAGGATGGGGCAGTTTCCTTCGCCCAGCAAGAGCCTGTGGGGCTGGCAGAGCCCAGGTGCCCCCATCCTGGCACCCAGTGGTCCCAAGCCCCATGGCTGGAAGGGCTGTGCCCGTCACAGAGCCACAGGCTGGCCAAGGGACCTGCAAACATCCAGCCAGGCCGCCCAGGTGGCTTTGGAGCATCTCCAAGGATGGAGACCTGGAGCAGTGCTCATCCGCAACCCCCCTGCCTGGCCAAGCTCTCATCTGCCCCCGGGGCTGTGTCGCTGCCTGCTGCCCCTGCCCCTGCCCCTGCCTCAGCCTGACTGGCCGTCCCCTCACCTCGATGGTCTCCACCACCTCCGGCTGGCAGAAGTAAAGCATGTCCCACACAGCGGAGTCCACGCTGGTGGTGCTGCAGACGGTGCAGATGGAGGCCAGAAACCTCAGCTTCTGGGCCTCTTGCTGCCAGCCAGGGAGGAGACAGACAGACAGACAGACAGTGTCAGGGGGGAGAGACAGCCAGGTGGGGGGCCCAGCACAGCCCCCAGCACCTTCTGAGCACGGGACAGGGGCCGAAAGACAGGCTGGGAGACACGGGCACAGCCTCATAGAAGTGGCCACGGATACCTTTGGTCTGCTCCTGAGGAAGGCTCGAATGATGTCCAGGGTATTGTCTTCCTCCCTGGGCAAAGCCAAGGCAGAGCAGCACAGATCTGGCCAAGAGAGAGCAGGAAGGGCTGGGGGGCAAGCAGCAGGGAAAACCCGAGCCCTCTGCCCAGCTCCCAGGGATGCCACAAGCCCTTGCTCAAGGCTGGGACACCGGTGTCCCCTGTGTGCCCCAGGAGAGAGGGTGTGATGCTGGAGGGCAGCACAGGGAGGGGGCCCTGCTGTGGTCTGGTAAGGGATGCGCTGGCACCAGGGCACAGGGAGAGTCCCTGTCCCAGGAACGCCAGAACAGAGCTCCCTTCCTGGCCACTGCGCCGTGGGAGCTCTGATGCCAGCCTGGCTGGGGGATGTGAGCCTGGCCCAGGACAAGGCAGGGCAGGCTGGGGAGCCCCCTGCTCCACAGCACCCGCACACTCACCTGCCCGCAGCAGCTGGACCTCGGACATCTCATGGGGCTTTGGCCTGGATCTGGGAGCCGGGGCAGCTCCAGCCTTCTCCACCCAGGCCTGCCTAACGTGGCCAGGGGGTCTCTCCGCCATCCTGCAGGAGGGAGGGAGGAAAGGGGTGAGGAGGACCCCCTGCCACCCCAGGGGTGGTGGGGGCAGAGGTGGCTGTGCTCAGGGGCTCCTCGCTCCCATCCTGTCCCAACACTGTCCTCCCAGACACTGCGGGAGCAGGGCTGGCTGCCACAGGGTGTCGCAAAGTACCCCAATGTCACTCCCCTAAGCCCCCTGATCCCCCCTCCCCAGAAGCCCTCTGGCTGCCCCGGAGCACGTGGACCCCTCCTCGCCCTGGGGGGGACGGGACTGGCTCCCTCTTCCTCCTCCTCCCGCTATGGGGCTGGGGTTTGTCTGTATGGGGGCATCCCCCTTGTCGCAGACACCCCTCTGTCCTCTGTCCCTTCCCTCCCAGGGCCTGGTGCCACCCCCACCTATGGCCAGGCCGAGCCGGGGAGCAGCCCCCAGCCCCTCAGGCACGCCGAGGCTCTTCCCTCGTCCTCAGGAGGCGCAGGACAAGGCCCGCCGGGCTCCCCTCGCTCGAAGGCAGGTGGGCACACCGGGACACCAGAGGCCTTCCTGTGCGCTCAGCCACAGCGATCTGCGACCGTTGGGGTCTGCTGGCTTGCCCTGGTTACGGCTGCCGCGGCAGGCGGCAGGGTTCCATCGGCCGTTCGCTGGCACGAGGGAGGGGGGGAGTCCCCCCTCCCCGGGGCCTACGCCCCCGCTGGGCTCAGCCCGGGCCTGCTGGGTCGTCTGAGCGGGCGCGGGGGCCCGGGCCGGGGTGCTGGGGGACGCGCTACGCCCGGGGTGGTGGGGCCGGGAGCGAGGTGGCGTGGGCACAGAGGGGTCGGTGCGTGGGGACGGGCGGGAGGGGAGGCGAGAGGCCGGTGGGCAGCGGGAGGCTGCGGGTCGGGCCGTTGCGGCGAGCTCGATGGGATGGGGTCGATGATGGGGTCAGGGGTGGGTTCGATGATGGGGTCAGGGATGGGTCCAGGGATGGAGTCAGTGCTGGGGTCAATGATGAGTCCAGGGATGGGTCCAGGGATGGGGTCAATGATGGGCTCAGTGCTGGGGTCAATGATGGGGTCAGTGACGGGTCAGGGATGGTCAGTGAGGGGCTGGGGGCCACTTGTCTGGGAGGTCCAGCCGTGGGGTGGGCGCAGTGATCAGCTGGGTGGTGCCGTTCAGGTTTGTGCACCCTGTGTGGGTGTAGCGTGGTTTGGAGTGATGGGGGGGTGCAGGCAGGGTGGGCTGCGCTGTGCAGGGGTGCAGTCTGTTTTGGGTGCTGGGGGAGGTGCCCTGGACAGACGTGTCATTCGTGCTGGGGAAGCAGAACCAGGCGCTGGTGAGCCAGTGCAGTGGTTCCTCCTGCGCAACATTCTTAGGAAAACTCTCCTTTTTCTTTCCTTTTCCTTGCTCCTTCGCTTCCAGATCTCCGTGGTCGCAGTTTGTGCTGCCTCACCTCCAGCACAGCGTGCAGAATGAAACGACGGTCACAGAATTCGTCCTCCTGGGGTTCTGCAGCACCCCAGCCCTGCAGCGCTGCCTCTTTGGCCTTTTCTCTGCCCTCTGCTCTGCCACTCTGATGGGAAACGCACTTGTCTTTCTGCTTATCTGCCTGGACTACTGCCTCCACAGCCCCATGTACTTCTTCCTCTGCCACCTCTCCATCGCGGACATCTGCTATGCCTCCAGCAATGTCCCCCGTATGCTAAGGAGCCTCCTTGGACAAGGCAGAACCCTCTCCTTTGCCGGGTGTGGGGCACAGACCCATCTTTATTTAATCTTTGCACTGAGTGCTGCTGGCCGTCATGTCTCATGTTCGCTACGTGGCAATCTGCCATCCCCCGCGCTATGCCCTCATCGTGATCTGGAGGCTGCGCCTCTCACCCTTGCCACGGTTTTGTGGGCTTTGGCGTTCGTATTTGGTACACTGCAAGCCTCTCTGGCTTTACACCTGCCTTTCTGTGGCCCCTGCGAGGTTGTCCACTTCTCCTGTGAAATTCTTGCTGTCTCAAAGCTGGCCTGCCCTGCCGCTCCTGCCAATAAAGTCCTGATCTTTGCTGTTTGTGTGTGCTTCTTCCTCTTCCCTTTAGCCCTAATCCCGATTTGCTCCCTGGACAGCCTGGCCACCGATCTGCGCATCTGCTCTGTGCCAGGATGGCACGAAACCACCTCCACGTGTGGCTCCCACCTGACCGTGGTGGGTGTCTTTTATGGAAACGCCATCTTCGTGTACGCGGGGCCCGGGAGCGGTAACTCCTCTGGGAGGGAGGAAGTTCTTTCCCTTTTCTACAGTCTCGTCAGCCCCAGTTTGAACCCCGTCATTGACAGTCGGAGGAACAAGCAGGTGAACGAAGATTTGCTGAAGCTTCAGAGTAGGAAGAGGGTCTTTCATTCCGTCTAGCTGGCGCTCTAGGCTTTCAACTGTCTCCTGTCTTTCTGCTCTTTCTTCTTGAGCTATTGCAGTATTTCTCACGGGATGTTAAGTGGTTAAAAGTGTCCTCGTTTCAGCTTGGATAGAGTTAACTGTCTTCCTAGTAGCTGGTACAGTGCTATGTTTTGAGTTCAGTATGCAAAGAACCTTGATAACACTGATGTTTGCAGTTGTTGCCGAGGAGTGTTTAGACTAAAGTCAAGGATTTTTCAGCTTCTCATGCCCAGCCAGCGAGAAAGCTGAGTTGGCACAAGAAGTTGGCACAGGACACAGCCAGGGTACCTGACCCAAACTGGCCAACAGGATATTCCATACCGTGCAACGTCCCATCTAGTATAGGAACGGGGGAGTGGGGGGGAAATCGCTGCTCGGGGACTAGCTGGGTGTGAATGGTGGGTGGTGAGCAATTGCAGTGTGCATCATTTGTACATTCCGATCCTTTTATTATTGCTGTTGTCATTTTATTAGTATTATCGTTATTAGTTTCTTCCTTTCTGTTGTATTAAACCGTGCTTATCTCAACCCACGAGTTTTACTTCTTTTTCCGGATTTTCTCCCCCATCCCACTGGGTGGGGGGGGAGTGAGTGAGCGGCTGGGTGGTGCTTAGTTACTGGCTGGGTTAAACCATGATAGAGACAGAGTCACAGCAGCACAGAATGGATGCTGAAAGAGACCTCTAGAGATCATCCAGCCCACCTCGGCTGCTCGAGCAGGGCCAGCTGCAGCAGGCTGTGAGTCTGCTTCTCAAAGGTTCTATTGGCTGCGTTGCTCCCAGGTTATGGAGCTCGCATGGGAAATGGGCAATGAAGAGGGATGAAGTTTCCAGGCACTTTCTGGCCGGTGCAGTGATTTTTTTTTCCTTCTGACTTTTTCTCCCCCCTTGCTGGTCTTGCAGCTGCCCAAGGTGCAGCCAGACAAGCGGAGGAGGGTCCCTGCCTGGCCCGCAGCTCCCTCCCTCGCCATTCTTGGGGTGATTTGGGGTTATTTTGCTGTGTCAGTGAGGCAAAGCTGGGCTCTCCGGGGCTGAGTGTGGTGGGACCCGAGGAAGGCCGTGATGGTCTTGAGGCTTTGAAGGGCTGTGCACCGAGCCCTGTCCCCGCTGGAGGGGACGCTGGTGGTGTTCAAGACGAATGCCTTGCAGCCCTTGTTGTCGTGTGTGCCCGTGTCCCCCCCGGCCCCTAAGGTCTGTCGTCGCAGGGGCTCTGTGCTGCTTTCTGCGTGGGGCCGTGTCCGTGAGTCCTGCAGGGACCTGTCTGTCCTGGCTTCCCCACCAAAGGGCTGCTACCCCTGGGGAAGGGGAGAGGGGAGTCATCCGCGTCCCGCCCCACCGTTGCCTGCCCCGCTGGTGGTGACTGGGCCCTGGGGGTGGCTCGGTTCCCCTTGGGGCTTGCTGGCTCGGGTCTGAGGTTCAGCGGGTATTTTGCACCTCTTGGGGGCTGTTTCTTGGTGCCCCCTGCTCTCCCTCCCCGTCCCACACAGGCACCGAGCAGTTCTGGAGAAACAGCTTTTAATTGAAAAGACAAGAGAAAAGGTCCCATCCAAGCTGGTCTAACCCCTCCCTAGACCCCCCGCCTACCCCCCCTGCCATATACCCCACCCCTCCTCTCCCACCCCCCCCACTCCCCCCATCTCCATCCCTCTCACCCCTGTCTAATCCCCCACGCACACACACACCCTCACGTTGGCTGCCAGAGCCCTGCGCTTGCTGGGTGCCATTGGCAAGGAGCTCTGCGCCTGCCTCTTCCTCAGCTTGCCTGCCGTGGCAGGTGGGGATGGTGGCAGGTCCATCCCCGCATCCTGCCACGGCTCCTGGGGCTCCATCCCGCCGCCGTTGACTATTTTGAGGCTCAGCATGGCGTCGCTGAGCTCGGGGATGCAGTAGTCGGGGGTGAGCATCTCCTCAGGCAGCGAGAGCGAGCTGAAGTCGCGGTCGGGGGTGTCTGTGCTGGTGCCAGCAGCATCCCCGGGCACGGAGCCTCTGCTGGGAGCATCCTGGCTGACCCCCACTCTATCCAGGGAGCAACCGAAGAGCCTTAGGGCCTCTTCCATGAGCATCTCCTCGGACACTGCAAGGTCGCCTGCAGTGTCCCCAAGGGCTTCGTTGCTGGCGGCAGCGCAGGGGCTGGGGTGGACATCGCTGCCCGGGGGTGACCCCACAGGGGTGGCCGTGCTGGGGATGTTGATCTGTGCCTCCCCGGAGGCACCCCAGCCTCTCTTAACCCTTTCCCTCCCCAGGAGGAGCTGGGGAGGCTCTTGGGGGTGGGGTGGAACACAGGGAGCCCCCGCATTCCTTCCCGGGAGACGCCAAAGAGTCCTTGGCAGCCAACAGCCAGAAGGGACCATGGCACGGCCACCAACGCAGCTCCCACTGCCTGGGCCCTGGGGCCCCCCGGCGCCCCAGCTTTTCCAGGCATTCGTGCTCCCCAAAACCTTCTACCCTCGAGGTAGGGACCAACCCCAACCCCTGCAGCCCAGGGACGCTCTTGGGGGGCAAGAGCAGAGGTGACCACCGGCCATCGCTCCTGTCTCATTCTCTTAGGCTCAGCCAACCTATGCCGCCTGCCCGCATGGGAGCAGCCCTTCCCTGCAGCCCAGGCCCCCCAGGCACCACCAGCAGGTATGGCATCCCAGTCTGCTCTGGCACCTTCGCCATCCCCATCACACCCGTTCCCCCGGCACTTTTCGCATGGGGGTTCAGCAAGCCCCGGTGAGCATCCTTGCCCTCGCCTGGGCGGCGCGTGCCCAGTAAAGCCCATCTGCAGAAAATTCCCCAAATATTTGGGGCCACCTCTCCCCTTTCACCTCCTAGATGTGAGTCTCCTCCCCGATTTGCAACCCCGTCCCACCAGCACAGCGGCTCACCCCGTGGGGATCACCCCAGCCACAAGCTCCCCATGCCCCTGGCCCAGAGCTGGGGGATGTCGGCCATCGGGGCCAGCTTGGCGGGTGCCCCTGGACAGTCCCCCCGGCCCAGCACGGCTCCCCCTCACCCACACAGGTCTGCAGAGGGCTCCATGTGGCTGCCTCTTCGACCCCCGGGTCTTCCGCATCCAGTGGACAACCACCGACCTGCCTCCACCGGCCACAGCCACGCTCGGCCAAGGCGCTGCTTCTCTGCCGGGTGCTGCCCTGTGGGGTCCCGGGGGCTGCGGGGCCCCCCAGGGCCAACCACGATACCTGACACCCTACAAAAATCAGAGGAGTGGGGTGACCCCAGACCCTCTGGAGCTGCCAGTGTCCATCCCTGGCTACCAGCACAGCGAGGGGCAGTTGGCACAGATCAACATCCCCAGCACGGCCACCCCTGTGGGGGCACCCCCGGGCGGCGATGTCCACACCAGCCCCTGCGCTGCCACCAACAACCAAGCCCTTGGGGACACTGCAGGCGACCTTGCAGTGTCCGAGGAGATGCTCCTGGAAGAGGCCCTAAGGCTCTTCGGTTGCTCCCTGGATGGAGTGGAGGTCAGCCAGGATGGTCCCAGCAGTGGCCCCATGCCTGGGGACTCTGCTGGCACCAGCAGAGAGGGGAGACGGATGGCCCCAGCCCCCCCAGCGACGCCAACACGCATCCCCGGCTACGAGGACATCAAGGGGCCATTGGCCAAGATCAACACCTGCGGCATGGCCACCCCTGTGGGGGCACCCCCAGGCAGCGACGTCCCCCCCACCCCCTGCGCTGACCCCCACAATCAAGCCCTTGGGGAGCCTGTAGGTGAACTTGCAGCGTCTTAGAAAGTGCCTCTCCATGAGGCCCTAGTACTCTTTGATTGCTCCCTGGATGGAGTGGGGGTCAGCCAGGATGCTTCCAGCAGGAGCTCCGTGCCCGAGGACACTGGTGGCACCAGCGCAGCCACCCCCAACTGCGACTTCAGCTCGCTCTCACTGCCTGAGGAGATGCTCACCCCCGACTACTGCATCCCTGAGCTCAGCGACATCATGCTGAGCCTAGAAATATTCAACGTCATCGGGATTGAGTCCCAGGAGCTTTGGGAGGATGCCAGGATTGACCTGCCACCATTCCCACCTGTCATGGCAGACAAGAAGAGGAAGAGGCAGGCGCAGAGCTCCTTGCCAATGGCACCCAGCAAGCGCAGGGCTCTGGCAGCCAACGTGAGGGTGTGAGGGGGGATCAGACGGGGGTGAGATGGAGATGGGGGAGTGGGGGGTGGGAGAGGAGGGGTGGGGCATATGGCAGGGGGGGTGGGCGGGGGGGGCTAGCGAGGGGTCAGACCAGCTTGGATGGGACCTTTTCTCTTATCTTTTCAATTAAAAGCTGTTTCTCCAGAACCGCTCGGTGCCCATGTGGGAGGGGAAGGGAGCACAGGGGGCACCAAGAAACAGCACCCAAGAGGTGCAAAAGCCCCACTGAGCCCCAAATCCGAGCCAGCAAGCCCCAAGGGGAACGGAGACACCCCCAGGGCCCAGTCACCACCAGCGGGGCAGGCAACGGTGGGGCAGGACGCGGTCGACTCCCCTCTCCCCTTCCCCAGGGGGAGCAGCCCTTTGGTGGGGAAGCCAGGACAGACAGGTCCCTGCAGGACTCACGGACACGGCCCCACGCAGAAAGCAGCACAGAGCCCCTGCGACAATGACAGACCTTGGGGGCCGGGGGGGGACACGGGCACACACGACAGCAAGACCTGCAAGGCCTTCGTCTTGAACACCACCAGCATCCCCTCCAGAGGGGACAGGGCTCGGTGCACAGCCCTTCAAAGCCTCAAGACCATCACGGCCTTCCTCGGGTCCCAGCGCACTCAGCCCCGGAGAGCCCAGCTTTGCCTCACTGACACAGCAAAATAACCCCAAATCACCCCAAGAATGGCGAGGGAGGGAGCTGCAGGCCAGGCAGGGACCCTCCTCCACTTGTCTGGCTGCACCTTGGGCAGCTGCAAGACCAGCAAGGGGGGAGAAAAAATCAGAAGGAAAATAAAAATAAAAATCACTGCACCGGCCAGAAAGTGCCTGGAAACTTCATCCCTCTTCATTGCCCATTTCCCATACGAGCTCCACAACCTGGGAGCAACGCAGCCAATAGAACCTTTGAGAAGCAGACTCACAGCCTGCTGCAGCTGGCCCTGCTCGAGCAGCCGAGGTGGGCTGGATGACCTCTAGAGGTCCCTTTCAGCATCCATTCTGTGCTGCTGTGACTGTCTCCATCATGGTTTAACCCAGCCAGCAACTAAGCACCACCCAGCCGCTCACTCACTGCCCCCCCCCCTCCCTCCCCCATCCAGTGGGATGGGGGAGAAAATCCAGAAAAAGAAGTAAAATTCGTGGGTTGAGGTAAGAATGGTTTAATAGAACAGAAAAGTAGAAACTACTAATGATAATTATAACACTAATAAAATGACAACAGCAATAATAAAAGGATCGGAATGTACAAATGATGCGCAGTGCAATTGCTCACCACTCGCCGATCTGGTTGACTGTAACAGAGGAGCCTCCAGGCAGCTCCTGCTTGGTACCAGCGATTATGCCACCTGCGCGGCTCCGCCGTTACCTAAAGTGCAGCAAGAAGTCCGCGCGCGAACATCCTTTATGCATAGAGATGTTTTCTTCTAAGAAAAGTTGTATAACACCGTGAATGACCAAAAGGAGGAACTTCTCCACAGGCAGGATCTGTACAATGTGCCAAGAGAAAATCCATCTGGGGTCTGCCCAATGCTGCATGAATGCAGGGTCCCCAGCATCTGAAGGGACCTAAGATTTACTTGCTACCTAGATGCCTCTTCTTCCTGGCTACGTCGCCTCCCAAGATCTTGCCCACCCCCAGCCTACTGGGGAGGGGAGAATGTTAGAGAGACAGCCTTGATGCTGTGCCAGCACTGCTCAGCCATGGCCAAAACACTGCTGTGTTATCAACAGCTTTCTAGCTACCAGTACAGAGCACAGCACTATGAGGGCTGCTGTGAGGTAAAGGAACTCCAACTCAGCCAGATCCAATACAGAAGGAAAGCGGAGAAACAACAGAGGGAGCAGCCCAGGGACACAGAGCCCCAGGTCTCATCTGGCCGCTCCTGTGACCATATGGTGTATCCAAAATCAAATACCTGAAGTGCTCCCTTAGATGCAGTTTACAGCCAGGGGACAAGAAGGTGGCAGTTCTGCATTTTGCAGCTCCCAGGCTGATGGCAGAGCCAAAGCAAAAAAAACCAACCCAAAACCAAACCAACCAAGAGAGGTAAAACTGGAGCACAGGGAGCAAATGCTTTTCTTTCACCTTAGGCCAACGGCTCGGACGCTCTCTATGCTGCCCTGCCACAGAGGGCATCCCTCTCGTACCAGTAAGAGACATAAGAGTGAATTAAAGCCAGGACCCTAAACCACACCAAAAACCCGGTCGTGATCAAGAAAGAAAGTGGAGAATGCATCAACTATAACAGAAAATTATTTTGGACATTCCCAGTTTACATTTGAAAAAAAGAGGAAAAAAAAAGAGGAGGAATTAGGTATTAAAAGAAGAGCACTGAATGATAAAGCCATAGCAGTCCCTCTACCACTACAAACCCACACCCCCACACGCACGTACGCACACAGACTGAACACCACCAAACTCCCCTTGACTGTGACGTTCCCCTCAGCTTGCTGGTCTAGAGATACTGAATGCCTGAAGCACACCAAGGATAACTGAAAACATCTGCATGGCTTTAATGGGAATCCTCCAACTGAAACAAAGCGCTTTCTCCCTCTGTCTGCGTTGGCACATCCCCGAGTCACGCTCTCACTCCTCTCCTTCAAAGTCAAGATTCCTAAACGTGAAAAGCGGGAGTGGGGAAAGGCGAAGGGAAGAGAAAAAGAGGGAGAGCATCATCAGTGGAAGACCTGCCAGCTGCTGCTGATTCAGCCCTGTTTGGGGGAAGACCCCAGCAGAGAGGAGCTGGTTTGCATGCCATGGTCCTCACTGCCTGTTCCCAGGGACAGGCCATTTGCTCAGCTTTGCCGGCCAAAGCGTGGGAAAAGCGTAGGCATGCGCCATCGCTTGCAGAGGAGCACGTTCACATGCAATCCTTTACCTTTTTCCTCCCTGGATTCAAAGGGTTTCTGTCTTCAAAGTGAGAGCCTTCCATACGGTCATTTGTGACATTTCATCCAGGATAACAATCTCAGAAGGATCAGTCCTGCAATAAATATTTTACATAGCAATCCGTGATTATGGGAACTGATGCCACCAAGAGCATTAGCATCAGCAAGAGGAACAGCGGAGCCCCGAGAATCAAAGCTCTGCATAAGTGTGGGGGATTTTGCTGGATGAGGAGTTTTGGCAGGCAAGCCCGGGAGCTGCAGAGCAACAGCTCTGTGCAAAGGCTCTTGCTGGGGCTTAGCCCCGGTCCGGGTTCCTAAGCCACTGCTGGTACAGATCACGCCTGCAACTCCTCATGTGTTAAGTATGAGGATCTCCAGCTACCGTAAAGGCACTGATGAGGCAAGGTTTGAGGGTCAAACGCGAGTGCTGCAGCCACTCTGCTTGCGGTCAGAGCCCTGCAATCACCTCCTGCAGCCCTGCCCCCAAATTTGATTTTCCCACCAAGCTGCCTGCTGGTTTCTGTGGCATGCCCCACAAAGAGGCAAGTGGAGAAAACTCTGCCAAACACCTTCAAGCTAATCTTGCCGGGGTTCCTGGTGCTTGGTGGGGCTTTACCTGTCACTGCTTTGCTTTGGGATATCCACGTCACTGGTCTTCCCCACGTTCAGCTGAACTGAACTTGCAGCAGCAGCAGCAGCTTCCATCACCCTCCTGGACTCCTGATGTAAAAAAGGGACAAATCACGTTCTCTGTCTTTGATCCAAGTGGAGATAAGCTGAATGCCCAGCACAAACTTAGCAGTCTGCCCTCCGCTTCTGCCCCTTGGCAGCTATAGGTATTAGTGCAGCAGGGGAGAAACCGTTCACTCCAAAGATTTTGGGGCAGGGGGATTGTGTGTTCAAAACACGATTATGAACAAGTCTTGCCAGCAGCAGTAGCAGCAGCAGCATCTAATAATAATCATCATAATGATAATGACCTTTGTGAAAAACGACTCGTTTTAAAAATTACACCTGTATTCAAGCGTTCAGCTCACTGCTACTTGAGGAAACAAAGGTTACAAAAGTTACAGGCTATTGGGATCTATTTCGATTGAGTGCTGATCTTCCCCCAACGTTTCCAGACAAGCTGTAAGAGAAACAGGCAATCTCACAGCCACACGGAGATGTCCAGCCCCGAGGACACAGCAAGCCTTACCTCTTCTTCTCCTCCGGCTTCATTTCTGGCATCGTCCAACTTCTTCTTCCTTTCTGGCATAAGGTCATCCAGAAAGCTGAGCTCTCGCTTTGAGAAGCAGAAATCCATCGCTTTCCGGACAAAGACGAGAGCCAAAACCTTCATGAATAAGAGGGAAGATGCGGTGAGCTCAGAGACGATGCCACCTCTCACTCCAACGCTGCAAACACCCCGCTGCCGAGCGGTGGCAGCTTTTACCATCATGGGAAAGATGATGGCGGCACGGGACACCTTGATGGTCCAGAGCAGGACGAGGCAGGTCAGCTGGATCGCTGTGAAGAAATGCACCTTTCGCAAGGGCACGTGCCGCAGGTAGATGAAATCCGGCTGGTGTTTCGCCGGCACCCAAAACAGCTTCAAGCGATCAAAGAACTGCAAAATAAAAGGGAAAGGTTGCCACCTTGGGACTGCGGCAAGTTTCTGGCCCTCTCGAGACGTGGAGGCACTTTGCAGCATCTCGCTTGCCGTCAGAAATCCTGGATCCCACCGCATTCCTCCTGGGAGCAGCACCCATTTTCCCTTCGCTCCATCTAGCAACCGGCTTGCCCCTGAGAGCTGCCCACCAAATGGGAACTATTCCATGCCATTCCATTATTAGCATTTCTCGGCCCACTGAATCCCCCCGTGAGGATTTCCACCAGTGGTAGAAACTGCCTTCCCTTTGCACTGAATTGCCCCGCTTTTCACGTAAACAAACACTGACCTGCCCTAAACCCTGCAACAGAGAGCGCTGAACTTGCCTGGTCCTCCCAGCCCTATATACCTCCTGTGCCTCCACCAATCTCTTTTTTACACAAAACAGTTTCATTGCTTGCTCTGCGAGAAGTTTTTCCCATGCCACTGCTTTTTTCCCTGCTGCTACAGAGACAAAATACCAGGGAGCCGACATGCTGCACGCTGTAAAAGAGTCCGTACCTGAATTCCTCTGAGTGACGACACACCCATGTAGAGAAAGACGCCATAAAGCACAGGCATTGGTATAAACTGGGGGGGGGGAAGAAAAAAAAAAGAAAGAATGCAATCGTTTCTTTTCCTGTATTGCATTTTCAGTATTACCACCCTCTTCCACAGGCACTGCCTAAAATTGCTTGAAGCTTTCCAGCTTCCATTCAGGCTTAGAGATGGGTCAGATTTTAACCATTGTTTTGCCATGTTGTGCGCACGAGTGAGCTAAGGCTCTGCTTTAGGCTGAACTTGGGAGTTACCTCTCCTCAGAATAATCCTATTTTCCAGAAAGGTTGGAGGAAAATAGGCGATTTCACCCGTGCTACCCTATGCCGCATTCTCTGGCGGTAGAAGAAACACTTCTGCCTATTCTTGGGGCAACAGGCAAAGGCCACAGGCCTCCTTTTAGCCTAGAGACGAGATTACTTTGTGGGAGGAACGTGCTAGGAAGCCCACGGGGATGACCTCAGTGTGTTTAGCTCCTGGGAACGGCTGCTCCGGGGCATTTGGGGAGCAAACTGCAGCCACTAAAGGGCTGCCTGTTTGAAAGACAGCAGATGTGCTGGTCTGAATATGCTCAACTGTAACCCATAAACATGGGCGGGCCTGAAAGACACCCAAAAATTCAAGCAGTTGCATTGCTTGCTCGTCTCAAGCACACCAAACGGGGGCCCGAAGGGCTGCAAAGCCTAACGGAGGCTGGTTCCCACCGTGGGTCAAGCCCCAAGGGTTGGGATCACCTCCTCCTCCTCCGCTCCACAACTAACTACTCAGGCCTGCAGAGAGGGGACTGTTTGTCTGTAACCTCCAACAAGCTCGCGGTTGTTGGGTGGTTTGCATTTTCCTCTCACCTTTAACACAGAAGTGAAGAAGACGGAGCAGCCCATGAGCACAAAGATCAGCAAGCCAGTGACTCTCTGCTCTCGTATCCCCAGAAACTTGGGTTGCTCTCCTGGAGCTGAGCAGTCAGACTCTACTTTGAGGCTATTCACGTGGGTGATGGACAGGACGGTCGCAGCCACAAACCAGGGCAGCCCCATCACAGAGCACACCCCGAGCATCTCTGCCACCACGAAAAGGTCCAGGTGGTACCCACATCCTTTCTGCAGGCAGGAAAACAAGAAACAGAGCATCCCATAGCACAAGAGCAAGGATAACGTCGCAAGTCAGACTCAAACCCTGCTCGAGCACATGTCAGCTGCTTCAGAATTCAAAACAAGAAATGGAAACAAGTAACGGTGTATGCAGGCTTTGCACAAGCACTTGGCATGAAAATCTGGCAGTTCAGACACAATGGATATGCAGAGCTTGTGCGATACATACTTCTCCAAAAAACAACAACCCACAACCCAAAAGCACCAAACCATTTTTTTCTTTCACAAAGAAAATTCTACCACTTGCAAGGAAGGTGTGACTCTGAGTTATCCCTGGCAGCGCATCAAAACAATTCATTCCCCACACCTGCTACTGCTGCCATTTTAAAACAAAAACGCGCTTCTATATTGCTCTAAGATTAATTTGCTCCCCCAAAAGGTTGCTCATCTGAACTGCCCTGTCACTTGCTCCCTGCATCATCGTTAATCCAGGAGAGCATCCTGCCACGCAGCCTGACTTTGTCCCAAACCAATGCCTTCAGAAAGCATCGGGAATAAGAGCTTCTCCCCAGACCTGCAGCCCAGAAGGGGCTGGGGTCATCTCTCGCAGGCCCTTACCTTCAGCTTGTGCTCCTTCCTGTTCACAATAACGGCACTGATCTGCTGGTCCATGAATATCAAGATGGTGCAGAGCAGAGCTGGGACGAGCGCAGCCAACACCGTCCACCAAGGGTTGGGTCCTATGGGGTTGATGAACCACCCGCGGTCATCTCTGGTAGGCTGCAACAAAGCCCACACATCAGCATCGTCTCCCAGCGCAGGCACTCCACTGGCTTTCATTTTCCCCTCCCTCCCTGTGTCAGAGCACCTCCCAGCCCTGGCTTCATGTCCCCCTCTCCCGGGGGCTTCAGCAGTGCCAGTCTCCTCTTTGCAAGCAGCTCTAGATACTTCCCCTGTAGGTATCTAGTTTTGGGGCCATCTTCTCGTTTCCAGGAGGAAGCAAGGCACTTGGAGGTGGAAGAGGAGATGGTCACACCACCAGCATCTCCTCCAGACTCAGCCCTGCCCTGCCCCAGCATCACCTTGTGGCACCCCCACGTGCCAAAACACCCCGTTACCTTGAACGCATGGGGGACCTGGAGCTTCGGCGATGGGATCCCAACCACAAAGTCAAGGAGCACCATGATGACGATGGTGAGGAAAACAGCAAAGTCGCTCACTGTGGACCGTACCTGGGGCGAGAAACCAGAGGTGAGAGGGGCATGGCAAACAGGGCCGTAACGTGAGATGCAAGAGTTGCAGACATCCACAACATTAAGGCTGCTTAACCAAATCCCACCACCCCTCTGAGCACATGCAGCCTGATCCCTTGCTTAGATACTGCTGCTGTGTTTGTCCCTGTGAGATCTGGGGTCAGACAATAAAAAAAGCTTAACTAGGCCGACAAGGGTTGGTTTAAGTCAAAACCTAAAAATAATAATAATATTAAAAATAAGAAAACACATGTCTGCCACTACAGCTACACTCACAGCTACAATGGATGGCAACAAGGCACTGAGGCATCCTTTAGTCCTCAAAAGGAAGCTCCTCATTCGAATCTACTTTCCGCTCGAGCACATAATGTGCAGAAGGTAGGGGAAAAAAAACAAACCAAAAACCCCAACCCCCAAAAGTTTGAGAAACCTGACTTCCTACTACCTGAGGAGAAAAAAAAAAAAAAAAAAAAATCAAACCCCCAAAATCTTCACTCTGGGGCAGGTCACGAGGCATGTGGGAAACGCTACGATGATTTTGCACTCATGGAAATGAGTGTGGGACATCCAAGCTCTTGGAGAGCTTGGCCTGCAAGGCCAATGATTCCTAGCTTGACCAAGGCGGGGCAAATACTGCTTAGTGCTGCAGGAAAGCCATTTTGGGAAATGAGTGTGGAGATGGACACTGGCCACCTCCTTCTACTTACTCTGGTTGGAAAGTAGCGGCTGGTTTTAAACTTCTTCAAGAAGCTTGACAGGGAAAAGGTGGCGAAGAAGAGGATGCAGCACCAGAAGAATACGTCAGGCGTGTAGGGGCCATCGCGTCCACAGGCAGGTCCTTGAAACTCCCCACGCAAATACCGACATTCCTGGAGAAACAGAGCGTCAGGACACAAAGGCAGTGCACGTGCGGCAGGGAAACCTCGCATAGCTAGGGGGTTTTGAGGATCTTGGTCCAAGATCCACGACCCTGTAACTGCTCCTGCCAATGGAGATTTATATTTAATGAGCAGCAGCAGCTGAACAAGTGACACATCGAACTACACAGCGGAGAAATGAGATGTGAGGAGACACCATACGCTAGTAACACATTACAAGAAACACTCATCCAGGTGACACTCTCCCATCAGTTGCTTGCATTCATAGCATTGTGTTTCCTTAACTGCCTCTGGCTTCAGTCCTGACATCTTCCCGCAAAAAACAACATGCCAGGCTCTCCCAACCCTGTGAAGAAAACCGCATCAGCTTTCCTAACTAAAAAGTAATTCTTTTAAAAATTATTTTTAAACCTGAAAAGGACTAGGATTCACAGGACTAGCGTCATTACATTCACTTCACAGTCCTCCTCAAAATGGGAGGACAAAAGATAATTGACATGACAAACGCCACAGTTACAGACGTTCCTTCCTGGGGGTGCAGTTTGCACACCTAGGAGCTCATGCCTGCAAGAATGGGTGACGCCAGGCAGCAGCCTCCTTACGTGCCTCTGATCTCAGGAAGAAACAGGTAACATGAATACTTTTACTCCATTCGCATCCTGAGGACCAGAGATGGAGCCCAAGATTTGCCTAGATGACACAGTCAGTTTCTTTAAGGGATGAAATTGTTCGTTTGAGTTTGGCTTCAAGGACTTCCACAGCTGGCGATTAACTAAGAGGTATGCTACAGCGAGGAGCCCGACACACAGACTTGCAGGACAACTCATCACGCCAGGCCTCTGAGCTTGCAGTTCTCTGCAGGGCCCGGTGCTGCCTGAGCAGGTGGATGGACTTCCCAGTTCCAGAAATACAAGCTCGTGAATCAAACCCTCCTCAAGCACGCAGGCAAAACTGGCTGCGCTTTAGCAAAGCAAACCAACAACGAGCCTTCCTTTGTTTGGGTGCCTCCTGTCTGACGATGCTCTGGGCTACTTTCTCTTCCTGGCAGTAACAGGAATAAGTTGCTCTCATACCTACCAGCTTCTGACAGAGAAAGAGGATGATCTCTCTTCAATTCTGCAGCAGCTAACAACAGTCACTTCCAGAGTAAAGCCAGGCCCTGGCAATGCCTGTGCACATCTCATTGCCAAAGCAAATTCACTCACACTCATAAAACCACTCTCTAGGCAGAGGCTTGAGACATTGCCTATGGCATTTTAGCCCTGCTGCAACCTCACTGGCATGAAAACAGCCCTTTCGGGATGCCACGACACTGTTCTGTTCCTCTGATGCAGGGATACTTCCTGGCTCAAAAGGATCTCAGTCCTAGTTTCTGCACGGGTGCCACCACCTGAAAAGAGACTTAACCTCAACAGTTCAGAACATTTTCCAAAAGCGTCTGAGGGCATCAACTTTGAACTGCTGTCTGATGATGATCACACCCTTGCAACAACGTACACAGGGAGCCAGATTATGCTGAGCTGCTGCTTTTCTATTAATACTTATGAATACTATCATTATTCTTTTTTTATAAGAGGCTGAGACACCAACAACTCATATAGTTTCAGACCAAGTTTGAGCCCTGCAGAACACTCCTTCAGCAGGACCCAATCTAGAGGCACCTGCTTAAAAATACAACCCTTAAACCTAAGCAGCTCCAGCTCCTTTTTCAGAGCAGCTCAAACTTCTGGAATTATTACAGATCGCAGCCTCCAGCAATTCCCAGTCCCCTCTCAAACTAAAAGCTCCAGAGCTCCTTGACTGAGCTGGTCAAGGTTTTGCCCACTCACAGAAGCACTTGCCCATCATCTCTGTCTGCCTGCCTGACTAGCAGACACAAGCAGATTCCTCCAGGGCAACACCCTCAGGGAAAGTCTCTTTTTCACTTCTAAAGGACCATCCTCCTCACTTGTTTTACATCCTCCCCAGCTGACCAGGCTGCTCAGCACCCTGTGCTTTAGTTACTTTGCTGGCTGCTAACTCAAACTTCCCATTGCAGCCTTACCACACAACTGTTACCTCCCACAACCCTCCTATTCATTGTCCCCTGCACACCCAAAGGCCGCTTTCCTTTCTCTGCCTTGCATGCCAGCAGTACCACAGACTAAAACACTCTCCCTTCACTCTCCTTTCTCAGGCTTGCCACTACAGTGCCTTCTAGAAACTGAGAGCAGCAGTTATCCTCAAAGGCCTGCTCAGCCCCTCTGCCTGCAGCAGAGGCACGCTCTTCTTTCCAAACAACACGACAGGTTTGCCACAAACACGTCGGAAAGAGGAGTGGCAGCACAAGGGGAACCTTGTGAAAGAAAAAATCCCAAGAGCACAACAAACAACTGCTGCCACTGAGAGTTTCCAAAGACTCTTTCCACATCCACACTTGAGTGCCAGATTGCCAAGCCAGCAAAAGGCACATTGCTAACAGCAGACAGCCCAAGAAAGAAGGACATACTTTGCGTACAGAGCTCCACGGCTGTGCTGGTTTTGACTGGCAGAGAGTTAATTTTCCCCACAGTAGCTTGCACGGGGCTACGTTTTGGATTTGTGCTGAAAGCAGTGCTTACACAGCATCAAGGCCTTTTCTGCTCCTCACCCCACCCCACCAGGGAGTCGGCTGCGGGTGCACAAGAAGCTGGGGGGGGGGGGTGCACAAGAAGCTGGGGGGGGCGGGCACAAGGCTGGGACAGCTGACCCCAACTGACCCAAGGGATATTCCAGACCACAGGATGTCACGCTCAGCAATATAACTGGGGGAAGAAGAAGGAAGGGGGGACCTGCCCAAGTAACTGTTAGGCGTGATGGAACCCTGCTTTCCTGCAAACTAAACACCTGCCAGACAATGGGAAGCAGTGACTGAATTCCTGACTTTGCTTTGCTCGCGTGCACAGCTTTTACTTGTTAAACCATCTTTATCCCAACCCGCGAGTTGTTTCACCCTTCCGATCCTCTCCCTCCTCCCACTGCGGGGCAGCGAGCGAGCGGCCGTGCGGGGCTTAGCTGCCGGCTGGGGTTAAACCACTACAGAGGCTCGAGAGCTTCTCAGCTGAACGCTTTAAACAACATTTCAAAACACCGTCAGTAAAACCAGCCTCTTTTCCCACTGAAGCACGAAACCCACGCACGGCACTGGAACAGGAGCGCTTTTTACAGCTCCCATTACTCGATGCTCAGCCCGTGCAAGCGCAGTAGCCCCTTGGAAGGGGCGGGGTGAAGCTCTTCTCCGTGGATTTGCCAGAAGCTCACCAAAGCATCCCTTTTCCAGCCCATGAGATGCTCTGTGTGACAAGGGAAGGTGCCTGTCGGTCCAAGGGATGAGGCCCTGCAGGGCTCCCATCAGGGTCCTTTGACCTACCCATCTTCCAGGGGCTGGGGGTCTCACGAAGGGCAGAGCCGTGTCCCCCACCTGCTGCTGGGACAGACATTGGTGCATCCAGCCATTAAAACCTGCCGAGGCCAGCTAACTAGGAAAAAGAGAGGAGCCACACTGCGCATGACCAAAGGGCAGACACTATGTCAAGGATAACATAAATAAGTATATGATTAGAACAATATAAGCTTGCCTTGCTGTAGGTAACGGTATGCTCACTAGGAGGAACTACCCCCTCCCCGTGCATCCAGCGCTGCAATAAAGAATGCCTGCTTTCTAAAACTCCAAAATCGAGCCTCAGAGTGTTTCTTCAAAGGGATCCTTCATTGTGCATGATCAGATGTAGGCAGTGCTAAGATAATCAGTTGCAATTATTTTTACGTATATGTGTACTAATCTGATTAATATGCAATTAGTTATTCTATATAACCTGTTAGTGCTAAAGCTGATATGGTATGCACGCTAGGTGGAACTATACCCCGTGCATCCAGCGCTGCAATAAAGAATGCCTGCTTTCTAAAACTCCAAAATGAGTCTTAGAGAGTTTCTTTGACCGGCTTTTCGGTATCACTATAGAGTAAGTAATTGCATATTAATCGAGTATTAGTATACATATACATAAAAATGATCGCAACTGATTTTCTTGGTACTGCCTACATCTGATCATGCGCAATGAAGGATCCCTTTGAGTCGAAGGGCTGCTTTTGCGACCACCGACTCATTGAAGTTCTTGCTGGCTGTCCTTGAAGTCTTTATTCTTGTCCTTGTTCTTTGATCTTGAAGCTTAATGCAGTTTCAATCACATGTGGTCAGATTTCAGCATTGTTCTCATCTAGCAAACAGGAACATCACATCATAAGAGCAAAGAACTGCAAAACTTATGAAGATTTACTAGGTAATCACTTGACTACACTCTTGTAATTATCTCCCCAGTTACCCTTTGCCTCTTGTTTCAACCATAATGTTAATGCATGATCATTTATCAAATCTCACTTAGACAGTCATCTAGCAGCAAACCAGTTTTCATCGAAGGTACAAAATACTAAAATCATAAAAGTTTGAACAAACCACATGAAATGTATGGACATATGCTATCAAGTTCAGTTATACACATTCGATTTCCAAAGTTCTTCCCCAAAACTATTACCGGGAGTCGCTTATCTCGCACAGTTTCTGTCGGGTTGAAGTTCCCCCGCTTCGAATTAAAGGTCCAGTGTTCTTTTCTTCTACAGCACATGCCCAAGGTGGGGGGTGGGGGGTGGGTAAGTCTTTTGGTCGTGAACTGAGTTGGTGGTCTGATCTGCCCCCGCTGCCTTTACCTTTCCTCCGGTTATCCAAGATTTTTGCTGACTTTGTGCCTATTAGCAATTTTTCAACTTCTCGGCACCTCCTGGTGTAATAAGTAATTATAGGTAATTTTCTGATCAAAGAAGTTAAGCAAGGGAAACGAACTTGTTACACCAGATGTGAGAACATCCTGTTTTGACAAGAAAAACTTACCTACAATGTTATTTACTGCCATGAGAACGGAACCTTACAGTCTAGCAGTTGTTTAAAAAAAATGGTGATGTTGGGCTGCGGTATTGTGATAGCATGACAACCTATATCCTTGTTTAAATTTATGTAAAAGATGTAAGCTTTCGATATACCTTGTGAATTTACCAAAAGCGAGCATAAATCCTGAGGAAGTCACGATTACAGAAGAAGGCGAGGGATGTACTGAAGATGGGAGACCGACCTCGGTGAAAATAAAAGAGACTGCTCGGCTTGCCTAATTTTGCGAGCCTTGGTGGAGTTGCGACTCCCCGGCCGCCCAGCGCGCTGCTTTGTTTTCCTACCTTAATAAATATATAGTGAATACAATTTGAACTCAATTTGTTTCAATTCAAATATAACACTATAGAAGAAGCTGTCTTGTTTTTCACGGCGCGCGTTGTGGTAGAGCAGAAGCTCCCCGCGTGCCCAGCACTGTTTGCTTGCCTTCATTCATTTAATAAGTTGTTAACTTTGTTTGGAATCCTGTTTGGGACTAAATTCATTTATAACAGTTACTCCTTTGGAATCCAGTAAGATGAAGGCTTGCTGCACCTCTGCTGAGAGAAGCCTCTTGACTGAGGTGAGCACCATTGCAGCCCTTCGCCGCTCTTCTCGGCATCTGCTCCCTCCCTCTTTCGGTTTTTTTGTTGGGTTTTTTTTGTGTGTGTGTGTGTGTGTGTGTGTGGCGGGGTTTGAGGGGCCGCAGGGCCGGCTCCTGGGAGAAGCTGCTCGAAGCTCCCCCGGCTCGGAGCCGGCCCTGCCTCTGGCCCAGGCCGAGCCCCTCAGCGACGGCGGTAGCGCCTCTGGGAGAAGAGATTTCCGAAGGGGAACGCCCCGTGAGGGAGTCGGGGGAGTGGGACGTGAGAGGAACCCCTCTGCGGATCCCGAGGTCAGGGAAGGAGGAGGAGCGGGGGAGGAGGGGATGCCCCCGCAGCCCGCGGGGAGGCAGCAGGCTGTCCGCCCCCAGCCCGTGGAGGGGAGCGGGGGAGCGGATGTCCCCCAAAATGGCCGCGGCTCCCGCGCTGGAGCAGTCTGTGACGGAAGGACTGCACCCTGTCTGTGGAAGGGACCCGCGCTGGAGGAGTCTGTGAGGAACTGCAGCCCGCGGGAAGGACCCACGCTGGAGAAGTTGGGGAAGGGCTGTCTCCCGCGGGAGGGAGGGAGGGAGGGAGCCCAGGGCGGAGCAGGGGCCGAGCGCGGAGTCCTCCTCCCCCTGAGGAGGAAGGAGCGGCAGAGACAAGGGGTGAGGAACCGACCCCAGCCCCCGTCCCCGTCCCCTGTTCCCCTGCGCCGGCGGGGGGAGGAGGTGGAGAGAACGGGGAGTGGAGTTGAGGCGGGAAGGCGGGAGGGCTCCCCGGGGGGAAGCTGTTCTCAGGCTGGGTTTTGCTTCCTCGTAGCCTTGTTGTGACTTGATGGGTAGCAGATTACAGGGATTTGGTTTCTTCCCCAGGTTGAGCCTGTCTTAAGTGGGGAGTGACCCCTCCCTGTCCTTCAACTTGATGAGCTGTAAGGCAGGTATTCTGTTCTTGAGCGGTGGGGGGGGAGGAGATCTGACTGAAGGGTGCTAATTGTACTTTGTCAGTGGAGCTAGACTTGCAGATGAGGATGGGTTCTCTGAATGACATGCAAGAGGGGCCTGGCGACTCTTGGAAAGAAATGTACAAAGACCATCCCTAGAAATATTTTGGCATTTGAACGTCTGCTGGGAAAAGTTGACATTTCAGCAGAAAAGAAGTATGTTTTTTGGATGTGAGTCCTTCAGTGATCTCTCAAGTCTGTAATTTAAGCACTGAGAAACTCAACGATTAATATTGTATGGATTTGGTACTTTGTTTTGTGGTTCGTTCTTTGGCTTGAAATACAGCCATGCCACTACATGCTAAGCTCTAAGTTAATGTGGAGAGGATGGTTTTTAGTGAGATGTGAAAACTCCCTGTTCTGTAACCAAATCTTTTTATGGGAAGCATTGTGGTCTTGGGCTTGGAATGAGCTGAAAGGTAGTGCTTATTTCCACTTGGAGCTTTCTTTTGGGTTTTCAGGCTTAATCCCAAACTGGTGGTGATGCAAAGGTGAAAAGTTCAGAGAGCATCTTTGTTTTGCAGACTGCTGAGAGGCTGGACAGTAGGCCTAGCAATGTGTTTTGCTGACTGTCTGGTTTTGCAGGGTCTAAATGACAGAACCGCTTGTGGAACACCGTTATCGGTGGGCTGACCGGCAACCTCAAGGAAAGGCCAAAGTCAACCATCATCAGTGACCCTAGACCTCCTGAAGAAAGCTCAGCGGATGAACTACCAGCAGTGGACAGTCCTGAGGCATTGGTGAAACCATCTTTCAGGTCTGGCGGATATGAGCTTGAGCTTACTTTGTTTATCCTCGAGAGGATATGTTTTTAAGATTAAGTCTGCGGTGTGGGTTTGGTGGGAGAAATCAGTCCCGAAGGATTCCGCAGTGCTGCGTATCTGTACTGAACAAGAGTGAAAACAGAGGTCCATAAATAATACTGGCTGGACTTGTCCTTTACTTCTCCGACCTCATTAGCCTTCCTGAAAGGTGAAGAACTAGACAGATATAAAGTCTGTAAGTAGTCAAAATGGTCAGGAAAGACAGCTCATTCTAGGAAGATGTCTTTGAAGGTTGGCACTGTTTCTTCTGATAGTGGTTTAGTGATGAATTCTTGCACTTTAGGTCAGATGATGTGCTTTATTGATGCGAGGGAGAGCTAACCCTCTTCCTGTTGATGTGATGTCTTGAGAACTGTCTAGCATTAATTTATTTTGCCAAGGAGAAGGATTCTGGCCAGGGGCTTGCAAGCAAGCGGTCGCTGCTGTTGTAAAGTGTGTGATAGATCCTACCTCTTATTTAATCATGTGGACATACAGTTGTCCGATGTTTCTTGGAGGCATGTCTTCTGAAAATGATTTTCTCAAAGTGAGGTAAACTGGAGAAGCCGAGTGATCTTTGACCAAAATGTGAAAATCGGCGTGCCCAGCAAAAGCGGAGTGAGTGGCAGAATTTATTTTTTCCAAGTGTTTTTCGAGCCTTTTTTTGGTCGCTGTTGAAAACCTATGCTCTACTTTTATAGTAAACACACATGTGTGCAAGCATGAAATGGTTTTTGCTTTGGATAAATTTCTCTTGACTACAGTGATTTTGATTATACCTCAGTCTGTCAAACTTATTTCCGTCTTCGTATAAGTGTGATTTTGAAGGCGCTGAAGTTCAAGTCGTTGTATTAGGTGGTAATTTCAGATACCTTGTTTATACTGCTTGACATTTAAAAACACGTTACCACAAAGTGAGTTTGTCAGTCTATATAAATGAATCCTGTAATTCCCTGGGGCGTTTTCATCCTTTAATATTTCCATTGAAATGATTCAGGACAAGTGTTTCAGAACCTTTGATGGTTTTATGGTTTTCTGGTGAGGCGTGGTATTGAATGGCTTTTAAACACTTTGTGTCTCTGGTATTTAAAATGTGTAATTTCAAGAGCTCTAACTCTTTTTCAGCTTTCACTTCTCATACCAGATTCTGGGTACCTGCAGTCCTTAGGTTGCTGTCGTCACGATAATTTCAACCTTTTTATATGGCAAAATAATGTCGGAGCGTTTCAAGTGGCATGATTTGATCATGTGAGTAGGGGTGACTCTTGGAAGCAGTGAGCTTGTACATAGCATGAAGGGTTGGAAAATGTAATGAAGCAAAATAGTTTTGCTCATGCCGTTTAAATGTCTTTATAAACATTACCGAACCTTTGTATTTCACCGGTAGAGGAATTACTGTACAGTGTGGCATTTTTGGAGGCTTTTATAGATGGGAATCCAAACAAATTGTTGTTACAAAGTAGATTTTAATTGTCTAGTTTCATAAAGAAAGGAAGCCCCGTGTGCGCTTGAGCTGTGCAGGGGAGTGGAAGAGAAGAGGGTATGTTGCAATCACTGTCTAAAGACACGAGAAAATAAAAACACCGTGGTGTTTTTACTGAGTTTGGGATCTTGTTGGTATTATGGTGCAAACTGGGGCTTAGGAGGCAGTAGCATCTTTTGTATGATGGGCTGCATGTTTGATTCCTCAAGGTCTTCTGTGGGTGGTGCAAGTGCTTCCGTGACAGAGTTTGCCTGGTGTGTCTGAGGGTAAGTGATTGCCTGGCAAGCATGGGCTTTCCTTGTTTCTTGTTTACTAGACGCTAGTGGAAGATCTTGCTACCCTGTTGCCTTTTGGGGACTGAAATGTGCTTTCCAAGTTGTCCAGTTCAGCATGTCTTAATTGGGAATCTGTTGGCTGAATCTCAGGGGGTGCGTGGGACCACGTTGGGCTTGCATGAACTAATTTTACAGAGAGAAAAACCAGGCCTTGCTTTCGAAGAATGTGACTGCTACAAACTGTAAAATGCAGCGACTCCCTTACTAGTTCTGATTGACTGCTGTTGGAGCAGTGTATGGCAAAACTATCCCTTCCATGCACAGCTAGAGAGAGAATGCCTGTCCAGTGTCAAAGGAGTGACGCTTGCTTGTGATTGCGTATCTGTTTATGTGAATACATACAAGCAGCATGAAATCCCAGCTGCCACCTCTTGTATTAGATCTTGTTTTCTACTGTGCGGTATTTATTGTTCTGTAGCTTGGAAAATTCGGAGGAGATCTGTGTTTGATTTTGTTCCGCCCAGATCTGAGCTTGAAACGCATTTAAACATGGAAGGAGGAATGTGACTATTTCAGTCATTTCGGTTGTACTTCTCCTGCGGTAATAATCCATCTTTAAGATGTAAAGCAAAACCCAAATGAAACGAACCCCCTCTCTATACCTCTCTTTATATTGCAGTGAGCAAGCAGTTTTAAGTAATTTTGTGTCTTGACTAGTTCTATCTACTACTCCAGTGCTTAAAATGTAGATTTAAAATCCATTCTCCCTGGCATTTAGTCTGTTTGCCTAGTAAAGGCGGGGGAGGCCCCAACTTGAATTACATTTGAAAATACAGTGGAATATGGAGAATGGTGGATTATCCCCTTTTGACAAGGGAAAAAAGTATCATGAGACACATAGAAGTGATTAGCTTCTTGGCCCACACTTTATGCAACAAACCCGATATACTGTCTTTCTTTGCACCAATATGCAAGTTCACAATTTCAGGGGCTGTGATCCCTTTCTTTTTGAATAGCTGTGCGTGGATCAGCATCCATGTTCGTACAATCGTTGGCAGTCATCATTTCTGCTAGACTTGTTTGGTTTTGATGTACGGGAGAGACGGGCTGTTCTTTTGAGTCCAAAGACCTGGGACACTGGATTGGGGTGTATGACTGTGGTGGTGCTTATGGGATGTAATGGCTGTGCTGGCTCTTGTGGCAGGAGAGATCCCATGGTACAAGGTGACGGTGACATCCAGGGAGGAGTGGAGATGCTCGTCTGAGACAAAATGTTCAGTGCAACCTGCCATCCTGGTCCAGGGCCTGTGTGACAGCTGAAGTTGGTCCGGAATCGTGGAGTAGTCCAGCTGGCTCCATCTAGCACGTGGGGGCTTGGGGCAGCAGTGATTCCAAAGTGACGAGTCAGGGTAGCAGGCAGCTGAACAGTCAGCAGGTGAGGCAAAGACCCTCTGTCCTGAACCAGACAAGCCTTATGGGATACCTGTGTAGCTATACTGAACTAGGAAGTGATATAGATCATCTGTCACTGAGGCCATATGTCCTGGGAACCAGAAAGGCAGATTGAGTTCCTTCAAGGTCAGAGTGTTTTTAAGCTCAAGGCTTGCATGGGTTCTTAACTGCTGTCACCTTTCAAAATACTTTGAGCTTGAGACTGGTAACACCCCTGCTTACCTTAATAGCTGCTTTTCCTGTGTCAGCTGCAAAGTTTGTTTATCCTTCTAAGGATGGTTTGCTTTGCTTTCCTTATCTGCTTCTGTTCTGCTTTGGGAGTCTTAAATCGCCCTGGCAGCTAATCTTCCTGTCTTTCAGGTTCAGTTGTGAGTGATGTAGAGTGTTGCTCCTTCCAGCTACTGGCCATTTGATCCACAGGATAGAGAGGATGCTGCAGTGCTCCAAATGCGAAAACTTCAGTCACAGCACCGCGTGCTGGGAGTCAGCCCACGAGGCTCAGTCATGTGGGTCAAGGTGGCATCAGTGGGAATAAGGGGTATGAGCCAGCCTTCCCCCTGCTTTGCCTGAGTCCTAGCAAGAGCCCATGTCTAGTGACCTGGTGGAGAGGGACCTACAGGACTCCTTTAGCACCTCTCACGTTTTGACACTCTCTGGGCAGCACCGAAGCTTGGCTGTAGCTACCTAAGCTAGTATGTGAGGTCTGAAAATCAGAGAGGGAGGTGATGCTATGCAGGAGAGCTGTGACCATGACCGCAGAAGAACAGGAGTTGAGGGCTAGTCGTGGGGTAGAATAAAGCCCGCCTTCCCTCCCGGGTCTCAGTATTTGTTTATTGCCTTTTTTATTTGGATTTTCTTCTTATTTTTTTAAAGAACACACAAAAATGAGAGATGAATCTCACTTGCCCTAACTTGTTAAAAAAAAAAAAAAAAAAGACATTTTCTCCTTGTTTTTTGTACCCATCTACTGCAGATTCAGGTCTCGCTAAATATTAAAATGTAAGCAGTCTCTCTGAAAACCGCCCTTCTCAGCATCTTTTTCAATCCAGACTTGTTATAAGGCACTTTACTTGGATTAAACTTAAATTCATCGGTGTTGTATTCAAACCTGTTGCTTCTTCCTGTTCTTTATTGGTAGTCATTATGACGAATAAGAAGGGAAAAGTGTTCTGTTCATTAAGGAAATGGCTCCCATATCATTTGTCTCTCTTGTCTCTTGTTTTAATTGTGCCTCCCTTCTAGGTGCATGTCATGCTTTGTGAGAGCTGTGCACTATTTTCTTGGTAGATTGAGATTTATGAGTCAGAGGGGGAATGATCAGAGGAGAAAGAGATTTATCCCAGTTACTGTTCAAAGGCTGCATTCTCTCTCTCTTTGCGTATATCCACAGGGGTCCAGGAGGAAGGTGTTTTTTCAGGCAGTTGAAAGAGAAATAGACTTGTCTGTCTTTTGGGTTGGGGTTTTTTTTGGTGTCCCAGTCTTCTTGTTCTTCAGAGGATAGATGTATTACTGATGACAAGCAAAGCCAGAGATTCTGTCCCTGTAAATATCGGACACATGAAAAGACCCAAGTTCAGAAATTCAGATGGACTTGTGGGTGTCCTAACAGAGCTGTGCCTTTGAAAGGCAGGGAAGAAATCCACTTCCAAGATGGGAATGAGAGTTTGAGCTGAAGCTCCATGGCTAAAGAAAGTCCTGGTAGTAAAGAAGTCCTGCTTTGAGGACTGCCCAATGCCTGTCCTTGACCACCCTTCTCTGCCTGAAGAATCTGGTACCATAATAAACTCTGAGCATTTGTTTTGCAGCTGTGCAAGGCTTCCAGGTCTGTCTTTGTAAGCATGCAGATCACCCCCAGTCCTTGACATGGACTACGGTACCTCCACCACACACAGAGGACAAACATATTTTTAAATCCAGATGGTGGTATACCTCTCCAACCACGTGAGTCTCAAACGTCCATGCGGCACTCCTGTGGGCATACAAGTCTGTTCCCGGGTCTGTGCTTAGTTGCTTGGCTTACCGAAGTTGCTAGCCCAGTATTCCTTGCAGGTTTTCAGAAGAAACTGTATATGGTCAGGGAGTTGTATATAGGAAAAGACAGTAACTTAAGGATAGCCTTTATTGTGATAAGGAATTGTTTAATAATGCACTATTTAGTTGTCTCCACCATGAGCGACTAAAAGCCTCTAGATACTAATATCAAACTGGGATGCCTTGCAATTCCTGTTGACATAATTTTTAGCCTGGTTTCCTAAGGAAAACTGGCTATCCTTTTCCAAAGGAAATTGCTGTATATCTCTCAGTCAGCCTTCCCGTTAAGTTCTTAAGCATAGCTGAACTTGATCAGTAGCTTAACAAAATGGTAGGCATCTCAAAGGTATTGTTGTGGTTTAACCCCAGGCAGCAACTAAGCACCACCCAGCCGCTCACTCATTTTCTAGTGTATTTCCTCCAGCCCTGAGATAAGACAAAGTGATAGGAAAGCAAATAAGCCTGTTCTCTCATTAATCTTTCAATTGCTGAATTTGTGTGTCTGTTGACATGCAAAATGTGATTATACTTTTCCTTTGTCTTGTCAAAGGTGAAGTCATCTTAGTGACACTCCTCTGTCCACAGACACTTTCTTGGGAACTACCTGTTAAATACTTTCAGTAGCTGGCTTCTAAAATTCTCTGGTTTGGTTTGGTTTTGTTGGCCCAGGCATGGCCTCAGATGTGAGACCAGATTCTCTGCCAGTTTTATCTGTGCGGTTTTATCAGAGTACCTGCCTTTAGCAGGGCTGTACCAGTATATGCCTAAGGCAACTAAGATGTCACAAGCTGAATGGCATTAGCTAATGGAGTGCAATTCAGATGGAGAGCAAGGTAATCGATCAACCAGTTCTCTGTTCTCTTCTGAGTGCCTTCATACTTCTGTGGGAATTTCAAGGACTCTGGTGATAGAAACAAAGCACCAAAAGCTAACTTGACTCAAAATTTCAGATGGGTAGCATGAACAGCGACCATCTGTGGTTTGTTTTTTTGTTTTTAAACAGGAGATCTTTTCTGGAGAGGAGGTGAAAGGAACAGGTTTGCTATGTGACCACATTGAGCTAAACACTGGCTTTGTTGAACTCTGAGACAAAATGCTGGCTTTTGAGGGCCAAGTATGTGCAATTTTTAGAGTAAGTCAGTCCCCATGGCTGTAGCTCTGGCTAGACAACTGCACCCATGTTCATGCTGTTTGACATCCCCAGTACAGAAAGGCTGAGTGCTGCAAGGGATCCTTGCTATTCCACAGCACCTGACTATGGTCTGCCTAGTCTTGGAGAGCATTTGTGCCATACTTGACTTCTCTGTAACCATGTGGACCCCAGGGCCACCTCACTGTTACCTTTGTAAGTGACTCTGCCCCATGTCCTCCTTGGCTGTTCTCTGGTGACCACGGAGGGATTATTTTTCAGTGGGATGTTACTAGCAGGACAGGAAAGGCAGGAGGGGTTCAGCTGTTTTGTGAGGGACAGCCAGAGCTGCAGGTAAGAGAGCTGAGGTGACCTGCGGTGACCTCCTCGTGGTCATGGATAACCAGCTGGTTCACATGCAGGGGTCTAGCTCCTGTGCCAGTTTTATGTTGTTGCATCGTGAGATTTTGTGTGATTTTTCTTCTAATTGTTTTTGGGTTTGTTTTTTTTGCGATTCTTACTGAACCAAGGCCTGTCACCTCAGGCTGTTTCTGGCAGAGTGACACCAGCATCCCTTGGCAGGACTGGATTTGCAGGACTGGGCTGTGGGCTAAATGAGCTGGCAGAAAGTCTGGAGTAGTGCCAGGTCTGGGAGGAGCTGCCCAGTCCAGGAGGAGAGGGTTGTGGTCATCATCCTCTGTCTGCACCAAACTCACATTACCCTGTGGCCTTCCTTGCTTGGCACCCGCCTGTTCAGTGTCAGCATTGGAGCGTGCAGGTGTGTGAAACTACAGCCATCTGGCTTGTCCTCGACTTAGCGATGAAACTAACAGTCGCTTTCTGACAGAAGGCCATCCTTGGCTGGGCTGGGCATGTCCACGGGTTCCCTGTTGTGTAGCATCTACTGGAGGATAGTGTCCATTTGTGTGGCACTTAGCATTTTCCTGGGATGACTGCCATAAGCATTCCATTTATGCTAGTGTCACTGATCAAGTCTGCGTGTTTTAGGGCTTTTGTCTGTCCCGAACTTGTAAGCAGTCAAGACCCAGGTGTTAGTTTAGTCTTGTGAAGCCCAGTGGCAGTTACCTGACCAGCAACCTCCTTGCTTGGTGCCCGTGTTGAGATGACGTCATGACTGGTTACGGTGAGGCATCGTGGCATCTAGTTTTCTGGGTCACACTGGCTATAGCATCGTGCTGACCTGGCCATGTTAACTACAGTGTTTTGGGCTATGCCTCTTCTCCAGGTGTACATTGACTAGTGGTGCTTCAGGTGGCTTGCGTCCAGAAGATGCATCCAAACTACATGAGAGTGCCAACTGGAAAGTGCATCAAAAGCCCACTATTTTCAAAGCGTTACTGCTTGTTGAACAAAGGCTGGTGCCTTGCTGCAGCCTAGGCAGTGTGGACATATGGCCAACTTAGCCTGCAAAGCGGCTTTGAGAAGATCGTCTCAATAGAAGCAATGGAGAGTTGAGAGAGGATCGCTGAGTTCATTTTATACCTGTTTCCTGAAATTTCTTCTTCTCAGCTTTATTCTTCTTGGTCATATATTCTTAAAATGAAACTCTTCTTTACAGGGAAAAAACCAAACTTCTGGCTCTGTAGTTTCCAGGCAGCATGGATTATAAAATGAAATAACCCAACAGTATATTTAGAAGCATGCAAGTAAATGTCTCGTAGCTAAACTTAATGTAAAGGTACAGCTAATTGGAAGTAGTATGTTAACACAGAGAATAATGGTACTTATTTCCCATTTCACAAGGTAGAAGACAGACTTCAGTTAAATGAAATTGCAATGCAAATCATTATTATTTTGTTGTATTTCTGAGGAAGAAAGTAAACCTTGGAAATTTCTCAGGTGATTTTGGAACTTTCTTCTCTTGTGGGTGTTCTTTCAACTTTAAAACATTTTCATCAGAATTTTTTGATGCCTGTAAAAATAGTAATAACGTAGGAGACTAGCAATATTAGATAAACAATTGCCAGTTAAATCAATCTCACTGTTAAAACACAATATGAAAATGTACACTGCAAAGCAGCATGAAAAAAATGCATAGAAAAATGGCAATGCATGATTTTCAGAATCATGTGCTTTGTGGTTTTTACATGCTTGTTTAGTGGTTTGTCCTAGTCCTTACCAAACAGTCGTGTAAGGAACCAGCTTTGCCAAGGACCTTCCTTGCAACACTCTCCTTGGGATACCTAGTTTGTGACAGCAAAAATGGGAATGCCATGGAAAGGAAAATGAGGAATGAGAGGAGATGGATGGTTTTCTGTGTGTGTGCATGTGGTAGGTAGGGAGAGCCCTGGACCATTTCCTGAATGTCAGGCCAGGATCCTGCTGAGAGATGCTGGTGGTCCTGCAGGATAACTCAGCCCCGGATTGTCTTTGTTCTTCAAGTGCTCTGTCTGTGAGAAGCCTGAAAAAGGTGGCATATGTTGGAAAAGCAGGGCGTGTGGTACCAAGTACCTGCTTTTTTTTTTACCCTGATAGGAGAGGAGGATTTGTGGCCTGTCACAGACTGCAAGTTTCCTCTCTAGTGTCAGCAAGTGGGAATTTTGCTCCTTCCAGGGCAATATCGTAGGTTGAGACCTATGAACACACTGCAACAACTCAGCCAGGAGGGAAGCCTGAAACCATACTGAGGGACAAAACTTAGCTGCTAGAAGAAGCATTAGAAACTGGCAGTGAAGTTTGTCATGAACAGGTCCAGTGAGGAACCGGCCATGTTGTGCTCATCTCTGAGGAGATGCAAAACCCACAGCTGAATACTAAGCAAGAAGGGGGAAAAAAGGAGGAGGAAGAAAAAACCAAGCAGCACCGTTTGGAGGAAAGCACGTATTTTTCACTCTCATGTAGAATACAGGAAGTTGGTTTCAAATGTTTTGTTGTTGTCATTACCTCTTTGATAGGAGTAGTTCATGCTGCTACAGGAGAATCACAATTAACACTGATGAGGGTGTGAGGGTAGCGTCCATGATAGGAGGCAGCGCATTCCCCTCTCTCTGTGTTGGCTTGCAGAGCCTCGCTCCTCACTGAGGGCACACAGGCTGCCACACTGCTCTGAGCGTGGAGGCGGGTGATTTTGATGCTGAAGGTCATGCCCAGCTCCTCTTTCATGTGCCACAGGTCTGTGACTAGCTGATGAGTGTAGCTGCCCATTATGTATATGCAACGGGAGAGAAGAGGGCTGTTTTGCTGGGGCTCTACAAAAGCTGTGGACAAGAAGACCCAATGACAGAGGAGCGATAGCTCTGATAAGCCAGACCTCTACGCAGTGTCTAATGTTAGTGTTTATCTGACCAGTGGGTAGCTGGAAGTGTTGTCCAATGGCAGATAAAACCCTAAAAACGTGCACTGTGACCATCCTTTTAGGATTCGTTGCAAGTAACCATGGGGCTAGGGATGCAAGAAGTCCGTTTTTATTTCCCTGCTGTTCAGTTCAAGAGTGAAATCAGGAATAGCTTTTAAGTGAGAGTCAAATGGAGTGCAAGCCTGTAGATGAAACGAAATACAGGGATGGAGACTCTGACCTTGTCTATCCACAAAATAGCAGTGATTTAGAGATCAGTTTATGAACTTATTACTTGCATCTATTTCATTGAATTCAGTAACTGATGTGTGCAGCATTCCCTTTCTAGCACACCTGGGTGGAAGAAGATGTTATCATGCCAGTTCAGGCACTCCTGCAGCAGCAGGAAATGATGAATAGAATAGCTGTTGTTTTCTTCCTTCGCTTCCTCTAGATGAACATCTGAAGTAAGGCAGAGGGGCATCTTTCCACACTGTCATTCTGTGTATTTCTCTTTCTTCAGCCTGTTTCCATTGTACTTTAATTTTGTGCAGAAGTGATGGCTTGCCCATGACCCCTGGCTGATGGTTGTTCTCTCATTTGGCCTTTGTCAGGGCAGAAGCAGGCGTACTGTGATTGCTTTACTCACCACGTTAGGCTATCAACCAGCATTTGTTGATCACTTGTGCACTTGCAGATTTGAAGTTGTCATTCCTTCCATTTGCCACAGTTCTCTTTTCTTTTTTTCTTTTTTCTTTTTTTTTATTTAAAGCTTCTGGCACAGGACACAGCCCTCGCTATACTTCAAGTAATCCTCTCTGCACCCTTCCCAAAATTCATGGCTACTATTCAAGAAAGCAAAGAAGGGCTCAATGAACAACACTGAGGCAGAAAGAATGAAGTCCTGACAGTTTATATTTAACGGATGGCATTTTTAAAAATTCCTAATTAAATACCCCAACCTTTTCTCATTTCAATTGTTGGCGATAGTTTTGCAGTAGCCCAGTGTGAATTTACTGTTCTCAGGCAAGAGAGGAGCCCTGTTGGTGAGAGAATTGTGCGGGTGGTCTAACACATAGATCTTCCAGCTCACCTTCCTGTTATTCAGATGCCAGAGTTTGTGATCAGTGGTATACAGCAAGTTGCCTATATTTGTGTTTCACATTTTGGTGGCACTTGCAAGATACCTACTGCTATGTGTTAGTCTTGTATTTTGCCACTAGTATGAGATTGCTGCTGAGCTGCTTCATCCTTGTGGAGAATGAAGTCATATATGTAAAAAGTAAATTGTTTGGCATGTACTTGACTTGCTACCCTGACTTTTTATGATGTTGTGAGTCAAATTCAGAGTGTTTGTCCTCACCTTCAGTGATCTGGATTGGCTGTAGTTCAAGCTGCAAACGAAGGCTGTGGTCAACAGCCTTCTGGACAGTGGAGCTTTTTCTACAAGCGTACCAGTCTGTATAGAAAATGGAAATAACTTTAGCTTTCAAGGTTTTTCTGGGTTTTAATGGAAACTTACAATTCTGGACAAATCCTGTGTGCAAAGGTGGCTGGGTTAAAATCTAAGAGTGACTCCTAGGCAAACAAGAACAAGGGGAAGTTGGACAGAAACCGGTCCAAATTCATGCAAGCATTTGGATGAGTTAGCACATTTTATTTTTTTTTAATAAACTTGAGGAGATCTTCTTGGCCTTGTTAAGGTATCTTTCAAGGTTGTTAGTTCCTGCAACAGAGAGGTTTCTGTAGTCGTCCTGAGCCCTTTCAAGCATGGGCTGTTTGGCTGAGCAACATTAATTGAGGAGTAAGGAGTTTGTGGAGTCTGCTATTAATAGCTGAGTACTAATAAGGTGATCCAGGAGAATGTAATAGTTTATGAGGTTGGGGGGGTATAAAAGAGGTGCAGGAGGGGAAAATATTCCTCAGTTGAATCATTCTGATTTAGATAAATGGTTCTCATTCCACCTCCCAAAATGTGGGTTAAATATTCAGAACAAGTAATTGTGAAGTAATGGACAAAACCTGACATGCACCTGCTGCATCATTTCTACCTCTTAATGAACAGTAAATGATGCAGCTGCTTTGCCACACTGGGTGTGTTTAGCTACAGAAGTGGGGAGATGGCAATAGAGAGCTGTGATGAGGCTGTGGTAGGTTTCTGTTTTTTAACAAAGGCTGCCAAGTGTCAATGTGTAATTTATGATCATTTCAAGAAAGGCTGCTTTTAGATTGAATATAGATGGGAAACAGGCGTGTCCTGTGTGGCAGATTTATGCCCGAAGTCCTGTACTTTTAAGAATATAAGTGAAATTTGAGAACAAGTAATTCTTAAACCATATTTACTCTGTCCACTGTAAGTTAGGAGTAAGTAGGTGTGTATCAGAGTGATAAAGGAGAAGTCAGATGCTGTTAGCTGGTTTTACTGAATGAACCTAGTCTATAGCGTCTCTCTTGGTTCTTCTCCTGGAAGAAGAACCTAGTGCTCTCTTTTTGGCATCTGCATAGAGATACTGTTGCATTTGTTTTTTCCTTGATGGCAATTTTGTTGCCCAGTTGACAGCTTAAGAAAATTTCTTCTCTAAGCAAATTGCCTGCAGTTTGCCAAGGGCAGGACTGAGGTTTGTGTGGGAAACCATCTTGGTTGTTGTTCATTGCTGATTCTGTTTGGTGTCAGAGGTCTTTGCTGTGCTGGAGGTCTCACTTTCAGGACAGAGTGACAATTAGAGCAGTCAAAAATTCCCTCCTCCCTTTGAGGTTCCTTGCATGTTGATGCAGCTCCTCAAACGTTTTCCAGAGGCGGCAGCCATATAATTTGCTGGAAAAGCAGTAAGGTAACCTTCCAGGCGCTCTCGACATTGCTTGTCTTCTCATATCTCTGAGAAGGCATTTGATGGTGGGGAAAAGAAAGCAGCCTAGAAGCAGAGAGTACGTGTCATTTTTGCATAGCTTTTTTTTGGTACCGCGGTTCTAGAAGAGGGCAGGGTGTGGTGTGTGAAAGCCAGGGCAGATAAAATGTTAGTACACAAACTTCCGAATTTGTCTTTCCTTCCTGTACAAATAAGCCAGTACTTTATCATGCATGAACACAGCTAATGTTGATGAATGGTGAAACTGTGTAGCATGGAGGCAGCAGTGTTTTGGGATTACCATATTCCCCAGTGGATACCTGCAAGTGCTGCAAAAGAAAGAAACAACACGGAGAACATGTAGGATGTGACTGATGCGCAGTTATCCCATGTGCTGCCGAGCAGAGACAGTCTGTGACTTCTGTGTCCAGAGGGACTGTTTATTAAGGAGAAAATGTACAATTGTTTTGTGTCTCGTTCAGGTGGCTTGGATTACGCGGCTTTGCGTGCTCACAGCAGCATAATTACTCTGGGAATGTCCACCCAAGGAGAACCGATGTGGATGTGCAGAGCTCTGAGGTGTCCCGGGAGTTGTGGAGTGGCAGGGCTGCAAGGCAGCAGGAGCATGTCTTTGCTCCCGCATGATGCAGAGGGCTGCATGCAGAAACATAATAGCAAATTATAGATCTTTGTGGGTCCCAAGCAGTGTGAAAAATCTGCCCGTTGTCCTTTTAGGCAGTAGTGGGGTGGAGGAAGAGATCTCCATAGCCATACCCGGTCTATGTTTTTTTTCCATGTGGGCAATGAAAGGATATACCTTGGCATTTTTGAAATCAGCGTTTTCTACTTGTGTGTTTTTCCATCCAGCCTGAATTTTCAGTGATATTAAAGCATCTTTTTACCTTCCCTGGTAATGGAAAAGTCTACACTGGCACACATCGCATTGTGCCCACCTCAGGAACATTGCGCTCGGTGAAAGACCTCTGATGTAAATGAGCATCTGACTGGTGGATTTACAGGCGAGGGATGTTTTGGAGTTGCACATACAACTGGACTGCTGTAAAACTTAGAGATGTTTTAAAACTCAAAAAGTGTTTTTAAAACCTGAAATCAACTGTTTGTTTTGAGTGGGCCCATGTTTAGAGATGGAAATATTGAGTACAGTGTAAACCAGTTGGAATTACAGAAATGAAGGGTCTCACCCAACTGGCTTTACTAGTGGTGGAGATGTAAGGATAAAAATGAAACAAATTGCAAGTTAACCTCTTAACACTTTGTTGTACGTGTGACAGACAAATCACTGATCTACCTGTGCTGATTCCCATTTCTCTATGATCCATGTACAAAACCTCACACTGCAGAGTGTGTGAAAGATGGTCAGCCTTTCAAGCCATATCACTGTGTAATCTTTGTATTAATCACAGAGCAATAACTTGAAATAACATTCAGGGTAGGTGAAAACAGCCTTGGACTCTAACCTTTCTGTTGTCATCTTCACCTCTGGAAAGAAACTAAAAGTATAAGGTGTGTTGCAGTGAAGCTTACAACTTGCAGTTAAGTGAGTAGGTGTATACCTGTTTTCTCATGTTGAGATATGTTTCTTCAGCTATGAAATGAATAACTGATCATTTGAAATGAACACATGCATATGTATTTTATAATCTGAGGTATGTAGTTACAGGACAGGAAGTTCCATGCTGGTGGATAGCAGTGTAAAGATAATATACAGCAGGTTTTTCCAATAGCTCAGTTAAGTTTATGACTAGAAAACTTGCTTCCAACAATTACGAACTGAGATTCAGAAGAAAAAAAGCCATCAGTACAGTGTGAAGTATTTTCAATGCTAAACTGTGTGCATGTGTTTTTCCTTTGGAGGCAGGGCTACAAACCATGCAGAAACACACAAGCATACTTGAAGAGCTGCTGACATTTACTACTTCCTGGCAATTTCTTCTGGAGAAACAAACAAAACCCCCATCAAGCCAAAACACACCCTAAGGGGCAATACCCTTGTATTTGTCAAGTATGTACAAGTGGAGAAGGACTGTTAAGTACTCAGCTCAAAGGAGTCCTCTTAGCTGCAGATTTTTGAAAAACAGTTAATAAAAGCAGTAGCTCTTGCTCTTGAGAAGAGTACTGTCCCGTTTCAGAAGGCAAATCCTCTTCTGCTTTCTCCCTTCTCACCCAGTAAATTCACTGTATCACGTGCATCTTAGTCCTGTGTTTGTCTGCGCTGTGGATAGAGGATGCAGCACCCACCCTGGATGCACCAAATGAGACTGTTTTAGCCACCTCGTTAGCCTTTGCACAGGCATTGTCTCACAAATGCCAGATTCTGTAGGTGCGGGTACCTGTGGGAATCCTATGTATACCTAAGGGTTGACCAGCTGATGTTGCCAATGAGATGGTATTCAAAGCAAGCTGTGATGAAAATAGCCCTACTAAGATAAGTTGCTTGAAATGAGTATGCGTATATGAAGGAATGAATACTGATAAGCAGTGCAGGTAATTAAGAAAGTGTATAAGAAAGGTCTCTGCATACAAAGTGTCTGGCACAGGATGCACGTTAGGCACCTATCCATCAGGTAATATTAGCAGAGCTTGAACGAAAGCAGACTCCTTTTATTTTCTTTAAAACACTGAGCTTTGTTTTTGTTAATACATCTGCCAAGGTTTTGATTAATTTTAGAAGTCCTGATCTCTAACTTGCCTAGTTTTTCAAGCTAAGGAGAACAAGCTTAATCTATGACTATTTACCTTCTGCAACGTGGTAATACTTTCTACATCAGCTTTTATGGTATGCAATTTGATTATGGAACAGCTGCATAACAGCTTGACTTAAAATCAGTTTTACATGTAGAGGACAACTTTAGGAGTACAGATATGTAGAGCATATCCATGATGTTTTGCTAACTGAAGGGGACGTGCAAGAGCATGCTGTGAAATACCATTCACAAAGATATTTCTAAGTGTACCAAGGCGAAATCGTACTGTACTCGGTGAGCAACCTCAAGTAGGATCCATGGTTCTAGTGCGAGGCAGAGGGGCATATGTGTAAAAGCGATGAAATTGTACCCCAAGAAGTTATAAATAATAGGGAAGTTTGGTTAATTGGTGTAAACGGTGAATATTGGCAAACATAACTGCAATACTCTTTCTTGGGAAATGGAGAATGAAAATAGCTCTGGTGCTATTTTGTTGCGACTTTCTTTGACCTGTGAATCAGCCTGTTGAGCTACAAGACAGCTCTGGAGTAAATTATTGGAATTAAGTTTTTTCAGTTTTTCCCTGGTCCTGTTCAGAGCAGAAGGGATGAGATATATACATAGGTATGTATGTTAGAGTTTTGATAAAATGCACTTAAATCTTGAGCCTGTTAAAACATTTGGTCTCGTGGGGAGCAAAGCTTGGGTCAGTTAATGGGTTCTTGGGTTAGATGATGTCTGTCTGGCATTTGATTGCATTACTTGAAAACCAAATGCATGATTTATTTATCCGCTGTAGAGAAGGAGACATACAGGAACATAGGAAGGCCGAGAATTACATGGACTGCGAAGTATTTTATTTGGGCTTTTGTCCAAAAAAAAAGTGCCTTTTCAGTAAACTGGTAAGATGTAAGGGCTCAAAAAATCATCGAGAGGGTAAGTCAACCAGACTGAGTGGAATTCTACCAACGATGTGTTCTGTGTTAACTCTAGTAATATAAGAGGTAGTTGTACCCATGTAGCAGTGCTATTTTTATTTCTTTAAAAAGATGCTGTTGCCTCGTACTGGGAGGAATCCAAGTCCCATAATGGCCCAACATTCCGAAAGTCGAGGTGGGGAAGATCTGCTAGTGCAAGTAATTAATGAACAGGTAATACCTGGGTGAGCGTGTGTTGGTACGGCTGGTGGAAAGCGCTCTCTGTGTGTGCAGTGGACAGTCTCAGCAGTACCCCGCTTCTTTGGAGGCAGAGAACTACACTGTTGCTCTTGGCATCTGTTTTGTCTGGGATGTTTTTAGAGGAAACGCGTTTCAAAGTGTACTGCCCTGCTTGCACGTGCTGGAGAGGTAGCTTATGGCTGTTGCTTCCTTGGTAAGAGAAGGAGGCAGCAGTGCTGTGCGTGGGGTAGGTGTGTAAGCAGGGGGTGAGCTGGCAGCAGGGCTCCTGCCTGCGTACTCCAGCCCCAAGTGTAGCCCAGGCCACAGGTGTCCAGATGTAAGTGTCGGGGCACAGCACAGAGGGAAAGGCCTTGCCCTGGCTGCCCCGAGCTCCTGATGCACCACTGCCCCGGCAGCCTCTGCTGCTCGCTCAGAGCCCTTCTGCAAACCCCACGTGTCCCCCACGTCCTGTCCCAGACTGCTTCCCACAGGGAGAATCTTGCCGCCCCGCTCCTTCCAGAAGGTGGAAGGGGAGTGATAACGGAGACTATAGTCGCTAATACAGACTTGCCCTGTTTGGCAGCCCCTCACTGCAGAGCCCCTCGCCCTGCTGCAGAGCCCCTCTTCTGCCCCCTCCCAGGCTCCCGCGCCTTCCAGCTCAAAACTCCTGTCTTCTCTTCCAGCCCCAGCTCCTGGCACCGATTTCCAACACTCATCTCTCAGCTGTACTTAGAAAAATGTTGTTCAGAAAAGAGCCCCGCAGCTTAAAAAGGAGGACAAGGCTGAGAAAGATGGACCCATTGTAGACTTTGTCAGGCCCTTTATTTATCCTGTGATTGAGGTTGGGGTGACAGAGGTGTCGAACTCTGCAGAAGAACATTGCTGCTGTGGCAGAAGGTGCTTCAGAGGTAGGAGGCAGGCGGAGCCCGCACGGGCAGCATTTGGAGGGGGCCAAGGGAAAAGGTGCTGGAGAAAGAAGGATGTGTTTCTGCATCTGGTGACCTCTGTGGGATTGTGCTTGTTGTCACAGGGTCATTTACGGTGTTGTTTCAAGGATGGGGTCTTCATGCCTTTAGTCGGTTAGGAAGCCAGCGGTGCTTTAGCTTACATTTCACCTCTTGTTTTTTCTTTCATACTGTCTGCGCAGAGAAAGCGCAGGCTGGATTTAAACTGGGGCTGCTGTTTTCTCCTGGAGATTGGTGAAACTTTCCTTGAACAGAGAGCAAAAGGAATTTGTTGGAACTTTTGCAATAGCAGTGATGTGTCAAGGTTAGAAAAAGTCTAACCATGCATCAGGCTCCAGGGTCTGGCAGTACAGGAGAAAAAAGTTTGCCTGAAAATCAAAAATGTTGTCTCTGGAGTGCAGGAATGCATTTTCCTTTTGACTGTCGTGGGAAATGCAAAGCCAGGAACTGGCCCAGCAGTAAACTGATGTGGGGCTCGATTTCTTCACCCTTACACTGAGCACCTGATTTCAGAGGGCCTATTCGTGAAAGCAGCAGTAGTGCTCACGGAGGAGGATGCTGTTCTGTTCAGTAGAGGGGGCAGAACCGTCCCTTCTGAGGCTGCTTGAGCTACTGCTTGCTTTGTAAAGCAGCACAGCAACCTTCCTTCCCCTCTGCTATTTTCTTTCTTTCTTTCTTTATTAAATAAATGGGATTTATTTATTAAAAGTGAACCGAAGGATGTGCTGTGAACACCAGATTAACATGGCTATGCAAACGAAGGCTTCTGGTATTTGATAACTTACTGAGTGAGTGTGATTGCCTGGTCACCAGCTGTTAGAGTGAATCCTGGCGGAGAACAGGCAAAGGGGAAAGTCATCACTAGATTAAATAAGAAAGAAGCAAATAAAACCATCAATAACTCGCTAACAAAATACTTACCTCCCTGTCATCCTCAGGAATCCATTTCTTGTAGTTCTGCAATTCACTGTTTTCTCTAGCTGAAGAAATGGTGTAATTATATTAAAAAAAAAACCTGCTGAAAGGATATATCCATCACATAAAATGTACATAGAATGTCTTCATATGTGATGTTTTTTTTTACCCAGGCATATGAAAGGTACCTTCTTCTAAAAGAGCATGGTTGTAGATTAGTTCATGTATTCCTAAATACAGCTAAGCAAGCTGTCAACTTAAAGATTTGTCTAAGTTAGTAGCATTTCTCTTAAATACAGCCTGTTAATGTTAGCATAAATGAACGGAAGGAGATAAAGAATGCTGTGCGCAACTGTGACACAAGCTACGTTCAGGTGAGACTACTAAAAGAATTAGTAGCCTCAAACAGGAAGGGGGGAATTGATAGCATATTTCCATACATTCTGTATGGTATGTCTAAATATTTTGATGGTTTTAATATTTTGTACCAGCTGTGGAAACTGGTTTGCTGCTAGGTGACTGTAAAAGTGAGATTTGGTAAATAATTGAAGTTTGATTTCACCGGAGCTCTGATTCTTAAAGTCGCTTTCCTTCGCCGTTTTTTAAAATGATGGCTGCATCAGCCGGACAGATGGCACTGTCAAGGGGCTGCAGCTGAGCACCCCCGGTGCTGGTGCTGCTCCAAGCCTGGATGACTCATCTCTCCAAGGCAGCTGCACCCAGGAGCACTCTGCCACCTGCTCTTCCAGACGCGGCGTTTCTCATTCAAACTGAGATGACGCGTCGTGTTGAGCCACGTGCAAGTAATTTCTATAGGATTGGCTTAACATGCAGTAGTGCCGTCTGCCTGCGCACAGTTGGCTTCCACCGCTGGTCAATGGGAGTCTCTGCTGACAAACAAAAATGGAATTGAATAGAAGGGAATTGAAAGTCAAAAGGGCCCTGTAATAATTTTAGAGTGCCTGAGGCACCACGCTGAAGCCCTGGCATTATAAATAAGGGTAATGTACTAGAGACTGAATTGCAGTCAAAGCAGCTGTAAGAACGTGGAGTGTGTGCTGAGCTTCTTTAAGGTGCGTGGAGTTAGATTATGATCTGTAGGCAGTGCAGGCAAATCAATATTTGCTCACCGATGTATGTCGTGACCTTAAAGCCTGTGATTAGAAAGGCCGAAGGGATGTGGGGAATGTGAGATGAAGGCTCCAGAGCCAGGAGTGTGAGAGCTGTATTGGAGCAGCCCAACCCTCTGGTTTTCTCAAAATGTTTCCAGGGGCTGAACAGTGGAAGGGGCTGACTGTCGTCCCGGCTCACGGCGTCTCATCTCCTGGACCGTCTGTGTGATGATGTAGTCTGCTGACCTCTTGCTGCATTTCACAGTAATTACATCTACCTAAAATACGGCGTTTAAAAAAACCCCAAACAAACCCCTGTTTATGAATAAGGTTGGTGGGAGGATGGGAAGAATCCGAATGTCCTGGCTGAGCTCACTGTTCCTGACAGAAACTGGAGTAAATCCAGTACTGTCACTGGGCCCGTGAGTGTTAACAGCAGCTCATGGCAAATTGCAGGGGCTGCCCCAGAAGGGCTAGAGCTGAGTCGGAGGGTCAGGCAGGGGGAAGCGTAAGGGTTGGCCTTGGTGCCTGCTGAAGCTGGGCAGATGCTGTGGGCCAGCCTTGGGACAGCTGGTACAATGGGACGGCTTTAATAGCTCGATGGTGAGGCGTGATGGCAGGGAGGAGAGCGAGCGCTTCTTGAGTTGGGACTCAGTGTCTGATTTCAAGTGCTGGTGGCTGAATTTACCAGCTCAATGCATTTATTCCCTAATAACCCTCTCAGCCACCATAGGCTGCATGTGTCTTGCTTTGTGCCATGTGCAGGATGACAATCCCTTTTTCTGCAAAGGTAAATGGGCTTGGGAAGAACAGCAGTTAAAGGATGCCACTTACTGCTGCGTTTTGGGTGCAGACATACCCACAAATCTTGCTCCCACCAAATTGTAGCATGCATGGAGAGCTTTACTGGTACATGGGTGTAAATCTTCAAGCCCCCAAGCTGAAATGTACCATTTGATAAAGTTTCCAGGCACTTTCTGGCTGGTACAGTGATTTGTTGTTTTTTTTTTTCTTTCTGATTTTTTCTCCCTCCTTGCTGGTCTTACAGCTGCCCAAGGTGCAGCCAGAGAAGTGGAGGAGGGTCCCTGCCTGGCCTGCAGCTCCCTCCCTCGCCATTCTTGTGGTGATTTGGGGTTATTTTGCTGTGTCAGTGAGGCAAAGCTGGGCTCTCCGGGGCTGAGTGCGCTGGGACCCGAGGAAGGCCGTGATGGTCTTGAGGCTTTGAAGGGCTGTGCACTGAGCCCTGTTCCCGCTGGAGGGGACGCTGGTGGTGTTCAAGATGAAGGCCTTGCAGGCCTTGCTGTCATGCGTGTCCGTGTCCCCCCCGGCCCCCAAGGTCTGTCGTTGTCGCAGGGGCTCTGTGCTGCTTTCTGCGTGGGGCCGTGTCCGTGAGTCCTGCAGGGACCTGTCTGTCCTGGCTTCCCCACCAAAGGGCTGCTTCCCCTAGAGAAGGGGAGAGGGGAGTCGTCCACGTCCTGCCCCACCATTGCCTGCCACGCTGGTGGTGACTGGGCCCTGGGGGTGGCTCGGTTCCCCTCGGGGCTTTCCCCGGCTCGGATTTGGGGCTCAGTGGGGCTTTTGCACCTCTTGGGTGCTGTTTCTTGGTGCCCCCTGCTCTCCCTCCCCGTCCCACACAGGCACGGAGTGGTTCTGGAGAAGGAGCTTTTAATTGAAAAGACAAGAGAAAAGGTCCCATCAAAGCTGGTCTAACCCCTCCCTACCCCCCTCCCCGGCCCCCCCTTCGACAAATACCCCCCCCTCCACTCCCACCCCCCACTCCCCCCCATCTCCATCCCTCTCACCCCTGTCTAATCCCCACCCCCCCCGTCACACCCTCACGTTGGCTGCAAGAGCCCTGCGCTTGCTGGGTGGCATTGGCAAGGAGCTCTGCGCCTGCCTCTTCCTCAGCTTGCCTGCCGTGGCAGGTGGGGACGGTGGCAGGTCCATCCCCGCATCCTGCCACGGCTCCTGGGGCTCCATCCCGCCGCCGTTGACTATTTTTAGGCTCAGCATGGCGTCGCTGAGCTCGGGGATGCAGTAGTCGGGGTTGAGCATCTCCTCAGGCAGCGAGAGCGAGCTGAAGTCGCAGTTCGGGGTGTCTGCGCCAGTGCCACCAGCGTCCCCAGGCATGGGGCTGCTGCTGGGAGCATGCTGGCTGATTGCCAGCCCGCCCAGGGAGCAATCAAAGAGCATTAGGGCCTCTTGGAGAGCCACTTTCTCAGCCACGGCAAGGGCATCTCCAAGGGCTTGGCTGGGGGGGAGGTCGCTGCCTGGGGGTGCCCCCGCAGGGGTGGCCGCGCTGGAGATGTTGATCTTCGCCAGGTGCCCCTCGATGTGCTGGTAGCCAGGGATGGCTGTCAGCAGCAACGGAGGGGCTGGGGCCACCCCACTCCTCTGATTTTTGTAGGGTGCGAGGTATCGTGGTTGGCCCTGGGGGGTCCTTGTGGCTGCCCAGGCCAGGGGGGCCCCGCAGCCCGCGGGACCCCACAGGGCAGCACCCGGCAGAGAAGTGGCGCCTTGGCCAAGCGTGGCGGTGGCCGGTGGAGGCAGGTCGGTGGTTGTCCACTGGATGCGGAAGACCCGGGGGTCGAAGAGGCAGCCACATGGAGCCCTCTGCAGACCTGTGTGGGTGAGTGGGAGCCGTGCTGGGCCAGGGGGACTGTCCAGGGGCACCCGCTGAGCCGGCCCCGATGGCCGACATCCCCCAGCTCTGGGCCAGGGGCGTGGGGAGCTTGTGGCCGGGGCGATCCCCACGGGGTGAGCCGCTGTGCTGGTGGGACAAATCGGGGAGGAGACTCACATCTAGGAGGTGAAAGGGGAGAGGTGGCCCCAAATATTTGGGGAATTCTCTGCAGATGGGCTTTACTGGGCACGCGCCGCCCGGGCGAGGGCAAGGATGCTCGCCGGGGCTTGCTGAACCCCCATGCGAAAAGTGCCGGGGGAACGGGTGTGATGGGGATGGCGAAGGTGCCAGAGCAGACTGGGGTGCCATACCTGCTGGTGGTGCCTGGGGGGCCCGGGGTGCCCGGGCTGCAGGGAAGGGCTGCTCCCGCGTGGGCAGGCGGCACAGGTTGGCTGAGCCTAAGAGAATGAGACAGGAGCGATGGCTGGCGGTCACCTCTGCTCTTGCCCCCCAAGAGCGTCCCTGGGCTGCAGGGGTTGGGGTTGGTCCCTACCTCGAGGGTAGAAGGTTTTGGGGAGCACGAATGGCTGGAAAAGCTGGGGCGCTGGGGGGCCCCAGGGCCCAGGCAGTGGGAGCTGCGTTGGTGGCCGCGCCATGGTCCCTTCTGGCTGTTGGCTGCCAAGGACTCTTTGGCGTCTCCCGGGAAGGAATGCGGGGGCTCCCTGTGTTCCGCCCCACCCCCAAGAGCCTCCCCAGCTCCTCCTGGGGAGGGAAAGGGTTAAGGGAGGCTGGGGTGCCCCCGGGGCCTACAGGCGGCTCTCGGGGTCTGCAGGTGCAAATGCTCTTGGCTTTCAACAGTATTTTTCCGGTGGGGGAAGAAGAACAAGTTGATTCAGCCGAGCCAAGCGGGGACCAAGCTGCAGCCGCAGCCTCCTTGCGCCAGATGGCAAATGCGTTTGTGACCGTTACCCGCGCTTCTGTTCGCTGCGTTGACCGAAGCGAGGCAGAAATAGGAAAAAGGACCTCGAGGGCGCGAAGGAAGGTCACGCGGTGTCGCTCGGTGGCACGCTTTCCCCCAGCCCTCGCTCCAGTAGTGCTGTCAGGTCTTTCAGTCTCCTGCTGGGAAAAGCAGCAGCTCTGGATCCCCTGGAAGGCGGCGGCCCTTTCCCTGGGTGCGTGACACCCCGGAGGTGACGGTACCCGCCGCCACGTGCTCCCAGAAAAGGACTGGATTCTGCCCAACGTCCGGTGTCGGGGCGCTGGGGCTGTTTGCGCTCTACGGGATCCCAGGGATGGGGTTAGTACATCCCCTCCTTGTGCTTGGAGGATTCGGCGCTAGCAAGGACACCCCAAGGGTACCAAGGACACAGGCCTCTCGCTCCCGCTGTGTGAACAGTGTGTGGCCTGGGGGAGTCGGGACAACTGCCGTGAACCGGAGGCCAAAGATCTCTCCTGGCCTGTATCCTGGTAATCAAAGAGATTGCGCTCTGTTCGTGAGGCACCTCTGGCTGCAAGATTGTGCAAGGCCATGTGCTGCGTAACTTGTGGCAGGGACCGATGCTGGGGGCATGAAGGCAAGCGCGCTTCTAAAAGCATAAAACTCCGTTTCATTTCAGAGCGCAGCTGAGCCACCCCGCTCCTCAAGACTCTGCCATCTGCACCGACCGCTGTGGCTGGGACCGGGCAGTGCTGCACATCCCAAAGGCCACCAAGTCACACCCGTGTCCCTGCTGCTTTGCCGGGAGCTTCTGCGATGCGAGCGATGTTCTGGGGGCTGATCTCTTGGAGTGCAGCTACTCCGTCCCTGACCGGCAGCTGGCCAGGAGGGTTGTGTCCCAGGTGGAATTCCACCTCTCTGACGAGAACCTGGCCAAGGATGCTTTCGTCCTGAAACATGTCCAGAAGAACAAGATGGGCTTCGTCAGCATCAAACTGCTGCCGTCCTTGAAGAAGGTAGGCAGCGCGTTGCGTTGGCCAGCCGAGGTGGGAAGTGGCCTCCACGTGGAGGATGCCTGGGTGTCTGGGTGTGCTCTGGCTGTCTGCGGTGAGGTGTACGGGGAGGTCCAGGCTCTGCTCAGGCCGCCTGTGTCCCGGCAAAGCGCTGGTGGTGCAGAGCTGGGTCCTGCTCTCTGCCTTCAACGTGCTGCAGCAGTTCTCCACCCAGGGAGGGTGGCTGGGGAAGCGGTGAGCAGTCCTCAAACCCCAAGCCCAGGGCTGGGTTCGCCTCTTCTGCCCGTGGTTCCCCCAGGCTGCTTTGAGAGAGGAGAGCTCGTCCTCCCGCGCTGAGGCTCCTTTACGTTTGGGTTTGGGGCTTTCTCTTTTCTTTTGTTTTTCCTCCTCCTCTTGAGCAGAATAACCCTCTGTGGCCCGAGAGCTGCGGGCGGTGGCGGTGCAGCTGCTCAAGGGGACGGTTTTGGGGCAAGGACAATGCTTGGGGCGAGTCAGTGTGCGAGGCGAGACACTGAGCAGCAGCGGCACTGGGAGCTGCGCCGTTCTGTTGCTGACATCACTGTGCCTGCGGGGGTCCAGCGCGGCTCCCGCTGCCCCAGCGGCACCACTGGGACTGCCTGAAGGAAGGGGCTCACCCCACCCCCGCCGCCCCCCCGCGGTGCTGGGAGACCGCCCCGACAGGGACCTCACCGTGCACCTTCTGAAAGCCAGACACGGAAAGGTGAGGCTGCTTCTCGAAGGTGCCGTTGGCTGCGTTGCTCCCAGGTCGTGGAGCTCGCATGGGAAATGGGCAATAAAGAGGGCTAAAGTTTCCAGGCACTTTCTGGCCTGTGCAGTGATTTGGGATTTTTTTGGGGATTGGTTGGGTTTTTTTCCTTCTGATTTCCACGCCCCCCTCCCGCCCCCCCGAAATTTCCCGGTCTTGCAGCTGCCCAAGGTGCAGCCAGACAAGCGGAGGAGGGTCCATGCCTGGCCTGCAGCTCCCTCCCTTGCCATTCTTGGGGTGATTTGGGGTTATTTTGCTGTGTCAGTGAGGCAGAGCTGGGCTCTCGGGGGCTGAGTGCGCTGGGACCCGAGGAAGGCCGTGATGGTCTTGAGGCTTTGAAGGGCTGTGCACTGAGCCCTGTTCCCGCTGGAGGGGACGCTGGTGGTGTTCAAGATGAAGGCCTTGCAGGCCTTGCTGTCATGCGTGTCCGTGTCCCCCCCGGCCCCCAAGGTCTGTCGTTGTCGCAGGGGCTCTGTGCTGCTTTCTGCGTGGGGCCGTGTCCGTGAGTCCTGCAGGGACCTGTCTGTCCTGGCTTCCCCACCAAAGGGCTGCTTCCCCTAGAGAAGGGGAGAGGGGAGTCGTCCACGTCCTGCCCCACCATTGCCTGCCACGCTGGTGGTGACTGGGCCCTGGGGGTGGCTCGGTTCCCCTCGGGGCTTTCCCCGGCTCGGATTTGGGGCTCAGTGGGGCTTTTGCACCTCTTGGGTGCTGTTTCTTGGTGCCCCCTGCTCTCCCTCCCCGTCCCACACAGGCACGGAGTGGTTCTGGAGAAGGAGCTTTTAATTGAAAAGACAAGAGAAAAGGTCCCATCAAAGCTGGTCTAACCCCTCCCTACCCCCCTCCCCGGCCCCCCCTTCGACAAATACCCCCCCCTCCACTCCCACCCCCCACTCCCCCCCATCTCCATCCCTCTCACCCCTGTCTAATCCCCACCCCCCCCGTCACACCCTCACGTTGGCTGCAAGAGCCCTGCGCTTGCTGGGTGGCATTGGCAAGGAGCTCTGCGCCTGCCTCTTCCTCAGCTTGCCTGCCGTGGCAGGTGGGGACGGTGGCAGGTCCATCCCCGCATCCTGCCACGGCTCCTGGGGCTCCATCCCGCCGCCGTTGACTATTTTTAGGCTCAGCATGGCGTCGCTGAGCTCGGGGATGCAGTAGTCGGGGTTGAGCATCTCCTCAGGCAGCGAGAGCGAGCTGAAGTCGCAGTTCGGGGTGTCTGCGCCAGTGCCACCAGCGTCCCCAGGCATGGGGCTGCTGCTGGGAGCATGCTGGCTGATTGCCAGCCCGCCCAGGGAGCAATCAAAGAGCATTAGGGCCTCTTGGAGAGCCACTTTCTCAGCCACGGCAAGGGCATCTCCAAGGGCTTGGCTGGGGGGGAGGTCGCTGCCTGGGGGTGCCCCCGCAGGGGTGGCCGCGCTGGAGATGTTGATCTTCGCCAGGTGCCCCTCGATGTGCTGGTAGCCAGGGATGGCTGTCAGCAGCAACGGAGGGGCTGGGGCCACCCCACTCCTCTGATTTTTGTAGGGTGCGAGGTATCGTGGTTGGCCCTGGGGGGTCCTTGTGGCTGCCCAGGCCAGGGGGGCCCCGCAGCCCGCGGGACCCCACAGGGCAGCACCCGGCAGAGAAGTGGCGCCTTGGCCAAGCGTGGCGGTGGCCGGTGGAGGCAGGTCGGTGGTTGTCCACTGGATGCGGAAGACCCGGGGGTCGAAGAGGCAGCCACATGGAGCCCTCTGCAGACCTGTGTGGGTGAGTGGGAGCCGTGCTGGGCCAGGGGGACTGTCCAGGGGCACCCGCTGAGCCGGCCCCGATGGCCGACATCCCCCAGCTCTGGGCCAGGGGCGTGGGGAGCTTGTGGCCGGGGCGATCCCCACGGGGTGAGCCGCTGTGCTGGTGGGACAAATCGGGGAGGAGACTCACATCTAGGAGGTGAAAGGGGAGAGGTGGCCCCAAATATTTGGGGAATTCTCTGCAGATGGGCTTTACTGGGCACGCGCCGCCCGGGCGAGGGCAAGGATGCTCGCCGGGGCTTGCTGAACCCCCATGCGAAAAGTGCCGGGGGAACGGGTGTGATGGGGATGGCGAAGGTGCCAGAGCAGACTGGGGTGCCATACCTGCTGGTGGTGCCTGGGGGGCCCGGGGTGCCCGGGCTGCAGGGAAGGGCTGCTCCCGCGTGGGCAGGCGGCACAGGTTGGCTGAGCCTAAGAGAATGAGACAGGAGCGATGGCTGGCGGTCACCTCTGCTCTTGCCCCCCAAGAGCGTCCCTGGGCTGCAGGGGTTGGGGTTGGTCCCTACCTCGAGGGTAGAAGGTTTTGGGGAGCACGAATGGCTGGAAAAGCTGGGGCGCTGGCGGGCCCCAGGGCCCAGGCAGTGGGAGCTGCGTTGGTGGCCGCGCCATGGTCCCTTCTGGCTGTTGGCTGCCAAGGACTCTTTGGCGTCTCCCGGGAAGGAATGCGGGGGCTCCCTGTGTTCCGCCCCACCCCCAAGAGCCTCCCCAGCTCCTCCTGGGGAGGGAAAGGGTTAAGGGAGGCTGGGGTGCCCCCGGGGCCTACAGGCGGCTCTCGGGGTCTGCAGGTGCAAATGCTCTTGGCTTTCAACAGTATTTTTCCGGTGGGGGAAGAAGAACAAGTTGATTCAGCCGAGCCAAGCGGGGACCAAGCTGCAGCCGCAGCCTCCTTGCGCCAGATGGCAAATGCGTTTGTGACCGTTACCCGCGCTTCTGTTCGCTGCGTTGACCGAAGCGAGGCAGAAATAGGAAAAAGGACCTCGAGGGCGCGAAGGAAGGTCACGCGGTGTCGCTCGGTGGCACGCTTTCCCCCAGCCCTCGCTCCAGTAGTGCTGTCAGGTCTTTCAGTCTCCTGCTGGGAAAAGCAGCAGCTCTGGATCCCCTGGAAGGCGGCGGCCCTTTCCCTGGGTGCGTGACACCCCGGAGGTGACGGTACCCGCCGCCACGTGCTCCCAGAAAAGGACTGGATTCTGCCCAACGTCCGGTGTCGGGGCGCTGGGGCTGTTTGCGCTCTACGGGATCCCAGGGATGGGGTTAGTACATCCCCTCCTCGTGCTTGGAAGATTCGGCGCTAGCAAGGACACCCCAAGGGTACCAAGGACACAGGCCTCTCGCTCCCGCTGTGTGAACAGTGTGTGGCCTGGGGGAGTCGGGACAACTGCCGTGAACCGGAGGCCAAAGATCTCTCCTGGCCTGTATTCTGGTAATCAAAGAGATTGCGCTCTGTTCGTGAGGCACCTCTGGCTGCAAGATTGTGCAAGGCCATGTGCTGCGTAACTTGTGGCAGGGACCGATGCTGGGGGCATGAAGGCAAGCGCGCTTCTAAAAGCATAAAACTCCGTTTCATTTCAGAGCGCAGCTGAGCCACCCCGCTCCTCAAGACTCTGCCATCTGCACCGACCGCTGTGGCTGGGACCGGGCAGTGCTGCACATCCCAAAGGCCACCAAGTCACACCCGTGTCCCTGCTGCTTTGCCGGGAGCTTCTGCGATGCGAGCGATGTTCTGGGGGCTGATCTCTTGGAGTGCAGCTACTCCGTCCCTGACCGGCAGCTGGCCAGGAGGGTTGTGTCCCAGGTGGAATTCCACCTCTCTGACGAGAACCTGGCCAAGGATGCTTTCGTCCTGAAACATGTCCAGAAGAACAAGATGGGCTTCGTCAGCATCAAACTGCTGCCGTCCTTGAAGAAGGTAGGCAGCGCGTTGCGTTGGCCAGCCGAGGTGGGAAGTGGCCTCCACGTGGAGGATGCCTGGGTGTCTGGGTGTGCTCTGGCTGTCTGCGGTGAGGTGTACGGGGAGGTCCAGGCTCTGCTCAGGCCGCCTGTGTCCCGGCAAAGCGCTGGTGGTGCAGAGCTGGGTCCTGCTCTCTGCCTTCAACGTGCTGCAGCAGTTCTCCACCCAGGGAGGGTGGCTGGGGAAGCGGTGAGCAGTCCTCAAACCCCAAGCCCAGGGCTGGGTTCGCCTCTTCTGCCCGTGGTTCCCCCAGGCTGCTTTGAGAGAGGAGAGCTCGTCCTCCCGCGCTGAGGCTCCTTTACGTTTGGGTTTGGGGCTTTCTCTTTTCTTTTGTTTTTCCTCCTCCTCTTGAGCAGAATAACCCTCTGTGGCCCGAGAGCTGCGGGCGGTGGCGGTGCAGCTGCTCAAGGGGACGGTTTTGGGGCAAGGACAATGCTTGGGGCGAGTCAGTGTGCGAGGCGAGACACTGAGCAGCAGCGGCACTGGGAGCTGCGCCGTTCTGTTGCTGACATCACTGTGCCTGCGGGGGTCCAGCGCGGCTCCCGCTGCCCCAGCGGCACCACTGGGACTGCCTGAAGGAAGGGGCTCACCCCACCCCCGCCGCCCCCCCGCGGTGCTGGGAGACCGCCCCGACAGGGACCTCACCGTGCACCTTCTGAAAGCCAGACACGGAAAGGTGAGGCTGCTTCTCGAAGGTGCCGTTGGCTGCGTTGCTCCCAGGTCGTGGAGCTCGCATGGGAAATGGGCAATAAAGAGGGCTAAAGTTTCCAGGCACTTTCTGGCCTGTGCAGTGATTTGGGATTTTTTTGGGGATTGGTTGGGTTTTTTTCCTTCTGATTTCCACGCCCCCCTCCCGCCCCCCCGAAATTTCCCGGTCTTGCAGCTGCCCAAGGTGCAGCCAGACAAGCGGAGGAGGGTCCATGCCTGGCCTGCAGCTCCCTCCCTTGCCATTCTTGGGGTGATTTGGGGTTATTTTGCTGTGTCAGTGAGGCAGAGCTGGGCTCTCGGGGGCTGAGTGCGCTGGGACCCGAGGAAGGCCGTGATGGTCTTGAGGCTTTGAAGGGCTGTGCACTGAGCCCTGTTCCCGCTGGAGGGGACGCTGGTGGTGTTCAAGATGAAGGCCTTGCAGGCCTTGCTGTCATGCGTGTCCGTGTCCCCCCCGGCCCCCAAGGTCTGTCGTTGTCGCAGGGGCTCTGTGCTGCTTTCTGCGTGGGGCCGTGTCCGTGAGTCCTGCAGGGACCTGTCTGTCCTGGCTTCCCCACCAAAGGGCTGCTTCCCCTGGGGAAGGGGACAGGGGAGTTGTTCCCGTTCCCGTCCCGTCCCCCCCCCCAGCATCGCCTGCCGCGCTGGTGGTGACTCAGGCCTGGGGGTGGCTGGGTTCCCCTCGGGGCTTGCTGGCTCGGATCTGGGGCTCGGCGGGGCTTTTGCACCTCTTGGGGGCTGTTTCCCGGTGCCCCCCGCGCTCCCTCCCCGTCCCACACAGGCACGGAGCGGTTCTGGAGAAAGAGCTTTTAATGGGAAAGACAAAAGAAAAGGTCCCACCAAAGCTGCTCTAAACCCACCCCCTCAACCCCCCCCAACCAATCCACCCCCCTCCCCTCCCACCCCCCACTCCCCCCATCTCCATCTCACCCCTGTCTGATCCCCCTCCAACCCCCCACTCCCCCCATCTCCATCTCACCCCCGTCTGATCCCCCCTCACACCCCTGTGTCGTCTGCCAGAGCCCTGCGCTTGCTGGGTGGCATTGGCAAGGAGCTCTGCGCCTGCCTCTTCCTCGGCTGCTCTGCCGTGGCAGACGGGGATGGTGGCAGGTCCATCCCCGCATCCTTCCGCGGCTCCTGGGGCTCCATCCCGACGATGTTAAATATGTCGAGGCTCAGCGTGGTGTAGGAGCTACCCTCCTACCCAAGACACAGTATCCCTGTGTTTGTTGAGCTGCCAGAAACAAACCGAGTGTCACACACCAATGTGAATCCCGTGTTCCAAAGTGAGGCCTTTGGAAGAAAGGGCTAATGCAAACCAGCCAAAGGAATCTTCTCTGTAGGGCTAAGGCAGCATTTTGCCAAAGAGTCGCCTGCTACTCCAGGGTGTCCCTTGCCACCTGCTGACTCTGACATTTCTGTCACGCGCAAACAAAGTATCTCGACTAGATGAATGAGCAGTGCAGTTTATTACAGCAACGGTACAGGTGCTTTTGGATTGCCTGTGATAAATAGACTGTCTGCAAAGCACATGCAGGTGGCATTACAGTCGCTTACAAGCACATGAAATGATGAAAGAAAAGAGCTCTGAAGAATTCTAAGTTAGAATTCTAATTCTAATTAGAATTCTAATTCTAATTCGTTTCTGTTGTAGGCACCCGTTGCTTTGGCTCCAACCACCCCTGAGAGCGCGGCAGAGCCCCTGGTGCGCCCAGAAGAGCTGGCAAACCTGTCAGAGGAAAGATGGTAAAACGAGCTCGCTTTGGTTAAAATCAGAACCGACTCCAGTGGGTCGTGCCTTTCCCTACCTCATACCGCTGTGGGATGAAAAGGTTTGCAGGCTCTCCCCAGGACAAGGAGAAAAAGAAAAAACAAAAGAGAAAACAGGTCTGGGGAGAGAAGAGTGACAGACACGCAGAAAAGAGGAGGAGGAAGAGAGAAAACGTTTTTGGGGACGGACCGGTGAAAAGATGCAGGAAGGTCCAGCAGTTCAGGAAGCCCAGGTGTGTACCAGGCTCTGCTGCCCATCTTTCCCAACTCTCAGCGCTGCTGCAAGTCAGTCCGACCCGCTGGCAAGGGACGGTGCTGCGTGGGGCTTGGAAATAACTCCATGGCCGCTCCCCAGGGGCTCCCCATCGAGCCCTGCTGCGTGGCACAGGGGCCCTGTGCATCTGTGCACGCATGCAGGTCTCTAAGGGCATTTCCCGTGGGGATAAGGCGCCAGAGCCGTCCCCTGGTTGATGCCAGCCATAGCTCTCTCTTCTGGGCTATGAACAATTCCTTGTCAACGGTGTTCCCTAAAGAAAGGGGAAGCGAGTCATGCCTATTCCTGCCTTCATGGGTTTATCAGTGCTCTCTGACTCTGTCGTTGTAGGTGCCGTTTCCCTGTTAATGGCTGAAGCCCTGTGACTCCCAGGCCCGCCCCTCACCGCAGTTGATGTTTGCAACAAAAGGATCTTTTCTCTCTTCTGAGTGTGTCTGCCATACGATATTCTGGAGTAGGTAGATGGGGTTTTGTGATGAGTCCTCGGGGAGGAGTCTGGGATCTTGCCTTGTCCCAGCATCCTTTCCCGCAGGCATCAGGGCTGAGTTCAGGTGCTTTAGGAGTGAAACCAAAGCACGGACTCACACAGGAGGGTTGGAGGTTGGAAGGGACCTGTAGAGTTCCTCTGGTCCAACCCGCCTGCTCAAGCAGGCTCACCTAGAGCAGGTTGCCCGGGACAACGTGCCCTTGGGTTTTGAACATCACCAAGGATGGAGACTCCGCAAACTCCCTGGGCAACCTGTGCCAGTGTTTGACTACGCTGACAGGAAAAAGTTGTTTTCTCATGTGCAGCTGGAGCATATCATGTGTTTTAATTTGTGCCTGTTGCCGCTGGTGCTCTCAGTGGGCACTCTTGAGAAGAGCCTGGCTCCCTCATCTTCATTCCCTCCCAGCAGGTTTAGATAGATTGGTATAGATAGATAGATAAGACACCCCCCCACTCCCCGGCTTTCTCTTCTCCCCACGGCAGTGTGCCAGCTTAAAAGCACCAGGGCAAAGTCAGCTTCCTTGAGGCTCCTTGTTTTGCAGGTGACCTGGAGACGTGGAGGTGCGTGAGGTTCCCCTGCCAAGAGAGGCAGAGGGCTGGAGGGCACAGCTGGACTCCTGCTCCTGCAACAGCAGGGACTCGCTGGCCAGAAATGGCCCCGAGGACCCCGGCAAGGGGCTGTGCTCAGTGCTGCAGAGGAAGGGGAAACTCCCCCCGGGAGCTGTGCCAATCTGCCCGGGGGAAAAAACTCCTTCCTGAGCCCAGCCCTGGTGCCCCGAGCAGGGTCCGGGGAGCTCCTGCGGGGGAGCGCGTTTGGGGTCGGCAGCCAGGGACCTTTTCCAGCCTGTTTGGTGCAAAGGCACGGGTGGGCGTGGGGCATCAGTCCCGGGAGAGCCGTGGCTGACTCCTCTTTCCCGGGAAGGGCAGGTCGCTCTCGCCGTGTCTCTGTCCTGCGCCCACCCGGGTTTCTTTGTCCTGCCAGCTGCTGCCCAGCGAGGAGGGTTCGGCTGAGCTCAGCGGGGATGTCCCGGGACCCGCCGAAGGAGAGCTCCTGCTTGGTCAGCATCCTGACCGCTAGCCCCGCTCTCGGGACGGCACGGCACGTCCCACGCGTGAAGCGCTGCCTGGGCTTGCCCTGGGAGCGGCACGACTCGGGAGCGTTCTCCGGCTGCTGCGGCTCCCGTCCGTGCGATGGACGGAGGCGGCGGTTTCCCTGGCGGCTTTCCGCTGGTCTCGGCCCGCGACCCCTCGGGCTCTGTTTGGGCAGCCCTGCCCCGCACGCTGGGGATGGAAAGCGGCGCGATCCTGCTGCATCTGCCGTGGGGACAAAGCCACGGGGGAGCGAGCGAGCGAGCAGCCTCGTGGTGCTTGGTCGCCGGCTGGGCTGAAACCACCACAGTCCTTTTTTGCTGACATCATCGCAACTGGGGAGAGAAAGGGCTGAGCTCCCAGGGCCACTGCCAGCAGACTGTCATTAGGCACCAGAGTCAACGTTGACTCGAGAGGCCTGGGCAGAGCCCAGACCCCCCTGAAAGCAGCTGCAAGACCTGCCACGAGGTACAGGCCAACTGCTCTGATGCTTCGGGCTCACGCTGGAACCCCAAGCGCTCCAAGCCCCAAAATGCAGCTGCCTCTGCAGCGCAGCAGCAGCAGCAGCCAGTGCAGAGCAGCGTGGGGAGCTGGAGCAGAGGGGGGGGCGCCCGGGCCGGGCTCAGCTCCCTTCGGCTCATCTCGTTTCTGTTCGGCTCCCTTCGGCAGGGCTCGGCTCCCTTCAGCTGGGCTCGACTCCCCTCGGCTCGGTTCGGCTCATCTCTTCGGCTAGGATCGGCTCCTCTCGGCTGGGCTCGGCTCCTCTCGTTTGCACTCGGCTGCCCTCGGCTCCGCTCCGGCCGCAGCCCCGGCCCGGCCCCGCCTGAGGCAAGGGCGGGCGGCGGGCGCGGCGGGGCCGGTGGCAGTGGCGGGGGCTCCTCCCCGTCCGTGGAGCGGTGGGCTGCCCGGCGGTCGCCAGCGCCGGGGCTGCCCGGGGGCCTCGCAGGCCGGCAGCGGGGCTGAGGCGGCGGCGGTGGCGGCATCTCCCCTCGCGGCAGGCCGGGGCGCCGGGTCCCGGCCTTCCCCCCGCAGGCCCGGCCAGCCCCGGCCCCTCCCTGCCGCCCCCGGGGCTGCGGGGGCAGCAGGGGACTGCCTGCCGCTGGTGGCTGTCCGGCGGAGGCCGGCGGGCACCGCGGAGACGTGCGGCTGTGTGTGGAGAGAAAGGAGTTTCTGCCGGCTGTCCCCGCAGGGAAGGGACCCGCAGCCGCCGGGGGTCTCCCTCCCTCCCACCCAGCCTGGCGTGGGTGGCGGGCTGCGACACAGTCCTGCCCGGGCGTTCTTGGCAGCCCCCGGGGCAAGAGGCCCTGGAGGGAGCTTCAGGGAGGTCGGCAGTGGCGTTTCCAGAGCAGTCGCGTCCCGTTGGCTCTCCTGCTTCCTTCCGTCGGCTGGGAGAACGGAGGACGTCCTCGACAGCAGGTACCTACCTGTCGGTTGCCTGAAACCAGGTTTCTTCACGCAGGCAGGCAGGCAGGCGTGTGTACGGACTTCAAATCGGCAGGTGAGCGTGTTGAAGCTACAGCCTGCAGTTTGGTGCCTGCCGGTAGCAGTGAGTTCCTAGGAGACCCTCAATTCGGACGGGACTGGGGGGGCTGCTCTTTTCCTGCCCTCTTTCACTGACCGTGAAAGCGGTCGCTTCCGAGGGGCTACTGCGCTTGCACGGGAGTGTAATGGGAGTAATGGGAGCTGTAAAAAGCGCTCCTGTTCCAGTGCCGTGCGTGGGTTTCGTGCTTCAGTGGGAAAAGAGGCTGGTTTTACTGACGGTGTTTTGAAATGTTGTTTAAAGCGTTCAGCTGAGAAGCTCTCGAGCCTCTGTAGTGGTTTAACCCCAGCCGGCAGCTAAGCCCCGCACGGCCGCTCGCTCGCTGCCCCGCAGTGGGAGGAGGGAGAGGATCGGAAGGGTGAATCAACTCGCGGGTTGGGATAAAGATGGTTTAACAAGTAAAAGCTGTGCACGCGAGCAAAGCAAAGTCAGGAATTCAGTCACTGCTTCCCATTGTCTGGCAGGTGTTTAGTTTGCAGGAAAGCAGGGTTCCATCACGCCTAACAGTTACTTGGGCATGTCCCCCCTTCCTTCTTCTTCCCCCAGTTATATTGCTGAGCGTGACATCCTGTGGTCTGGAATATCCCTTGGGTCAGTTGGGGTCAGCTGTCCCAGTCTTGTGCCCCCCCCCCCCCCCAGCTTCTTGTGCACCCCTAGCTGACTCCCTGGTGGGGTGGGGTGAGGAGCAGAAAAGGCCTTGATGCTGTGTAAGCACTGCTTTCAGCACAAATCCAAAACGTAGCCCCGTGCAAGCTACTGTGGGGAAAATTAACTCTCTGCCAGTCAAAACCAGCACAGCCGTGGAGCTCCGTACTCAAAGTATGTCCTTCTTTCTTGGGCTGTCTGCTGTTAGCAATGTGCCTTTTGCTGGCTTGGCAATCTGGCGCTCAAGTGTGGATGTGGAAAGAGTCTTTGGAAACTCTCAGTGGCAGCAGTTGTTTGTTGTGCTCTTGGGATTTTTTCTTTCACAAGGTTCCCCTTGCGCTGCCACTCCTCTTTGCGACATGTTTGTGACAAACCTGTCGTGTTGTTTGGAAAGAAGAGCGTGCCTCTGCTGCAGGCAGAGGGGCTGAGCAGGCCTTTGAGGATAACTGCTGCTCTCAGTTTCTAGAAGGCACTGTAGTGGCAAGCCTGAGAAAGGAGAGTGAAGGGAGAGTGTTTTAGTCTGTGGTACTGCTGGCATGCAAGGCAGAGAAAGGAAAGCGGCCTTGTTTTTTTTCCCCTACCTTCTGCACATTATGTGCTCGAGCGGAAAGTAGATTCGAATGAGGAGCTTCCTTTTGAGGACTAAAGGATGCCTCAGTGCCTTGTTGCCATCCATTGTAGCTGTGAGTGTAGCTGTAGTGGCAGACATGTGTTTTCTTATTTTTAATATTATTATTATTATTTTTAGGTTTTGACTTAAACCAACCCTTGTCCGCCTATTTAAGCTTTTTTTATTGTCTGACCCCAGATCTCACAGGGACAAACACAGCAGCAGTATCTAAGCAAGGGATCAGGCTGCATGTGCTCAGAGGGGTGGTGGGATTTGGTTAAGCAGCCTTAATGTTGTGGATGTCTGCAACTCTTGCATCTCACGTTACGGCCCTGTTTGCCATGCCCCTCTCACCTCTGGTTTCTCGCTCCAGGTGCGGTCCACAGTGAGCGACTTTGCTGTTTTCCTCACCATCGTCATCATGGTGCTCCTTGACTTTGTGGTTGGGATCCCATCGCCGAAGCTCCAGGTCCCCCATGCGTTCAAGGTAACGGGGTGTTTTGGCACGTGGGGGTGCCACAAGGTGATGCCGGGGCAGGGCAGGGCTGAGTCTGGAGGAGATGCTGGTGGTGTGACCATCTCCTCTTCCACCTCCAAGTGCCTTGCTTCCTCCTGGAAACAAGAAGATGGCCCCAAAACTAGATACCTACAGGGGAAGTATCTAGAGGTGCTTGCAAAGAGGAGACTGGCACTGCTGAAGCCCCCGGGAGAGGGGGACATGAAGCCAGGGCTGGGAGGTGCTCTGACACAGGGAGGGAGGGGAAAATGAAAGCCAGTGGAGTGCCTGGGCTGGGAGACGATGCTGATGTGTGGGCTTTGTTGCAGCCTACCAGAGACGACCGCGGGTGGTTCATCAACCCCATAGGACCCAACCCTTGGTGGACGGTGTTGGCTGCGCTCGTCCCAGCTCTGCTCTGCACCATCTTGATATTCATGGACCAGCAGATCAGTGCCGTTATTGTGAACAGGAAGGAGCACAAGCTGAAGGTAAGGGCCTGTGAGAGATGACTCCAGCCCCTTCTGGGCTGCAGGTCTGGGGAGAAGCTCTTATTCCCGATGCTTTCTGAAGGCATTGGTTTGGGACAAGGTCAGGCTGCATGGCAGGATGCTTTCCTGGATTAACGATGATGCAGGGAGCAAGTGACAGGGCAGTTCAGATGAGCAACCTTTTGGAGGAGCAAATTAATCTTGGAGCAATAGAGAAGTGCATTTTTGTTTTAAAATGGCAGCAGCAGCAGGTGTGGGGAATGAATTGTTTTGATGCGCTGCCAGGGATAACTCAGAGTCACACCTTCCTTGCAAGTGGTAGAATTTTCTTTGTGACTGGAAAAAATGGTTTGGTGCTTTTGGGATGTGGGTTGTTGTTTTTTGGAGAAGTATTTATCGCACAAGCTCTGCATATCCATTGTGTCTGAACTCCTGCCAGATTTTCATGCCAGGTGCTTGTGCAAAGCCCGCATACACCGTTACTTGTTTCCATTTCTTGTTTTGACTTCTGAAGAAGCTGACTTGTGCTCGAGCAGGGTTTGAGTCTGACTTGCGACGTTATCCTTGCTCTTGTGCTATGGGATGCTCTGTTTCTTGTTTTCCTGCCTGCAGAAAGGATGTGGGTACCACCTGGACCTTTTCGTGGTGGCAGAGATGCTCAGGGTGTGCTCTGTGATGGGGCTGCCCTGGTTTGTGGCTGCGACCGTCCTGTCCATCACCCACGTGAATAGCCTCAAAGTAGAGTCTGACTGCTCAGCTCCAGGAGAACAACCCAAGTTTCTGGGGATACGAGAGCAGAGAGTCACTGGCTTGCTGATCTTGGTGCTCATGGGCTGCTCCGTCTTCTTCACTTCTGTGTTAAAGGTGAGAGGAAAATGCAAACCACCCAACAACCGCGAGCTTGTTGGAGGTTACAGAAAAAACTCCCCTCTCTGCAGGCCTGAGTAGTTAGTTGTGGAGCGGAGGAGGAGGAGGTGATCCCAACCCTTGGGGCTTGACCCACGATGGGAACCAGCCTCGGTTAGGTTTTGCAGCCCTTCAGGCCCCCGTTTTGTGTGCTCGAGGTGAGCAAGCAACGCAACTGCTTGAATTTTTGGGTGTCTTTCAGGCCCGCCCATGTTTATGGGTTACAGTTGAGCATATTCAGACCAGCACATCTGCTGTCTTTCAAACAGGCAGCCCTTTAGTGGCTGCAGTTTGCTCCCCAAATGCCCCGGAGCAGCCGTTCCCAGGAGCTAAACACACTGAGGTCATCCCCGTGGGCTTCCTTGCACGTTCCTCCCACAAAGTAATCTCGTCTCTAGGCTAGGAGGAGGCCTGTGGCCTTTGCCTGTTTCCCCAAGAATAGGCAGAAGTGTTTCTTCTACCGCCAGAGAATGCGGCATAGGGTAGCACGGGTGAAATCGCCTATTTTCCTCCAACCTTTCTGGAAAATAGGATTATTCTGAGAAGAGGTACCTCCCAAGTTCAGCCTAAAGCAGAGCCTTAGCTCACTCGTGTGCACAAAATGGCAAAACAATGGTTAAAATCTGACCCATCTCTAAGCCTGAATGGAAGCTGGAAAGCTTCAAGCAATTTTAGGCAGTGCCTGTGGAAGAGGGTGGTAATACTGAAAATGCAATACAGAAAAAGAAAGGATTGCATTCTTTCTTTTTTTTCTCTTCCCCCCCCCAGTTTATACCAATGCCTGTGCTTTATGGCGTCTTTCTCTACATGGGTGTGTCGTCGCTCAGAGGAATTCAGGTACAGACTCTTTTACAGCGTGCAGCATGTCGGCTCCCTGGTATTTTGTCTCTGTAGCAGCAGGGAAAAAAGCAGTGGCATGGGAAAATCTTCTCACAGAGCAAGCAATGAAACTCTTTTGTGTAAGAAAAAGATTGGTGGAGGCACAGGAGGTATATAGGGCTGGGAGGACCAGGCAAGTTCAGCGCTCTCTGTTGCAGGGTTTAGGGCAGGTCAGTGTTTGGTTACGTGAAAGCGGGGGAATTCAGTGCAAAGTGAAGGCATTTTTGTTTCAGTTGGAGGATTCCCATTAAAGCCATGCAGATGTTTTCAGTTATCCTTGGTGTGCTTCAGGCATTCAGTATCTCTAGACCAGCAAGCTGAGGTGAATGTCACAGTCAAGGGGAGTTTGGTGGTGTTAAGTCTGTGTGCGTACGTGTGTGGGGGGGTGTGGATTTGTAGTGGTAGAGGGACTGCTACTGCTTTATCATTCAGTGCTCTTCATTTAATACTTAATTCCTCCTCTTTTTTTTTCCTCTTTTTTCCAAATGTAAACTGGGAATGTCCAAAATAATTTTCTGTTATAGTTGATGCATTCTCCACTTTCTTCTTGATCATGACTGGGTTTTTGGTCTGGTTTGGGGTCCTGGCTTTAATTCACTCTTATGTCTCTTACTGGTACGAGAGGGATGCCCTCTGTGGCAGGGCAGCATAGAAAGCATCCGAGCAGTTGGCCTAAGGTGAAAGAAAAGCATTTGCTCCCTGCGCACCAGTTTTACCTCTCTTGGTTGGTTTGGTTTTGGGTTTGTTTTTTTTTTTGCTTTGGCTCTGCCATCAGCCTGGGAGCTGCAAAATGCAGAACTGCCACCTTCTTGTCCCCTGGCTGTAAACTGCATCTAAGGGAGCACTTCAGGTATTTGATTTTGGATACACCATATGGTCACAGGAGCGGCCAGATGAGACCTGGGGCTCTGTGTCCCTGGGCTGCCCCCTCTGTTGTTCCTCCACTTTCCTTCTGTATTTGGTCTGGCTGAGTTGGAGTTCCTTTACCCCATAGCAGCCCTTGTAGTGCTGTGCTCTGTACTGGTAGCTAGAAAGCTGTTGATAACACAGCAGTGTTTTGGCCATGGCTGAGCAGTGCTGGCACAGCATCAAGGCTGTCTCTCTAACATTCCCCCGTCTCCAGTAGGCTGGGGGTGGGCAAGATCTTGGGAGGCGACGTAGCCAGGAAGAAGAGGCATCTAGGTAGCAAGTAAATCTTAGGTCCCTTCAGATGCTGGGGACCCTGCGTTCATGCAGCATTGGGCAGACCCCAGATGGATTTTCCCTTGGCACACTTTACAGTGGAGAAGTGGAGAAATTCCTCCTTTTGGTCATTCACGGTGTTATACAACTTTGCTTAGAAGAAAACATCTCTATGCATAAAGGATGTTCACGCGCGGACTTCTTCCTGCACTTTAGATAACGGCAGGACTGCGCAGGTGGCGTAATCGGTGGTACCAAGCAGGAGCTGCCTGGAGGCTCCTCTGTTACAGTCAACCAGCTCCGTTTATCCTGCGGCCAAGGGACATTGTGTAGGGACGCAGCCTGAAGGCCACGCTGCACGTACAGTGCAGCACAGACCTGCACCCGCTCAGGTTAACTGTTAGGTGGATCCCTAACTCCTGGAGGTACAGTGATCTCCCAGTCAGGATCTCTGCACCAGGCTGTGGAACTGCACGGTAACTCGGGAACCAGAGAAGGTCCAGATCTGGAGGGGATGGTTAACCACAGGGCCTCACGTTGAACCTCCTCTAAGCTCGTCCTGTGCTTACAGGGTTCTCGAGCCTCTCGGGCATCTCCCAGACTGGCCGGTTACTGCCAGCTCCCTCGTTCCTGCGTTCCCCTCCCTGCCTGCCTACCCCACTTTGGCCCCTGCAGCAGCACTCAGCTGAGCACCCTTCGTTGCTCCTGGGGAAAGAGCGTCCTCCTTGCTCTCCGTGGCGTTCCCCCAGCACACGGTGCTGTAGCAAGGACAAGGCAGTCAGATACAGACACAGCCTGTTGAACAGAGCGTCCTGCACGCAGTGCTTCCGATAGAGCAGCTCAGGAGCAAGGAGGTGAGCTGGGTGTGCTGCCTCTCACAAAGAGCATTCGACATCGGCGACCTTCCCCGTTGGACCCTCTGCAGCCTCTCTTTTTCCCGGTGTTGTAGGTGTTAGGTTGTGTGGTTAAAGGTTCATCTCCACAAACGCAGAGGAGGACAAAGGAGCAATGGCAGGCAGGGGAACCCCAGTGACCTAGGCAGAGGCAAGGGAGCACCCTGCTGTGGCTTTTGCCAGGTGTCGCAGGAGAGGGCTCGACCACATTGCCTGGGTATGAGGCTCACCAGAGCACTCAGCTGAGCACCCTTCGTTGCTCCTGGGGAAAGAGCGTCCTCTCTTTGAGCGTCCGCTCTTTGACTCTCCCTTGCTCACCTCACAGACTGACGGGGGGAATGCGCTTCTGTGGCCATGCCCTGCCTCTGAAGCCCGGCCGTAGACAAAAAACTGGCTCAAACTGTGAAGGTTACCAGGCAACACGTGACCGGGTGCACGTGTGCGGCAAGGTCTGTGCGTGTGAATGTCTGAAACTGAGTTCTGAGCTGTCAAGCAGAAGCCTGCTTCTTGCTACACGCAGCCGGCGTGGGCTGGTTGTAAATTAGGGTAACACCTGGAGTAAGCAAAAGTGGCGTGTCCCGAATCCTATAGTTAATAAAGAGCTAGGAGGCAGAAGCCTTAATTCGGAGGCTGATCAGGCATTGTACTGCTCACATAGACAACTTAGATTGGGAAAACTGGGGGTGTAAGGTTCCAGAAAGAAGAGGTGGTGTCAAAAAGAAGGGTTCCCAGAAAGAAGAAGGGATCTTGAAGAGAAGCAAGGGACCCAGGAAGGAAAAGGTGAAGATCCTGGCTGGAGGAAATATCCTGGAAGTGGCGGAAGATCTTGGAGACCAGAGAGCCGCGTGGAGACAAGTGCCAGGGGATGCCCAGGGACCTTGACCAGCACCCTGCGAAACTGGTAAGGGCGAGCAGCTGCACAGCAGGAACCAAGGTGACATTCTGCCTGACCTTCCCGGACCTGCAGTAGCCTCCCTGCTGGGAAGGGGAGTTGGATCAAGCAACTGCAGGATTCAATAGGAATGCATTTCACGAAGGTAAAGAGGACACAGCAGTGGCTTGGAAATGCTGGTTGGTTTAATGGTAAAACTGGAATTATTCTGTGAACTGTGCATTCCTTTTAATATGGACTTAATTTGAAATAGCTGCTTTGAAGTTGTTCTGACTTCACTTTAATCGACACCTGCAATCTTCATCATCTTATCTTCTCCAACAGTGAAACCACACCCTGCCCCTCCCCACCCCCTGCAAAAAAAACCCCAAAACCAACCCAGGAAAAGAAAGACTTCAAGGGCAAGCTAGGCAGCAAAGTTGTGCGAGATTGGTCAAACTGCTCAAAGTTTGCCGAGAGATTGGAGCTTGCAATTCAGATGTACGTCGCTCAGCGTGGGGAGGGTAGTACGCACCTTTCACTGGAGTCAGAGGGAAAAACAGGGAGAAGGGAGCTGCAGCGTAAAGAGTAAAGGACCTGACATTCTTAGGAAAACTCTCCTTTTTCTTTCCTTTTCCTTGCTCCTTCGCTTCCAGATCTCCGTGGTCGCAGTTTGTGCTGCCTCACCTCCAGCACAGCGTGCAGAATGAAACGACGGTCACAGAATTCGTCCTCCTGGGGTTCTGCAGCACCCCAGCCCTGCAGCGCTGCCTCTTTGGCCTTTTCTCTGCCCTCTGCTCTGCCACTCTGATGGGAAACGCACTTGTCTTTCTGCTTATCTGCCTGGACTACTGCCTCCACAGCCCCATGTACTTCTTCCTCTGCCACCTCTCCATCGCGGACATCTGCTACGCCTCCAGCAATGTCCCCCGTACGCTAAGGAGCCTCCGTGGATAAGGCAGAACCCTCTCCTTTGCTGGGTGTGGGGCACAGAGCCATCTTTATTTAATCTTTGCACTTACAGCGTGCGTGCTGCTGGCTATCATGTCTCATGTTCGCTACGTGGCAATCTGCCGTCCCCTGCGCTATGCCCTCATCGTGATCTGGAGTCTGCGCCTCACCCTTGCCACGGTTTTGTGGGCTTTGGCGTTCGTATTTGGTACACTGCAAGCCTCTCTGGCTTTACACCTGCCTTTCTGTGGCCCCTGCGAGGTTGTCCACTTCTCCTGTGAAATTCTTGCTGTCTCAAAGCTGGCCTGCCCTGCCGCTCCTGCCAATAAAGTCCTGATCTTTGCTGTTTGTGTGTGCTTCTTCCTCTTCCCTTTAAGCCTTAATCCCGATTTGCTCCCTGGACAGCCTGGCCACCGATCTGCGCATCCGCTCTGTGCCAGGATGGCACGAAACCACCTCCACCTGTGGCTCCCACCCGACCGTGGTGGGTGTCTTTTATGGAAACGCCATCTTCGTGTACGCGTGGCCCGGGAGCGGTAACTCCTCTGGGAGGGAGAAAGATCTTTCCCTTTCTACAGTCTCGTCAGCCCCAGTTTGAACCCCATCATTGACAGTCGGAGGAACAAGCAGGTGAAGGAAGCCTTGCTGAAGCTTCAGAGAAGGAAGAGGGTCTTTCATTCCGTCTAGCTGGCGCTCTAGGCTTTCACCTGTCTCCTGTCTTTCTGCTCTTTCTTCTTGAGCTCTTGGGGTATTTCTCATGGAATGTTAAGTGGTTAAAACGTAACACAAGACATGGGTATTCAAATGCATTTGTCTCTTGTTTCTCTGTGCGGTCTGGTGAATATCATGACACAAAATGACTCATTCCTTGTATTGCAAATAACTAATTCTTGTTCCTCAGATGCAGCCGTCCTAGACGGGTAGTATGTTTCACCGGAACTGTTGACCCAAGTGGAAAAAACAGTCTTCTCGGTTCTAGCTAGCAGTCGGGATAAACTACTGTGTAGCAGGGTTTTTTTCTGAATCTACCCATTGATCCAATAAGATATTCTTTTTCCCTACCATATTTGTACCTTTTGTTATCCTCAGGATGCTAGAGCTTCAGCTCTACTGTTAGAAAGAAAAAGAGAGAAAACATGATGCTGCTAATGGGCTTTGCCTCTCAGGAGGGTGAACGAGCCTGTGAAGGTTTTTCTTTCTGCACACTTTTGAGCCTGACACCTTTCATGCAGGAATTTTCTCTATTCTGGAGAGTTTTTGCTCAAAGCAGAGCTGGCTTCTGCCCAGGCACTAAGTTTTCCAAGTGGGAAGGGTCTAGGGGTGCGTGGCTTTAAATAGCTGCCTGGATCCGCATCATAGCTTGTGATTTCATAATGGTCCCTATTGTGTCTCTGGAGTTGGTGCACACTGGGTGCCACTTAGCTCCTCCCGTGAGGGCTACTCCATCAGTCCCTGGGGAATCGGGCCCCTGACTGACCTGGAGGTTCAGTTGTCCCCAAAACCCAGTGACTGACGTGAGGATGAACCCAAACGGGGGTTACAAAATGACACTTCTGGAAGAGTTACAGGTAGCGTGGCCGGGGCTCAAAAGTGCAGTTTTGTGGGTTGGGTTTTTTTTTTCCATTTTGGAAATCACTTTTTTAGACGGGAACCTGAAGAACAAAGCGGGAGGTGGGTTTTTTTTTGTCTGAAACACTCATCCCTCTCCTGCTGTATTAAATACGTCCAGACTGTCGTGGTATACAGTACAGGTGATGTTATGGGCTGTTTTATTTGCGTATGGGAAGAAAACCCTCCTACAAGTCTGTGGTTTTAGGGCTGTGCCTGAAGGAGGAGGAGGCACGCAGAGGCGTGATGGCTTGTGGACTCGCGTGGACGCAGGGGTGGATGATGTCTGGGAGGACGTAAGGGAGCTCTCCACCCCCAGCCCCAACTTTTCCCTTCTTGTCGTTGCTAAACAGAGACATGACGAGGAGGCAGTGATTGACCGGGGAAGAAGGAGGAACGCTGTCAGTATTTGCTATGAGAAGGAGGAGTTGGAAGGTGAGTCTCTGCTGAGATCCTGGTGGAGGAGCCACCAGCCCAGCGCGTTTTCCCATCGCACAAAGTCTCTCCAGTGTGCCTTGTTGGGTGTCACATCACGTGCAGCAAAACGTGCCGCGCTTCTCAATAAAGCAGCACAGTTATTGTCACATTTTTTACTGTTATGGCTTTTTAAACGGAGGGAAAAAGCCTCCCGGGAGGCCACGGTGTGAGTTGTAGCCACGGGGCTCGATAATTCACGGCTTTTTTTCTCGCAGAGGTTGCTCCTGGCTTGGAGAGGTCAGGAGAATCATTTCAGGGCTGCAGACGCGGGGCTGTGATTTTCTTTTTTTGTTCTGGAGTTCATTACAATGGGACTGATTTGATCGTCTCTTGTTGCCTCGTGCCATACAGAGCTTTTGAAAATAATTAGCTTGTGTTGCTGCTTAATGAGCAAGTCTGAGTGTTGTCCAGCCGAAGCTGGAATTTGAGAAGAGGTCCGACACTTTCAGGGCACTTTTAGATGACCCGGAGCCAACACTTGTTGTTGCTGTGTTGTTGCAAAGCTTGAGTAAAATAGGCTTGGAAAAAAGGAGGTCCAGTGAAAATAACATTAAGGGAAGCTGGCGTTGCTCCTGGGATCGAACCGTGGCTTAGCAAGGCACCAGCCACCTCAACTATTGCCGCAATGCCGAGAGCGCTGCAAAAAACGCTGCTTTTTCGCAGGCCACCGGACCCTGTACGTGGGCGCGCAGATGCCACTGGTTAGGCAGAGCCACCGGCATCACCGACGCCACTGCCAGAAGCATCGGGAAGGGGAACGGGAGAAGGAGTCTGCCCCGACAGAGCAGGGCTACCACTGTAAGTCCCACCGCAGCATTCGCTAAACTGGGGGCAACGTGGGCACTGGGGCATTCTGCAAGCAGGTCCCCGTGGCTAGTTTGAGTGAGTTGCTGTTCTTCCGAGGGAAAGTGGCCTTATTGAGCAACACCCTCTTTTTCCCAAGTTTTACTTTCTTTTTTTTTTTTTTTTTTTTTTTTTTTTTTTAATGCAGTTAAATGCATAATGGGTTTAGGCTCGTCTTCCTTAGAGGGATCCTGGCTTTAAAAATGGCAATGTGGGGAAGGAAAGCAGCCCATCCTTATGCAGAGGTGGACTAGATGCTTCTCCTTCTCCATGGCTCTGTGCAAGCCCAGACAGACGCAGAGGAGAGGGGCCAGCCCAGGGTTTATGGCTGCACTGGTGCTGATGGCCACTTTGCACATGAGGGTGACGAGCTGTGTTCAGGCGCGGTAACGGGATGGGTCTTTGCCTTCTGCCCCCAGGCTCCCCGTCCCAGCGGGTGCAGTTCATTCTCAGGACCAAGGAGGACGAGCAGCACATCCCTCACCACTTGTTCTCCGAGCTGGATGAGATCTGTGTAAAAGAGGGCCGAGATGCCGAGTGGAAGGAAACGGCAAGGTAAATCCCTGCTGCTTTGGCTGCGGTGGGAGAGGAGTCCCCGCACCAGCAGCGCCCGTGGGCTCTGCTTTCTCCTCTCCAGGACGCGAAGCTTTTGCAGCTGCAGGTGGCGGCACGAGGAGCCTTCTCCTCTTGCCACCATGTGGCTCTGTCAAAGGGGCTGCAGAGCTGGGGCTGTTTTCGTGCAATGGGGCTGATCGCACCCGATGTCCGCAGGTGGCTGAAGTTTGAGGAGGACGTGGAAGACGGCGGCGAGCGCTGGAGCAAGCCCTACGTTGGCACGCTGTCCTTGCACAGCCTCTCCGAGCTGAGGAGCTGCATCAGCAATGGGTCGGTGCTGCTGGACATTTGTGCCAACAGCATCGAAGAGATTGCAGGTACCGTGGGCACTGCATCTCTCCGGGAATGGCTGAGCTCAGCTCGCCACGGTGCTCTTCACTTCCAAATCAAACCCTGCCCCAATGGCACGTCCTTTTCCAGAAGTGCCGCTGTGTTTTTCTCATGAGCTGTTTTTGGATGTAGACTGGGCGTGCAACAGTCGCGCTGTTTTTTTATTCCAATAGGGGGTCCTTTTGAAAGCAGTTTGTGGGGTTGGAGAAGCCACTAGAGAATATTCTGCAGCCAAAAAGGGGCGTGTGTCAGGGCTTAGCAGGCTGCTCTTAGAAATACGGAGTCTGCGTAAGAGCTGAACCTCCTTAAAGGAACTATTTCTTACAAGCTGTTTCCTCGCATTCTTTTTTTTACTTTTGCCTTCACATCCAGCATTTAAGAGTTTTAAGGCAGAGTTTCTCTGGCGATGACCAAGCAGTGTATTTCTGTGGGGAAGATATTTGAAGTTAATTGCAAAAGCCGCTTTGGAGAAGTTATCTTTGACTGGCGGCAGGTCTCCATTCAGCCCTTTCAAGGGCTGGAGAAGTCGGAGCCGTTCTTAGCACGTTTCTCCCTGGGCTCAGCAAATTGCACTCGATCAGCACGGGAAACTCTGGGAACGTCTGTGCTATAGATTGCTTATAATTTGGGTAAACGTGTAGAGTCAGAAAGGCCAGGTCGGGCAAGAAAATTGCATTATTTAGAATGGGAAATATTTATCTTAGCGGAATGATGAATAAGCACTTGGATGATGTTTCTTAGCAAAAGAAAATTCTCGTTTTCGCTGCAAAGGCTGAACATTATTAAAAGGCCTTGCTATGCAAGGCCGAGCCGGCATTAGGGTGCAGCCTGTGTGGCACAGCCTTCCCTGGGGGCTTTGGGGGTCGGGACTTGTTGGGGTTTCTGCTCTGATGGCTTTGTTTCCCTTTGCCATCCTCAGATATGATCCTGGCCCAGCAAGAACAGTCCACGGAGTTTGACGAGCACGTGCGGGCGCAAGTTCGAGAAGTCCTTTTGAGGAAGCACCACCATCAGAACGAGAAGACAACCAACCTTCTCCCCGCTGTCTGCTCGTTTGCTGATGTGAGCAAGAGGCAGTCAGACCTGCACCTCCTCTACAAGCCAGGTGAGGGTTTCTGCAGGGCTGTGGCCCCATTAGACTTGCCCGGGCAAAGGAGAAGCGTCCCAGTTGCTCCTTGTCCATCTTTCTGAGTGTCTTTTCTTTTTCTTACCAGCCCAAACAATCACCCCTTGTCCTTCTCCCACCGCTGCGGAAGCTAAAGATGGGGTGAACCGTGAGAGCAGAGCAATGGATTTAAGCAAGGTGAGACACTCGTAGCTTTCTTACGCCTTTAGGGCCAGATTTGCTCTTGCAGAGTGTGCTGCAGAGCGCTGTGGGCTTTGCTTTTGGGGTAATTGCCTGAAAATCGCTTGTCGTGCCCAGGCGGAGCTGCACTTCATGAAGAAAATTCCCACCGGGGCTGAAGCATCCAACGTGCTCGTAGGAGAGCTGGATTTCCTTCACCAGCCCATCGTGGCATTTGTCCGCCTGAGCCCGGCTGTCCTCCTCTCAGGCATGACGGAAGTTCCCATCCCAACAAGGTGCGAATGAGAAGCGCAAATTTCTTCCGTAAAAAAGACACCCAACCAAACATCAAGTTGCAGGCATCAGTTTGGTGTCCCAAGGGAACAAGGCTAGCGGGAGGGGGAGCAAGCACGCTTCCCCCACCCACGTCTCCTCGCCTTCATTTCTCCATTCCCTGCTGTAGCTTTTAAACCCATCGGCCAATTGTAATGAAAGTTGGCCCCCAAATTACATTTGCCGTCGGTTTTGAAGAATTTCAAATTCATCGCGGCATCGCTGAGCCTACGTGTCCCGTCTTGAGCCACGCTCTGGGCTGAGAGCTGCCAGGGCTTTCCTTGTGTGCTCTTGGAGCAAGGACACCTTCTTCTCTCTCTCATTTTGTTTTTCTTGCCCAGGTTCCTGTTTGTTTTGCTTGGACCAGAAGGAAAAGCCCATCAGTACCATGAGATCGGCAGGTCCATGGCCACTATCATGACGGATGAGGTGCGACAAGATGAGATAGCTCCGGGTCATTTTTGCCTTTCTTCAGCTCTCCCTGTCTCTGAAGTAGTGAGGAAGAGGATTTGCTGTCCCAGCTGCCCGCAGCTCTCCAAATAGCCCAGCCCTCTTTCTCACCCCAAAGCAAACACGCAGATTGGCATCACCCCACATCCTGGAGGCTGAAATCCCGCCCGGGGTGCATCCTGCACCTCATCCTTCTCGCCGGGGTCCCCAGCACGCTGTCCCCAGTGGTGGCATTGCCAGGGCCAGCAAAACTTCTCTTGCTCTTTAAGCAGAAGGGTATGGTGTGCCATGGGGGACGGGGGCCTCGTGGGGGAGATGATTACAAGTGCCGTGATGCACAGATTTTTCCTTTTGGGGGAATATTTCCTGCCCTTTCCAGCAGGGAATTTTGGTGAAAAAGCCTTGCGTTTAGCCAAGAGCTTATTGCACTGGTTAGGACATCCGAGCTGGGTTGTCCTCTCACCAGGTTGTCTTCTATTGGCAGGTTTTCCGTGATGTTGCCTATAAAGCCAAGAACGGGGCTGACCTCGTGGCTGGCATCGATGAGTTTCTGGATCAGGTCACGGTCTTGCCGCCAGGAGAGTGGGATCCATCGATCCGAATCGAGCCCCCGAAAAACGTCCCTTCGCAGGTGGGTGCCACGTCGGCGGGAGGCGGGAGGGGGACGGGCAGGATGGCTGGGGATGCTGTTCAGGGGCCCAAATTCACAAGGTCCCACTCTGACACAGTCACAGAGCCAGACCAGAAGCAAAACAAGCCAGTGGTTACAAGTCCATAGCTTTATCTTACTTCCATTTTAACAGGAAAAAAGGAAGATGCCAGGAGCTCTTGATGACAGTGCTTCTCACAGCACGCTGGAGAAACACAGTGGCCCTGAACTGCAGCGGACGGGAAGGTGGGAGCTTTAATAGTATGGGGTTTTTTTCTGTTTGCCTCTCAAATCTGAGCATGCACCTTCCCTTCTAGCAGGTCTTTGGGGTTAGCTGGTTCAGTGAAGGGGCTCCACATTGCCAGCTTGGTCCCCTGGGCTGGGCAGGGGGGGAGATCTGGGTAGCTGGGCTCAGCCCCAGCCATCACCGTTGCACGCAGGTTTCCTTGATTTGGGCTGAAGGAGAGTGCTTCTTTTTAGCCACGAAAGTTACTCTATGCTTGTGATTGCCCTTCTGCAGCAAAGCAAAGTCGACGTGTTCCTCCAAGAGAACAGACTCTCTTCTTTTTCCTTCCTGCAGGCTCTTTGGAGGTTTGACCCTGGATGTGAAGCGGAAAGCCCCGTGGTTCTGGAGCGACTTCCGGGATGGTCTGAGCCTGCAGTGCCTGGCGTCCTTCCTCTTCCTCTACTGTGCCTGCATGTCCCCTGTCATCACCTTTGGGGGACTGCTGGGGGAGGCGACCAATGGCCACATAGTGAGCACCTCTCTCTGTTGGGGGGCATGGGGGAGGATAAAACTCAGGCCAAAGTCCCTGCTGCAGTGAACCGGCTTTGGTTTTTGTTTCTCCCTAACGATTTATTTACTCACGGCCGCCTCTCTTCCCCGGACAGAGTGCCATGGAGTCGCTGCTGGGCGCGTCCATGGCCGGCGTGGTGTATTGCCTCTTTGCCGGCCAACCTCTCACCATCCTCGGCAGCACCGGACCCGTCCTCGTGTTTGAGAAGATCCTCTACAAATTCTGCAAGTAAGGCAGGCTGCCGCAGCTGGGTGCTGCGAGAGCCTTCAGAAGGGGGCAGTGATGGAGAAAAGATGCTTTGCTTTCCTTTTTCTTAGGGGTAGTTGCTAGATTTTAGTGACAGTCCTTTTGTTGCGATGGCTTTGATGGGAGATAAACCGCCCTTATTGCCATAAGGTTTATTATTAAGCCCCAGCTTGCTGGCAGCAGGTGACTGGGTGCAAACCCAGCTGGTTTCAGTGTTAGGGCGTCAGGGTGATGTGGGAGAACACCACCTGGCCCAAGAGGGACCTGACCTCAAGCAGCCTCCAAGGTGTTAACACGAGATCCGTGTTAAACAGTGGTAACTAAATAATTGGCCTCTCCTGCTGTGGGTCTACACCCTGCACCACAGCCCCGAGGCTCTCTGTAGTAGTACATGGAAACTGCATTTCCCATCCGCAGCCTTGACACGCTCCAAAATTGCTCCCCGTTTTCCCCGAAGGCAGGCATGGCTCAGGGCCTCTTGCTGGCCTTTCCAGCCTTTGTTTCATTCTGCTTTCCCAGGGAGTACACGCTCTCCTATCTGTCTCTGCGGGCGTGCATTGGGCTGTGGACCGCCTTCTTGTGCATAGTGCTGGTGGCCACCGACGCCAGCTGTTTGGTGTGCTACGTCACCCGCTTCACAGAAGAAGCCTTTGCCTCCCTCATCTGCATCATCTTCATCTACGAGGCTCTGGAGAAGCTGAGTCACCTGCGAGACACCTACCCTGTGCACATGCACAGCAAGCTGGACTTCCTCACCAGCTACTAGTGGGTTTTTTTCCCCCTGAGAAAGCTGCTGCCCCTTGGCAGGAGCTCCGGGCTGCACCTCCATCACCTTTCCCTTACCCCTGTCTTGGCTTCTCTCCTCCCAGCTGTAAGTGTGAGGCACCGACCCATCCCAGCAACGAAACGCTGCGTTTCTGGGCGAGCAACAAGATCAACGTGTCTGGCATCGCCTGGGAAAACCTCACGGTGACCGTAAGTGCCCCGAGCCACTGCTTCCTCGCGCCGCGTCCATGGGGTCCAGGGGTATTTGCCTGGTGCAGAAGTCAGAGCCCTTCAGGGAATGATGGGCTTCAAACTGTGCTAGTGCTGCTCGGAAAAGTCCTTGCTTAAATGTAGCGTGTGGTTTTAAGCCGCTTGGTCCTGGGGAGGAGAGTCCACCTTGTCCAGTCTACCTGGTCCCCAACGTTGTGGGTAGCAAGTGTCCCCGTCAAGCCTGTTGCAGGACAGTATTTCTGACTGGGAGGAAGGTTAAGTAGTGGGTGGTTTGATTATTGTAGAAGTTGTAGGACTTAAGTTCATGCTTGAAAGGTAGTAGCTGGCCTCCTCAATGGGTTCCTAGTAACTCCAGGCCTTGCTTTCTCGTTCAGTGCTGTCTGTAGGTACGTGCATGAATTTGCTTGTCTGAGCAGCCTCTCAGGCTGTTGTTGCCGGAAGCAGAGCCCGGGCCTAGGGCGCCAGGCTCTTACGGTGGCCTTCATCCCCTCTTGGCCAGGTTCTGCGAGCCCTCCCCTGGGGAGGGACAATCTGTCTCTTCTCCTCCTTTCCTAGCATGGTTGTCTTTAGCCCTCCTTCCCTCTTCCCTCTCTCTCTATCCCCAAGAGTTTCCAGTGTTTCCTTCCCCTCTGGTGTCTTCTTTAGCCACGATTGCTCGAATGGCAGGCAGAGGATGTGCCGAGGGTGCGGGGTATGGTGTCCCCTCACATCTCATTCCTCCGCTGTGTAGTTCGATGTGTCACTTGTTCAGCTGCTGCTGCTCATTAAATATAAATCTCCATTGGCAGGAGCAGTTACAGGGTCGTGGATCTTGGACCAAGATCCTCAAAACCCCCTAGCTATGCGAGGTTTCCCTGCCGCACGTGCACCGCCTTTGTGTCCTGACGCTCTGTTTCTCCAGGAATGTCGGTATTTGCGTGGGGAGTTTCAAGGACCTGCCTGTGGACGCGACGGCCCCTACACGCCTGACGTGTTCTTCTGGTGCTGCATCCTCTTCTTCGCCACCTTTGCCCTGTCAAGCTTCTTGAAGAAGTTTAAAACCAGCCGCTACTTTCCAACCAGAGTAAGTAGAAGGAGGTGGCCAGTGTCCATCTCCACACTCATTTCCCAAAATGGCTTTCCTGGAGCACTAAGCAGTATTTGCCCTGCCTTGGTCAAGCTGGGAAACGTTGGCCTTGCAGGCCAAGCTCTCCAAGAGCTTGGATGTCCTGCACTCGTTTCCCTGAGTGCAAAATCATCGTAGCATTTCCCACATGCCTTGTGACCTGCCCCAGATTGAAGATTTTTGGGGGTTGATTTTTTTTTTTTTTTTTTTTTTTCCTCCTCAGGTAGTAGGAAGTCAGGTTTCCCAAAGTTTTGGGGGTTGGGGTTGTGGGATTTTTTCCCTACCTTCTGTGCATTATGTGCTCGAGCAGAAAGTAGATTTGAATGAGGAGCTTCCTTTTGAGGACTAAAGGATGCCTCAGTGCCTTGTTGCCATCCATTGTAGCTGTGAGTGTAGCTGTAGTGGCAGACATGTGTTTTCTTATTTTTAATATTATTATTATTATTTTTAGGTTTTGACTTAAACCAACCCTTGTCCGCCTAGTTAAGCTTTTTTTATTGTCTGACCCCAGATCTCACAGGGACAAACACAGCAGCAGTATCTAAGCAAGGGATCAGGCTGCATGTGCTCAGAGGGGTGGTGGGATTTGGTTAAGCAGCCTTAGTGTTGTGGATGTCTGCAACTCTTGCATCTCACGTTACGGCCCTGTTTGCCATGCCCCTCTCACCTCTGGTTTCTCGCTCCAGGTGCGGTCCACAGTGAGCGACTTTGCTGTTTTCCTCACCATCGTCATCATGGTGCTCCTTGACTTTGTGGTTGGGATCCCATCGCCGAAGCTCCAGGTCCCCCATGCGTTCAAGGTAACGGGGTGTTTTGGCACGTGGGGGTGCCACAAGGTGATGCCGGGGCAGGGCAGGGCTGAGTCTGGAGGAGATGCTGGTGGTGTGACCATCTCCTCTTCCACCTCCAAGTGCCTTGCTTCCTCCTGGAAACAAGAAGATGGCCCCAAAACTAGATACCTACAGGGGAAGTATCTAGAGGTGCTTGCAAAGAGGAGACTGGCACTGCTGAAGCCCCCGGGAGAGGGGGACATGAAGCCAGGGCTGGGAGGTGCTCTGACACAGGGAGGGAGGGGAAAATGAAAGCCAGTGGAGTGCCTGGGCTGGGAGACGATGCTGATGTGTGGGCTTTGTTGCAGCCTACCAGAGACGACCGCGGGTGGTTCATCAACCCCATAGGACCCAACCCTTGGTGGACGGTGTTGGCTGCGCTCGTCCCAGCTCTGCTCTGCACCATCTTGATATTCATGGACCAGCAGATCAGTGCTGTTATTGTGAACAGGAAGGAGCACAAGCTGAAGGTAAGGGCCTGTGAGAGATGACTCCAGCCCCTTCTGGGCTGCAGGTCTGGGGAGAAGCTCTTATTCCCGATGCTTTCTGAAGGCATTGGTTTGGGACAAGGTCAGGCTACGTGGCAGGATGCTCTCCTGGATTAACGATGATGCAGGGAGAAAGTGACAGGGCAGTTCAGATGAGCAACCTTTTGGGGGAGCAAATTAATCTTGGAGCAATAGAGAACTGCGTTTTTGTTTTAAAATGGCAGCAGCAGCAGGTGTGGGGAATGAATTGTTTTGATGCGCTGCCAGGGATAACTCAGAGTCACACCTTCCTTGCAAGTGGTAGAATTTTCTTTGTGACTGGAAAAAATGGTTTGGTGCTTTTGGGATGTGGGTTGTTGTTTTTTGGAGAAGTATTTATCGCACAAGCTCTGCATATCCATTGTGTCTGAACTCCTGCCAGATTTTCATGCCAGGTGCTTGTGCAAAGCCCGCATACACCGTTACTTGTTTCCATTTCTTGTTTTGACTTCTGAAGAAGCTGACTTGTGCTCGAGCAGGGTTTGAGTCTGACTTGCGACGTTATCCTTGCTCTTGTGCTATGGGATGCTCTGTTTCTTGTTTTCCTGCCTGCAGAAAGGATGCGGGTACCACCTGGACCTTTTTGTGGTGGCCGTGATGCTCGGGGTGTGCTCTGTGATGGGGCTGCCCTGGTTTGTGGCTGCGACCGTCCTGTCCATCACCCACGTGAATAGCCTCAAAGTAGAGTCTGACTGCTCAGCTCCAGGAGAGCAACCCAAGTTTCTGGGGATACGAGAGCAGAGAGTCACTGGCTTGCTGATCTTTGTGCTCATGGGCTGCTCCGTCTTCTTCACTTCTGTGTTAAAGGTGAGAGGAAAATGCAAACCACCCAACAACCGCGAGCTTGTTGGAGGTTACAGACAAACAGTCCCCTCTCTGCAGGCCTGAGTAGTTAGTTGTGGAGCGGAGGAGGAGGAGGTGATCCCAACCCTTGGGGCTTGACCCACGGTGGGAACCAGCCTCAGTTAGGCTTTGCAGCCCTTCGGGCCCCCGTTTGGTGTGCTTGATACAAGCAAGCAACGCAACTGCTTGAATTTTTGGGTGTCTTTCAGGCCCGCCCATGTTTATGGGTTACAGTTGAGCATATTCAGACCAGCACATCTGCTGTCTTTCAAACAGGCAGCCCTTTAGTGGCTGCAGTTTGCTCCCCAAATGCCCCGGAGCAGCCGTTCCCAGGAGCTAAACACACTGAGGTCATCCCCGTGGGCTTCCTTGCACGTTCCTCCCACAAAGTAATCTCGTCTCTAGGCTAAAAGGAGGCCTGTGGCCTTTGCCTGTTGCCCCAAGAATAGGCAGAAGTGTTTCTTCTACCGCCAGAGAATGCGGCATAGGGTAGCACGGGTGAAATCGCCTATTTTCCTCCAACCTTTCTGGAAAATAGGATTATTCTGAGGAGAGGTAACTCCCAAGGTCAGCCTAAAGCAGAGCCTTAGCTCACTCTTGCGCACAACATGGCAAAACAATGGTTAAAATCTGACCCATCTCTAAGCCTGAATGGAAGCTGGAAAGCTTCAAGCAATTTTAGGCAGTGCCTGTGGAAGAGGGTGGTAATACTGAAAATGCAATACAGAAAAAGAAACGATTGCATTCTTTCTTTTTTTTCTCTTCCCCCCCCCCCAGTTTATACCAATGCCTGTGCTTTATGGCGTCTTTCTCTACATGGGTGTGTCGTCGCTCAGAGGAATTCAGGTACGGACTCTTTTACAGCGTGCAGCATGTCGGCTCCCCGGTATTTTGTCTCCGTAGCAGCAGGGAAAAAAGCAGTGGCATGTGAAAGACTTCTCACAGAGCAAGCAATGAAACTCTTTTGTGTAAGAAAAAGATTGGTGGAGGCACAGGAGGTATATAGGGCTGGGAGGACCAGGCAAGTTCAGCGCTCTCTGTTGCAGGGTTTAGGGCAGGTCAGTGTTTGTTTACGTGAAAGCGGGGGAATTCAGTGCAAAGGGAAGGCAGTTTCTACCACTGGTGGAAATCCTCGCTGGGGGGATTCAGTGGGCCGAGAAATGCTAATAATGGAATGGCATGGAATAGCTGCCATTTGGTGGGCAGCTCTCAGGGGCATGCCGGTTTCTAGATGGAGCGAAGGGAAAATGGGTGCTGCTCCCAGGAGGAATGCGGTGGGATCCAGGATTTCTGACGGCAAGCGAGCTGCTGCAAAGTGCCTCCACGTCTCGAGAGGGCCAGAAACTTGCCGCAGCCCCAAGGTGGCAACCTTTCCCTTTTATTTTGCAGTTCTTTGATCGCTTGAAGCTGTTTTGGATGCCGGCGAAACACCAGCCGGATTTCATCTACCTGCGGCACGTGCCCTTGCGAAAGGTGCATTTCTTCACGGCGATCCAGCTGACCTGCCTCGTCCTGCTCTGGACCATCAAGGTGTCCCGTGCCGCCATCATCTTTCCCATGATGGTAAGAGCTGCCACCGCTCGGCAGCGGGGTGTTTGCAGCGTTGGAGTGAGAGGTGGCATCGTCTCTGAGCTCACCACATCTTCCCTCTTGTTCGTGAAGGTTTTGGCTCTCGTCTTTGTCCGGAAAGCAATGGATTTCTGCTTCTCAAAGCGAGAGCTCAGCTTTCTGGATGACCTTATGCCAGAAAGGAAGAAGAAGTTGGACGATGCCAGAAATGAAGCCGGAGAAGAAGAAGAGGTAAGGCTTGCTGTGTCCTCGGGGCTGGACATCTCCGTGTGGCTGTGAGATTGCCTGTTTCTCTTACAGCTTGTCTGGAAACGTTGGGGGAAGATCAGCACTCAATCGAAATAGATCCCAATAGCCTGTAACTTTTGTAACCTTTGTTTCCTCAAGTAGCAGTGAGCTGAACGCTTGAATACAGGTGTAATTTTTAAAACGAGTCGTTTTTCACAAAGGTCATTATCATTATGATGATTATTATTAGATGCTGCTGCTGCTGCTGCTGGCAAGACTTGTTCATAATCGTGTTTTGAACACACAATCCCCCTGCCCCAAAATCTTTGGAGTGAACGGTTTCTCCCCTGCTGCACTAATACCTATAGCTGCCAAGGGGCAGAAGCGGAGGACAGACTGCTGTTTGTGCTGGGCATTCAGCTTATCTCCACTTGGATCAAAGACAGAGAACGTGATTTGTCCCTTTTTTACATTAGGAGTCCAGGAGGGTGATGGAAGCTGCTGCTGCTGCTGCAAGTTCAGTTCAGCTGAACGTGGGGAAGACCAGTGACGTGGATATCCCAAAGCAAAGCAGTGACAGGTAAAGCCCCACCAAGCACCAGGACCCCCGGCAAGATTAGCTTGAAGGTGTTTGTCAGAGTTTTCTCCACTTGCCTCTTTGTGGGGCATCCCACAGAAACCAGCAGGCAGCTTGGTGGGAAAATCAAATTCGGGGGCAGGGCTGCAGGAAGTGATTGCAGGGCTCTGACCGCAAGCAGAGTGGCTGCAGCACTCGCGTTTGACCCCCAAACCTTGCCTCATCAGTGCCTTTACGGTAGCTGGAGATCCTCATACTTACACATGAGGAGTTGCAGGCGTGATCTGTACCAGCAGTGGCTTAGGAACCCGGACCGGGGCTAAGCCCCAGCAAGAGCCTTTGCACAGAGCTGTTGCTCTGCAGCTCCCCGGCTTGCCTCCCAAAACTCCTCATCCAGCAAAACCTCCCACACTTATGCGGAGCTTTGATTCTCGGGGCTCCGCTGTTCCTCTTGCTGATGCTAATGCCCTTGGTGGCATCAGTTCCCATAATCACGGTTTGCTATGCAACATATTTATTGCAGGACTGATCCTTCTGAGATTATTATCCTGGATGAAATGTCACAAACGACCGTATGGAAGGCTCTCACTTTGAAGACAGAAACCCTTTGAATCCAGGGAGGAAAAAGGTAAAGGATTGCACGTGATCGTGACCGTGCTCCTCTGCAAGCGACGGCGCACGCCTACGCATTTCCCACGCTTTGGCCGGCAAAGCTGAGCAAACGGCCTGTCCCTGGGAACAGGCAGGGAGGACCGTGGCATGCAAACCAGCTCCTCTCTGCTGGGGTGGTCCCCCAAACAGGGCAACATCAGCAGCAGCTGGCAGGTCTTCCACTGATGATGCTCTCCCTCTTTTTCTCTTCCCTTCGCCTTTCTCCACTCCCGCTTTTCACGTTTAGGAATCTTGACTTTGAAGGAGAGGAGTGAGAGCGTGACTCGGGGATGTGCCAACGCAGATAGAGGGAGAAAGCGCTTTGTTTCAGTTGGAGGATTCCCATTAAAGCCATGCAGATGTTTTCAGTTATCCTTGGTGTGCTTCAGGCATTCAGTATCTCTAGACCAGCAAGCTGAGGGGAACGTCACAGTCAAGGGGAGTTTGGTGGTGTTCAGTCTGTGTGCGTACGTGCGTGTGGGGGTGTGGGTTTGTAGTGGTAGAGGGACTGCTACTGCTTTATCATTCAGTGCTCTTCTTTTAATACCTAATTCCTCCTCTTTTTTTTTTCTCTTTTTTTCAAATGTAAACTGGGAATGTCCAAAATAATTTTCTGTTATAGTTGATGCATTCTCCACTTTCTTCTTGATCACGACCGGGTTTTTGGTCTGGTTTGGGGTCCTGGCTTTAATTCGCTCCTACGTCTCTTACTGATACAAGAGGGATGCCCTCTGTGGCAGGGCAGCATAGAGAGCGTCCGAGCCGTTGGCCTAAGGTGAAAGAAAAGCATTTGCTCCCTGCGCTCCAGTTGTACCTTTCTTGGTTGGTTTGGCAAGTATCACAATAACGTGTGATGAACTGACCGTAAACCCCATTCCCCGTCCCCCTGTGCCACTGGGGGGTGGTAGGGAATCCAGGAGTGAATTTGTGCCCAGGAAGAAGGGAGGGGTGGAGGGAAGGTGCTCTGAGATTTGGTTGTATTTCTCATTACCCTGCTCTGGTTGATTTGTAATAAATTGAGTTAATTTTCCCCAAGCGGAGTCTCTTTTGCCTGTGACGGTAATTGGTGAGTGATCTCTCCTGTCCTTATCTCGACCCACAAGCTCTTTGTTATATTTTCTCTCCCCTGTCCAGCTGAGGAGGGGGAGTGATAGAACGGCTTTGGTGGGCACCTGGCATCCAGCCAGGGTCAACCCACCACAGGGGGAAATGATGTACTTAAGAAATTATGTACTTAAGCCACACGAAAAAGGCCACAAAGCTCTTGTGAAACAAGATCCCCTTTGTATGATCAACGCATGCCTTGCTAACAACTGTGCCCCTGAAGAAGAACTAAAAGACTGAGAAGAAGGGAACATCCTACCCCAGGAGGCGCCAAAAAGTTGAATAATTGCTAATAGGCATGAAGTCAGAAACATCTTCGAAAACTGGAGGAAAAGTAAAGAAAGGTGGCAGGGGGAGATCATGACCACCAACTCAATTCCACACCAAAAAGGCTTACCCCCCACTCTCCTTGAGCATGCGCTGTAGAAGAAAAGAACACTGGACCTTTAATTCCAAGCAGGGGAACTTCAACCTGATAGAAACTGTGCGAGATAAGCGACTCCCAGCACTAGTTTTGGGAAGAACTTTGGAAATTGAATATGTATAACTGAACTGTATAGATTGCTTGCCCGTTTAGGCATGAGGGGTGCTAGCGTTGCGGATTACCACCTCGCCCCCATCTTTTCGTAAACATGAACTGGAATAAAATACCTCTGCTCTGCTGTGTTTATATTGGCATTTTGCACCCTGGGTAAACGACCCCACTTTTGGGACAACAGTGGGGCAGGCAAAGCACCGCATCCCGCGGGCCGAGGGGCTCAGGCACCCACGCCGCTGCCGGAGGACTGCCGGCAAGAGGTTTGGCATCTGGCGAGGGGCTGCTGGGCCAGGGTGCCCAGGCACCCACCCCACTCCCCCAGCCGCAGCCACGAGTGCTCTCAGTGCTGGGGCAGAGGCCGTAGCAGCTGCCTGTGCCCAAGCCTGTCCCGAGCGGAGGGAAGACTTTGCTGGCGAGGAGCAATCCAGTGAAGGCATTGCTGAAATTGCTGGGCTTGAAGTTGCTGCCGGGCCAGGAGGGGGCTGAGGGGTCCTTGTGCAGCACGTCCTGCTCCAGGGGCAGCAGCTCTCAGGCCAGCAGCAGTCTGCTGGGGGGGACGCTCAGCAGGGACTCGGGGATGGGGACCCATGATACCGAAAAGCCAGTTGAAGAAACTCTCGAAGACTCATTTTGGAGTTTTAGAAAGTAGACATTCTTTATTGCAGCGCTGGATGCAAGGGGGATAGTTCCACCTAGCATGCGTGCCACAGCTTCAGCACAAACAGGTTCTATGGCGTAACTAATTACATATTAATCAGATTAGTATACATAGACATAAAAATTACTGTAACTGAGTATCATAGGACTGCCTACATCTGATCGCACGCAACGGTTCTTCATTTGAGTCGAAGGGCTGCTTTTGCGCCCACCGATCCATTTCAAATTCTGTTGGCTGACCTTCAAGTCTTGTTCGTCATCCTTGTTCTTTGATCTTGGAGATTAACATGGTTTCAGTCATATATGGTCAGTTTCAATATTAATCTTAGCTAATGTACAGGAACATCCAGTCATAAGAGCAAAGAACTGTAAAACTTAGGAGTGGGTTACTAACTCTACTAGTTAATTACTTGGCTACACTTCTGTCTATTTTTTCAATCATAGTGTTAGTATAAGATTTCTAATAATTATTTACCAAATCTCCCTTTTACAGTCACCTAGCAGCAAACCAGTTTCCACGGCTGGTACAAAATATTAAAACCAACAAATATTTAGACATACCATACATTCTGTATGGACATATGCTATCACCCACCGCCTCACTTTGGTGCCCTCCTCATTCATCTCCAGCAGCTCCGAGAACTGCAGGGTGTAAAGCGTCAGCCACCAGTCATGCGTCAGGTATTTCACCTGAGGGACAGAGGGGGCCACTGCGTCACTGTGAGTCTCCCCAGGCAGGGGCCACCCTAAACCCATCATCCAGGCAGGCTGCAACCCCATCAACCTGAGGTCATGGCAAGGCAATATCCCCCATTCAGGATTTGTGGGAGAAGGTCGCCTGTGCTCCCGGACCATGGCAAGAAGACACAGCTTCCCTGGACATCACACCACCAGAGCTTCCCTGCAGTTTTTTAGTTAAGGCATGATCTCTCCCAGAGCAGCCTAGGGGAACCACGGGCAGAAGAGGCGAACCCAGCCCTGGGCTTGGGGTTTGAGGACTGCTCACCGCTTCCCCAGCCACCCTCCCTGGGTGGAGAACTGCTGCAGCACGTTGAAGGCAGAGAGCAGGACCCAGCTCTGCACCACCAGCGCTTTGCCGGGACACAGGCGGCCTGAGCAGAGCCTGGACCTCCCCGTACACCTCACCGCAGACAGCCAGAGCACACCCAGACACCCAGGCATCCTCCACGTGGAGGCCACTTCCCACCTCGGCTGGCCAACGCAACGCGCTGCCTACCTTCTTCAAGGACGTCAGCGGTTTGATGCTGACGAAGCCCATCTTGTTCTTCTGGACATGTTTCAGGAGGAAAGCATCCTTGGCCAGGTTCTCGTCAGAGGGGTGGAATTCCACCTGGGACACAACCCTCCTGGCCAGCTGCCGGTCAGGGACGGAGTAGCTGCACTCCAAGAGATCAGCCCCCAGAACATCGCTCGCATCGCAGAAGCTCCCGGCAAAGCAGCAGGGACACGGGTGTGACTTGGTGGCCTTTGGGATGTGCAGCACTGCCCGGTCCCAGCCACAGCGGTCGGTGCAGATGGCAGAGTCTTGAGGAGCGGGGTGGCTCAGCTGCGCTCTGAAATGAAACGGAGTTTTATGCTTTTAGAAGCGCGCTTGCCTTCACGCCCCCAGCATCGGTCCCTGCCACAAGTTACGCAGCGCATGGCCTTGCACAATCTTGCAGCCAGAGGTGCCTCACGAACAGAGCGCAATCTCTTTGATTACCAGGATACAGACCAGGAGAGATCTTTGGCCTCCGGTTCATGGCAGTTGTCCCGACTCCCCCAGGCCACACACTGTTCACACAGCGGGAGCGAGAGGCCTGTGTCCTTGGTACCCTTGGGGTGTCCTTGCTAGCGCCGAATCCTCCAAGCACGAGGAGGGGATGTACTAACCCCATCCCTGGGGTCCCGTAGAGCGCAAACAGCCCCAGCGCCCCGACACCGGACGTTGGGCAGAATCCAGTCCTTTTCTGGGAGCACGCGGCGGCGGGTACCGTCTCCTCCGGGGTGTCACGCACCCAGCGAAAGGGCCGCCCCCTCCCAGGGGGATCCAGAGCTGCTGCTTTTCCCAGCAGGAGACTGAAAGACCCGACAGCACTACTGGAGCGAGGGCTGGGGGAAAGCGTGCCACCGACCACCGAGCGACACCGCGTGACCTTCCTTCGCGCCCTCGATGTCCTTTTTCCTATTTCTGCCTCGCTCCGGTCAATGCAGCGAACAGAAGCGCGGGTAACGGTCACAAACGCATTTGCCATCTGGCGCAAGGAGGCTGCGGCTGCAGCTTGGTCCCCGCTTGGCTCGGCTGAATCAACTTGTTCTTCTTCCCCCACCGGAAAAATACTGTTGAAAGCCAAGAGCATTTGCACCCGCAGACCCCGAGAGCCGCCTGTAGGCCCCGGGGGGCACCCCAGCCTCCCTTAACCCTTTCCCTCCCCAGGAGGAGCTGGGGAGGCTCTTGGGGGTGGGGCGGAACACAGGGAGCCCCCGCATTCCTTCTGGGGAGACGCCAAAGAGTCCTTGGCAGCCAACAGCCAGAAGGGACCATGGCGCGGCCACCAACGCAGCTCCCACTGCCTGGGCCCTGGGGCCCCCCGGCGCCCCAGCTTTTCCAGCCATTCGTGCTCTGCAAAACCTTCTACCCTCGAGGCAGGGACTGACCCCAACCCCTGCAGCCCAGGGACGCTCTTGGGGGGCAAGAGCAGAGGTGACCGCCGGCCATCGCTCCTGTCTCATTCTCTCAGGCTCGGCCAACCTGTGCCGCCTGCTCGCACGGGAGCAGCCCTTCCCTGCAGCCCAGGCCCCCCAGGCACCACCAGCAGGTATGGCACCCCAGTCTGCTCTGGCACCTTCGCCATCCCCATCACACCCGTTCCCCCGGCACTTTTCGCATGGGGGTTCAGCAAGCCCCGGCGAGCATCCTTGCCCTCGCCTGGGCGGCGCGTGCCCAGTAAAGCCCATCTGCAGAGAATTCCCCAAATATTTGGGGCCACCTCTCCCCTTTCACCTCCTAGATGCGAGTCTCCTCCCCGATTTGCAACCCCATCTCACCGGCACAGCGGCTCAGCCCGTGGGGATCACCCCGGCCACAAGCTCCCCACACCCCTGGCCCAGAGCTGGGGGATGTCGGCCATCGGGGCCGGCTCAGCGGGTGCCCCTGGACAGTCCCCCCGGCCCAGCACGGCTCCCCCTCACCCACACAGGTCTGCAGAGGGCTCCATGTGGCTGCCTCTTCGATCCCCGGGTCTTCCGCATCCAGTGGACAACCACCGACCTGCCTCCACTGGCCACCGCCACGCTTGGCCAAGGCGCCGCTTCTCTGCCGGGTGCTGCCCTGTGGGGTCCCAGGGTCTGCGGGGCCCCCCTGGCCTGGGCAGCCCCAGGGACCCCCCAGGGCCAACCACGATACCTCGCACCCTACAAAAATCAGAGGAGTGGGGTGGCCCCAGACCCTCTGGAGCTGCCAGTGTCCATCCCTGGCTACCAGCACAGCGAGGGGCAGCTGGCACAGATCAACATCCCCAGCACGGCCACCCCTGTGGGGGCACCCCCGGGCGGCGATGTCCACACCAGCCCCTGCGCTGCCACCAACAACCAAGCCCTTGGGGACACTGCAGGCGACCTTGCAGTGTCCGAGGAGATGCTCCTGGAAGAGGCCCTAAGGCTCTTCGGTTGCTCCCTGGATGGAGTGGGGGTCAGCCAGGATGCTCCCAGCAGAGCCTCCGTGCCCGAGGACGCTGGTGGCACCAGCACAGACACCCCCGACCGCGACTTCAGCTCGCTCTCGCTGCCTGAGGAGATGCTCACCCCCGACTACTGCATCCCCGAGCTCAGCGACGCCATGCTGAGCCTCAAAATAGTCAACGGTGGCGGGATGGAACCCCAGGAGCCGTGGCAGGATGCGGGGATGGACCTGCCACCATCCCCACCTGCCACGGCAGGCAAGCTGAGGAAGAGGCAGGCGCAGAGCTCCTTGCCAATGGCACCCAGCAAGCGCAGGGCTCTGGCAGCCAATGTGAGGGTGTGTGTGTGTGGGGGGGATTAGACACGGGTGAGAGGGATGGAGATGGGGGGAGTGGGGGGGGTGGGAGAGGAGGGGTGGGGTATATGGCAGGGGGGGTGAGCGGGGGGGGCTAGGGAGGTGTTAGACCAGCTTTGATGGGACCTTTTCTCTTGTCTTTTCAATTAAAAGCTCCTTCTCCAGAACTGCTCGGTGCCTGTGTGGGACAGGGAGGGAGAGCAGGGGGCAACAAGAAACAGCCCCTAAGAGGTGCAAAAGCCCCACTGAGCCCCAAATCCGAGCCGGGGAAAGCCCCGAGGGGAACCGAGCCACCCCCAGGGCCCAGTCACCACCAGCGGGGCAGGCAACGGTGGGGCGGGACGTGGACGACTCCCCTGTCCCCTTCCCCAGGGGGAGCAGCCCTTTGGTGGGGAAGCCAGGACAGACAGGTCCCTGCAGGACTCACGGACACAGCCCCATGCAGAAAGCAGCACAGAGCCCCACGCAGAAAGCAGCACAGAGCCCCTGCGACAACGACAGACCTTGGGGGCCAGGGGGGACACGGGCACACACGACAACAAGGGCTGCAAGGCATTCGTCTTGAACACCACCAGCGCCCCCTCCAGCGGGGACAGGGCTTGGTGCACAGCCCTTCAAAGCCTCAAGACCATCACGGCCTTCCTAGGGTCCCACTGACCTCAGCCCCCGAGAGCCCAGCTTTGCCTCACTGACACAGCAAAATAACCCCAAATCACCCCAAGAATGGCGAGGGAGGGAGCTGCAGGCTAGGCAGGGACCCTCCTCCCCTTCTCTGGCTGCACCTTGGGCAGCTGCAAGACCAGCAAGGGGGGAGAAAAAATCAGAAGGAAAATAAAATTAAAATCACTGCACTGGCCAGAAAGTGCCAGGAAACTTCATCCCTCTTCATTGCCCATTTCCCATGCGAGCTCCACAACCTGGGAGCAACGCAGCCAATAGAACCTTTGAGAATCAGACTCACAGCCTGCTGCAGCTGGCCCTGCTCGAGCAGCCGAGGTGGGCTGGATGACCTCTAGAGGTCTCTTTCAGCATCTATTCTGTGCTGCTGTGACTCTGTCTCTGTCGTGGTTTAACCCCAGCCAGCAACTAAGCACCACCCAGCCGCTCACTCACTCCCCCCCCACCCAGTGGGATGGGGGAGAAAATCCGGAAAAAGAAGTAAAACTCGTGGGTTGAGATAAGCACGGTTTAATACAACAGAAAGGAAGAAACTAATAATGATAATACTAATAAAATGACAACAGCAATAATAAAAGGATCGGAATGTACAAATGATGCGCAGTGCAATCGCTCACCACCCACCATTCACACCCAGCTAGTCCCCGAGCAGCGATTCCCCCCCCACACACTCCCCAATTCCTATACTAGATGGGATGTCGCATGGTATGGAATACCCTGTTGGCCAGTTTGGGTCAGGTGCCCTGGCTGTGCCCTGTGCCAACTTCTTGTGCCCCTCCAGCTTTCTCGCTGGCTGGGCATGAGAAGCTGAAAAATCCTTGACTTTAGTCTAAACACTCCTCGGCAACAACTGCAAACATCAGTGTTATCAAGGTTCTTTGCATACTGAACTCAAAACATAGCACTGTACCAGCTACTAGGAAGACAGTTAACTCTATCCAAGCTGAAACGAGGACACTTTTAACCACTTAACATCCCGTGAGAAATACTGCAATAGCTCAAGAAGAAAGAGCAGAAAGACAGGAGACAGGTGAAAGCCTAGAGCGCCAGCTAGACGGAATGAAAGACCCTCTTCCTTCTCTGAAGCTTCAGCAAGGCTTCCTTCACCTGCTTGTTCCTCCGACTGTCAATGACGGCGTTCAAACTGGGGCTGACGAGACTGTAGAAAAGGGAAAGAACTTTCTCCCTCCCAGAGGAGTTACCGCTCCCGGGCCCCGCGTACACGAAGATGGCGTTTCCATAAAAGACACCCACCACGGTCGGGTGGGAGCCACAGGTGGAGGTGGTTTCGTGCCATCCTGGCACAGAGCGGATGCACAGATCGGTGGCTAGGCTGTCCAGGGAGCAAATCGGGATTAGGGCTAAAGGGAAGAGGAAGAAGCACACACAAACAGCAAAGATCAGGACTTTATTGGCAGAGCGGCAGGGCAGGCCAGCTTTGAGACAGCAAGAATTTCACGGGAGAAGTGGACAACCTCGCAGGGGCCACAGGAAGGCAGGTGTAAAGCCAGAGAGGCTTGCAGTGTACCAAATACGAATGCCAAAGCCCACAAAACCGTGGCAAGGGTGAGGCGCAGCCTCCAGATCACGATGAGGGCATAGCGCAGGGGACGGCAGATTGCCACGTAGCGAACATGAGACATGACGGCCAGCAGCACGCACGCTGTAAGTGCAAAGATTAAATAAAGATGGCTCTGTGCCCCACACCCAGCAAAGGAGGGGGTTCTGCCTTATCCACGGAGGCTGCTTAGCATACGGGGGACATTGCTGGAGGCGTAGCAGATGTCCGCGATGGAGAGGTGGCAGAGGAAGAAGTACATGGGGCTGTGGAGGCAGTAGTCCAGGCAGATAAGCAGAAAGACAAGTGCGTTTCCCATCAGAGTGGCAGAGCAGAGGGCAGAGAAAAGGCCAAAGAGGGAGCGCTGCAGGGCTGGGGTGCTGCAGAACCCCAGGAGGACGAATTCTGTGACCGTCGTTTCATTCTGCACGCTGTGCTGGAGGTGAGGCAGCACAAACTGCGACCACGGAGATCTGGAAGCGAAGCAGCAAGGAAAAGGAAAGAAAAAGGAGAGTTTTCCTAAGAATGTTGCGCAGGAGGAACCGCTGCACCGGCTCACCAGCGCCTGGTTCTGCTTCCCCAGCATGAATGACACGTCTGTCCAGGGCACCTCCCCCAGCACCCAAAACAGACTGCACCCCTGCACAGCGCAGCCCACCCTGCCTGCACCCCCCCATCACTCCAAACCACGCTACACCCGCACAGGGTGCACAAACCTGAACAGCACCACCCAGCTGATCACTGCGCCCACCCCACGGCTGGACCTCCCAGACAAGTGGCCCCCAGCCCCTCACTGACCATCCCTGACCCGTCACTGACCCCATCATTGACCCCATCCCTGGACCCATCCCTGGACTCATCCCTGAGCCCATCCCTGACCCCCTCATCGACCCCATCCCTGACCCATCACCAGACCCCTCTTCCCCTCCCCTTTCCCCCTTCCTTCCTTCCTTCCTTCCTTCCTTCCTTCCTTCCTTCCTTCCTTCCTTCTTCCCCCGCTCCCCCGTTCCCGTCCCCTTCCCGCCCGTACCCACCTGCCGGCCCCGCCGCCGCTGCCGTCCGCCTTGCTCCCCGCTGCTGGGCCAAGCTCGCCGCAACGGCCCGACCCGCAGCCTCCCGCTGCCCACCGGCCTCTCGCCTCCCCTCCCGCCCGTCCCCACGCACCGACCCCTCTGTGCCCACGCCACCTCGCTCCCGGCCCCACCACCCCGGGCGTAGCGCGTCCCCCAGCACCCCGGCCCGGGCCCCCGCGCCCGCTCAGACGACCCAGCAGGCCCGGGCTGAGCCCAGCGGGGGCGTAGGCCCCGGGGAGGGGGGGAGGGGGGACTCCCCCCCTCCCTCGTGCCAGCGAACGGCCGATGGAACCCTGCCGCCTGCCGCGGCAGCCGTAACCAGGGCAACCCAGCAGACCCCAACGGTCGCAGATCGCTGTGGCTGAGCGCACAGGAAGGCCTCTGGTGTCCCGGTGTGCCCACCTGCCTTCGAGCGAGGGGAGCCCGGCGGGCCTTGTCCTGCGCCTCCTGAGGACGAGGGAAGAGCCTCGGCGTGCCTGAGGGGCTGGGGGCTGCTCCCCGGCTCGGCCTGGCCATAGGTGGGGGTGGCACCAGGCCCTGGGAGGGAAGGGACAGAGGACAGAGGGGTGTCTGCGACAAGGGGGATGCCCCCATACAGACAAACCCCAGCCCCATAGCGGGAGGAGGAGGAAGAGGGAGCCAGTCCCGTCCCCCCCAGGGCGAGGAGGGGTCCACGTGCTCCGGGGCAGCCAGAGGGCTTCTGGGGAGGGGGGATCAGGGGGCTTAGGGGAGTGACATTGGGGTACTTTGCGACACCCTGTGGCAGCCAGCCCTGCTCCCGCAGTGTCTGGGAGGACAGTGTTGGGACAGGATGGGAGCGAGGAGCCCCTGAGCACAGCCACCTCTGCCCCCACCACCCCTGGGGTGGCAGGGGGTCCTCCTCACCCCTTTCCTCCCTCCCTCCTGCAGGATGGCGGAGAGACCCCCTGGCCACGTTAGGCAGGCCTGGGTGGAGAAGGCCGGAGCTGCCCCGGCTCCCAGATCCAGGCCAAAGCCCCATGAGATGTCCGAGGTCCAGCTGCTGCGGGCAGGTGAGTGTGCGGGTGCTGTGGAGCAGGGGGCTCCCCAGCCTGCCCTGCCTTGTCCTGGGCCAGGCTCACATCCCCCAGCCAGGCTGGCATCAGAGCTCCCACGGCGCAGTGGCCAGGAAGGGAGCTCTGTTCTGGCGTTCCTGGGACAGGGACTCTCCCTGTGCCCTGGTGCCAGCGCATCCCTTACCAGACCACAGCAGGGCCCCCTCCCTGTGCTGCCCTCCAGCATCACACCCTCTCTCCTGGGGCACACAGGGGACACCGGTGTCCCAGCCTTGAGCAAGGGCTTGTGGCATCCCTGGGAGCTGGGCAGAGGGCTCGGGTTTTCCCTGCTGCTTGCCCCCCAGCCCTTCCTGCTCTCTCTTGGCCAGATCTGTGCTGCTCTGCCTTGGCTTTGCCCAGGGAGGAAGACAATACCCTGGACATCATTCGAGCCTTCCTCAGGAGCAGACCAAAGGTATCCGTGGCCACTTCTATGAGGCTGTGCCCGTGTCTCCCAGCCTGTCTTTCGGCCCCTGTCCCGTGCTCAGAAGGTGCTGGGGGCTGTGCTGGGCCCCCCACCTGGCTGTCTCTCCCCCCTGACACTGTCTGTCTGTCTGTCTGTCTCCTCCCTGGCTGGCAGCAAGAGGCCCAGAAGCTGAGGTTTCTGGCCTCCATCTGCACCGTCTGCAGCACCACCAGCGTGGACTCCGCTGTGTGGGACATGCTTTACTTCTGCCAGCCGGAGGTGGTGGAGACCATCGAGGTGAGGGGACGGCCAGTCAGGCTGAGGCAGGGGCAGGGGCAGGGGCAGCAGGCAGCGACACAGCCCCGGGGGCAGATGAGAGCTTGGCCAGGCAGGGGGGTTGCGGATGAGCACTGCTCCAGGTCTCCATCCTTGGAGATGCTCCAAAGCCACCTGGGCGGCCTGGCTGGATGTTTGCAGGTCCCTTGGCCAGCCTGTGGCTCTGTGACGGGCACAGCCCTTCCAGCCACGGGGCTTGGGACCACTGGGTGCTGGGTGGGGAGGAGGTGCCAGGATGGGGGCACCTGGGCTCTGCCAGCCCCACAGGCTCTTGCTGGGCGAAGGAAACTGCCCCATCCTGAGCTGTCCCACGCTGCTGTGCTCCCCAGGTGCTGCTGCAAGAGGAGCCCGCTGGCCCCCAGGGCATTATGGTGCAGCAGCAAGCCATGCTGGCCATCATCTCCATGAGGTACCTGCCCCAGCCCCCAGCTTGGTGGCCCCGATGGCACCGGTCCCAGGTGGGGGGCATCCCCAGTCCTGGGTCTGAGAGGGAGGCAGAGAACGGGGCAGGGGGTGCCACAGGGTTTTCCCCGCAAAGGCAAGTGCCAGTGTGATGGAGGGTTGAGGGGTCCCCCATGGCATGGGGCTCAGCTCAGGTCTCTAAGCCCAGGGTCTGCCTCCTCCTCTGTCCCCGCAGCAGAGCGGGGCTGCTTCTGCAGGAGAAGAAGAACAGCCTCCTGTATGCCTGCTTCTGCAACGTCTTCCACCTGCCTCCTCAGGAGGACACTCAGGGCCCTGATGCTTCACTCTACTCCAAGGTGTGCCAGGGGGTGAACCATGGGGAGTTCCCTGGCTGCGAGGCCCCTTCCTGGGCACCGCAGGGCCATGGCCGTCCCCTGCCAGGCTTCCAGGGCTGCCCCCAAGACTCTGTCCCCCTCACAGACCCTGGCCACGATGGACAGCATGCTGCAGGTGCTGGTACGCAGTGCCGGCACCCTTGGCATCGTGGAGCTGCAGAACATCTTGGAGGTCTGACCTTGGCACAGGGTCCCCATGGGTAGTGACCCCTGGCTTGAGCGGTGCCCACCCCCAGCACCTGGTGCAAGGAGGGGGGCAGGGAATGTCTCTCCTTACCAGCCATGCCCCCCACCCACCCCCCTGCCTCCTGGCTCCCGCCAGAGCCCCTTCTCCTGCCCCAGCCCACGCCACCTCTGCAGCCTTGCCCGCTGCCCGTCCTCCCCAACACTGCCGCCCAGATGGACCTGCCTGTCTGGCAAGGGGAGCCCAGCCCTGGGGCTTTCCCCCTCCAGCTTCACCATGGGCCGTATCCCAGAGCCCCCACCACAGGTCCCCAGTGAGGTGGTCACCCCAAAGCCTTGGAGTCCTTGGGTGGGAGGCAGAGGGATGTTTTTTGGCGGGGAGTGAATGGAAGGCAGCAGAGGCAGCAGCAGAAGCGGGATGCAGTGACCTGCCTGCCCGCAGCAGGTTGCTGTGAGGGGCAAGAAGGACACATGCCCCATCCCAGGCACTGCCCCAGAGCAAGCCTGGCTGTGCCATGCTGTGCCATGCCACCTCCCTGGCACACCAGCAGCTTTTCTCCTCCCAGCTGCTGCTGCCCTTCACCGATTCCCAGCTGGCAGAGGTGCAGGAGAGGGCCATGGCACGGATCACCAGGCTGGTGAACTTCATCACCACCTACTCCCTGCCGCAGGTACCGAGCTCCTGGTCTGGGCAGCCCCAGTGCCCTGTCCCTGTGCCCCTGAGCCCCGGCACCTCCCAGGGAAGCTGGGCACCCAGCCAGCAGGTCGGGAGCAGGGGTCTTTGCCCTGCCCCTGTCCTGTCGATGCTCTCTCCCAGGGCAGGGCAGGGCAGGGCAGGGCTGCCCCGGGCACAGGCAGGAACCTGGGTCCGGCAGCCCTGCCCTGCTCTTGGCTGCTGCCTAGCTGCTCTGGGAGCAGCTGGGGCTCCCGTTGTGCTCACACTGCCTCTCCTCCCCCAGGTCTGCCCCTGCTTTGCCCAAGCCACGGTCCGCAGGCATCAGTGCTCCAAGACACATCAGTTTGTAATGCTGGGGAAGCTGGTGGGGCACCTCACCCTCTGTTGCACCTGCAAGGACAAGGGGATGCGTCCTGAGGCTGCAGAAGCTCTCTATCACCTGCACACGTTTGTCCTGCAGCAGAGAAGTAAGACAAGCTGTGTCGGGCTGGATCCCCCAGGCATGGGCAGTCAGGGGCCACTCTCCTTGACGAGAGAAAGCCTTATCCAACCTGCCTGCCTGCCTGCAGTCTGAAAAGTCATTTTGCCTTGCCCCCGCTCACAATAGCCCTGGACCCTCCCTGGGTATCTGCTCCCTGGACCTGTCTGGTGCCCTTTTTCTTTGCCAGCAACTTTTCTGCCCAATGCTCTCAGACTGCACTTCCACTTCTGCACCCTCTCTCTAAGCACCCCGTTTTTGCTCCCCCCCAGGCAGGTGGCCCTGGCTGCATGGCACAGAGCAGCTGCAGCTCCAGGAGGACTGGCAAGCAATGAAGCCCTGGCAGCTTTTGAAAATCAGCCACACCCGCAAAATCTTCTCGGTAAGAAGTGCCTTTGGCTCAGTGTGAGTGAAGGGACACCCGATGCGTGGGGATGACAGGGGCTCACGCTGTTCCTGAGCAGGGGCTAGGCAAAGGCCCTCAGGGAGCTTCAGTCCCCTGCAGGACCCTGATGCCCACCATCAGTCTCCTCCCCAGCGCAGCCTGGCTCCGTGCCCCGCTCTCACTGCACAGTCAAGATGCTCTGGGTGATGCTCTGGGTGAGGCAACAAATCTCCCCTCCTCTCCTTCATCCTGCAGATGTTCACAAAATACCTCCAGTCCTCCGACCAGGCAGACATCATCCTCATGGCCATCAAGAGCTTGAGACACCCAAGCGCCTACAGCATCAGGCTGGCTGCCCACATGGTGGATGTCCTTGTGGCGGACCGTGCCTTCCAGCCGGGGCAGGTGAATAGCCCATGGGTGGCACAGCTGATGCTCCAGCCCACTGGGGGACTGTTCCTCCCCTGGCTCTGTGCCTGGCTAGCACTGACGCCGTCTCGAGCTGGCATACCGCACTAGGAACGGCAGCAGCTCCCAGTAGGAGCTGGGGAAATGGCCGCGCTCACCATGCTGACATCCCCACTCCCACCCGTGTCTCCCCTCCAGGTGCTGAACGTCGTGTGGGCCATCTACAGAAGCCGGCCCTCCGTCAGGGCGGTGGTAGCCCGCAAAAGCCTGGACAGGGCCCTGGTGGTGCTTGTGCGCAAACACCCCAGGGAGTTGGTGGCCAGCCTGCTGCAGTGCTCCCCGACGTGCACCCGGTAAGGGGACCACCAGCCTTTGGGGGCTGCTCTCACACTAGGAGAGGGGCCCCAAGACCCTCCCGAGGGATTTCAGCCCGGCCATCCTCTGGGGTGTCCCTGCTGACAGAGCCCCGTGTCCCTGCAGTGTCGCCAGGGCCATGTGGAGGGCGATGATGTCTGACCTCCGGGCTGCGGACAAGGTGCTGAGGGAGCTGCTCAGCTTGCTGGTGAACCAGTCACTGCGCAAGACCTCCGCCTCCACCAAGGACAACCCGCGCATCCTCTCCCTGGCTGTGAGTTGCTGGACGAAGCCTTGCTGACCTCCGGGGCTGATCTCAGCTGTCCGGGGCCCCTGCTCCCCTTCCCTGCCCGCCCCAAGGCTTGACCTCCCCAGGGGTGAGGGGACATCTCAGCGTCCGGGTGTCTTCTGCAGGCAACCAGGGCGATAAGCGAGATCCTCCTGCAGCCTGTCTGCCTGTGGCAGGTGGAGGCAATTTTCCCCCAGCTTTTCCTGGCGCTGCTTTTCCAAGCGTCATTCACCACGGAGCTGACGCTGCAGGAAGTGCACATCTTCTGGACGGAGCACCGACAGGATCAGCTCACTCCCATCAGGTGCTCCATCCCTTTCCTCTCATCCCTGCCAACCACCCGGAGCCAAGCCAGGGTGGGAGCTAAGCATTTCTCCTTGTGCAGGTCTGCGGTGCAGTCCATGAAAGTGCTGCTCTGCAGCATGGGCTTTGAGAGCCAGGTACTGGCCATCGAGGCGCAGGGTGGCTGGGACACCCTGCTCAGCTCCCAGACCCACCTCATGGGAGTGCGCATTATCGCCAGGTGAGAGCCCCTTCTCCCTGCTCCTTGGGGACAGGGTACCCCATGCCACCCCCTCCCTTGGGGCTGATGGCAGTGGGGTCCCCATTACTTGGAGAAAGTGGTACAGACTGGCGATGTCCAGGCTGGTGCAAACCCCCAAAAGATGTGCCTGCCTGGCTCAGGCCTGACAGTGCCTCCTTCCCCGTCAGGGAGATGATGAAGATGCCAAGGCGCCTGCGCTCCGCCATCTTCTGCCATCTGGTAGAGCTCCTCCGGACAGAGGACCCCACCTGGCAGATGGTCGCTATGGTCTTCTTCATTGAGGTGAGCCTGATGGCACCACTCCAAGCTCCCCCCGATGCTCGGTTCTCCCATGCCCACCACTGTGGGGAAAGCTGGGGCAGTGGGTGGGCTCTGGTTGGTACCATGGAGGAGCAGATGAGCAAGCAATGTGCTGTGGTGTGGGGCACGGGGACTCTCTGCAATCCCTGCTGCCTCTCTCCGTCTGGGCTTGGTCTTGCCCTGCGTCCTTGTCCTGAGCTGATGGTTGGAGCCAGCACCACACCTCAGCAGCTCCCACTGCCTGTGTTTCAGATGCTGGACTTTACCAACATCAGTGAAGAGCTGTTCCGTGCCCTGGAAATCTTCCCCATTTATCTGCAGAGCCAGTGCCTGGGGATGCCCAGCCTGGTGCTCAGGGCCATCCTCAGGCTCACCGAGAGGCCTGACACAGTGAGTAGGGGGCAGCCGGGACAGCAGCCCAGGGTGGAACAGTGGGTAACGTGGCAGCTCAGGCTTTCCTGGGCATTGTGGGCTGTGCTGGCTGCTGCCAGCTCTCCTGCCTCCCCGGCCCTCTGCCCCATGGCTGTGCCATGCCAAGGAGAGAAGCAGCAGTGCTGACGGGAACGGGCTCCCACTGCCAGCACGTCCCAGCAGGGATGCTGGCGGCAGAGCAACCGGCCTGAGCGTGGGGTCTGCAGGGCCTGGCCGTGAGGTGTTGAGCCCCAGGGTGAAACACAGCAGCCATGGCAGGGGCTGCTGGCAGCTTGGGCAGCTTTCCAGGCAGCGCCAGTCACCCACCAGCCTATCCAGGGGGGTCTGGTGGAGAAGGGGGCAGCCGAAGGGCTGGCAAGGAGCCAGTGCTGTCTGTCCTCCCCCTCTGTGCCCTGCTCTTCCCATGGGCATGCTGGTGAGCCCTGTCTGCCGGGACCTTGCCCTCGTAACCTGCACTGCCTGCAGAGAACCCAGTGGGGAGGCCGGTGTTCGTGGAGAGGGTTTTCACCCCTGTGATCGGTGGCTCCTTTACAAAAAGGAGGTGGCATGTCTCACACAGGAAAGGAAAGCCCTTATCCTGCTGCCGTACGTTCTGGACCAGCTGCTGGATGATGACAGTGATGCCAGCGCCGCGGCCCTGCCCGTGCTTGGCAACATGCTCTGGCTGCTGGAGGGGAAGAGACTCAGCCTCACTGCCCTGGCACTGGCTGAAAAGCTCCTGCTGCTTTTCAACAGCGTAAGGCTGGGGGAGAGCCCCATGTCCCCCTTCCTGGGCACCTCCATTCACGCCTCCCACTGCAGCCCCTGTGCTCTGCAGGGGGATGCTTTGCCCTGCAGTCCCCAGACCCCATTGCTGCCCTTGGTGGCTCCGTGCTGTGTCACAAACCCCCCACCAAGGACTCACTCCGGCTCGGCCTCCCTGCCGCAGCGGGGGACAGTGGTGGCAGGATGGCAGCAGGCGTGCTGAGCCCCACCAATGCACACCCTGCTCTGGCAGCATCCTCCAGCCTTCTGCAGGGCCTCCCTCTCTGGCCCTCAGCCCCGGAGACGCCAGTCTCCCTGGGCAGACCATCTGCATGCCGCAGCTCGCTGCCTTTTGCAGCAGGGCTGCCTGCAGCCATTTTGGGGATGTCTGTCTCCATGTCAGCCCCTTGCTTGCCATGGGCTTGTGGCTGAGGTCCTCCTCCCCTCTTCCCCCAGGAGCTGGACACGGTGCGGGAGCTCTCCATCCATCTCTTCCAAATTGCAACGGGGCTCGTGGTGGGTGCTGAAAAGAAGAAGATGAAGAAGGTGGTGTGGGACAGCCTGCTGCCGCTGCTCTTTCACCTGCATGACCAGGACGAGAGTGTGGCCAAGGTGGGATTCCCAACCTGACTGGTCCTTTGGGGAGGGCAATGCTGACACTGCACTGTGAGGTCTAGCTTGTTGAGTCCCTAGGAACAGGCAGAGCCCCCCTCCCTGCCCACTGCTGCCTTTTTCCTCCTGCTGCCTGGTGGATGGGGAGGTGGGTCCCTTTCCCACCCAGCTCCCTCCACACAGCCCCTGGCATGGGTCCCTGCAGCCCCAGAGACTGGACTACGGCTCCGCAGCAGCCTGGGGCCACCAAAGCTGAAACGCTGAAGCCCCGACAGGCTTCCAGCCAGAGAGGGTGGCTGCCCTCCTCTTCCCCTGGGGTGCTGAACCTGCTGGCAGCATCAGTCCCCAGCTGGTGCGTCTTCCCTGCATGGGCCAGGACAGGCTCTGAGCCCCACCAGGAGGGAGGACACAGGGTCCTGTGCCCCCCATGGTGGTGGTAGCATCTGTGCTGCTCACCAGGCCTCCCAGGAAGCCCTCCGCAGCGCTGGCCAGTTCCTGAAGTGGAGGCAGCTGGTGCGACTGGCCGAGACGGCGCAGGCATGGAGGATCTGCGAGTGCTTGGTAAGCATAGCCCGAGCACCCCTGGGATCTGCCCTGGGTAAGCCCTGCCCGTGCCCAGCAGAGGGGACCAAGGGCAGTGTCCCCACAGCTGCATGCACCCTCCTGGAACAGGCTCTGCTCCAGGCTGTCCTCACCTCCGGGGTCCCAAAGGGGACCCCGCCACCAGGATGGCACCCTAGCATTGCCTGGGAGCCCTCTGCTCCCTCCGAACCCCAATGCGGAGAGCGGAGAGCTGGGAATGTCCTGCTGGGGAGAAGAAGGGTGGTCCTTGGTGGAGGGATGGCCCAACGGGGGGGCCATCTCTGTGCCAACTCTGCACCCTTCTCTCCAGCTGGCCAGGAAGAGGAGCAGGGCCACGTACTACCTGTGGAAGAGCCAGACCTACCTGCGGAGCCCGCAGGAGTCCCTGCGGCTGGAGGCTGTCAGGTTCATCGGTGAGCCCCTAGCCCCAGGGTCCCTTTCTCTGCCAGGGTCCCTGTGTCCCAGTGCAGGACCTGTGGGGCACCCCTTCACTCTCTCCCACTCCTGCCTGCACAGGTAGGGCTGGCAGGAGGCTCATCCATCCCCTCCCCGATGCTGCACCCTGGGGTCAGCCCTCCCCAGGGAACTGTGTGGCCAGACAGGCTGGCTGGTGGGTCCCTGATGGCCAGTGGGTCCCTGACATGCTGTGTCCCCCCAGGACTCCTTGGACGGGATGTGGATGAGCATGAGAACGAGCACAAGTACATCAGAGAGAGTGAGTGAGGGCAGCGGGGAGGAGGAAGGACCTTGGCATGGAGCTCCCCCCCCCAGCCTGGGCAAGGGGGGCTCTGCTCCCAGCACATCTGTGGGAAGAGGGGCGTTTCGGGAGGGGCGTATTCCTAACCAGCAGCTTCCAGCTGAGCCATCTGCCCCCTGGTTCCCTCCTGGCCCTGGGAATCATGAGGTGCAATGTGCCCTGCCTGGAAGGGATATGGGGCTGTCACCTCACCTCTGCTGCTTTGTCCCCACAGTCCTTCAAGGCCCAAGCAAAGACACCAGCCCCTTGGTCTCCTCCCTGGCAACTCAGACACTCCTCATCCTGGGACGAGGAAGGCTGAAGTCGAGGTTTAACCTACCACGGCCGAGTTTACAGATGACGAGGGCACGGATGAGGTCACACTCGGTCCCCAGCGAGGACTCTGCTCAGGCAGAGACAACGCTGGAGCCCCAGCCCTAGGATGCTCTGCAGGCTGGGGTATCTCCTCTTCCTGAGGTCTAACAGGAAAGGAGACACCTCAGCTGGAGGAGGACCCGGCAGCCTCCGGAGAGTGGCAGGACAGCCACTCTTTCCAGTGCTCTAGGACAACGCCTGTCCACGCGCTTCATCTTTGCCACAAAGCACCAGCTGCTCTGCTGGGCTGTTGAAACAGAGGGAAGGAGAAGGCCACGCCAAAGCCGAAGCCAAAGTTGAAAGTGAAGCCTTCCCTCCCCTCTGCGGGGCCACGCCGGGGCGAATCCCTTTTTCTGCCTCCCACCGTCCAAGGATCCTGTGCTGCTTTGGGCTGACGTGGCCGAGCTCGGGAGCTACAAAGCCACCAATGCTCTGACTCCAGCAGCATCCTCCCCTCCACGTCCCCAGCAGGAAGGGCAGCTCTGCCTCCTGCCCGCACCCCAAGCTGCGCAGCCACTCCTGCCTGGGGATGTCAGAAGTCACAAGAGCCAGCAGGCCCGGGGGAGTTGTGGTAGCAGAGGGCCCTGCTTGCCACAGCACTTTGCCATCTCCTTCTCCAGGTTCGGGCACCAGGATGTCATCACGGGGCTGGACAGCCTGAGCCGGGAGTGCTGTGTGACGGCAGGGGGCCGGGACGGTACCGTGCGGCTCTGGAAGATCCCGGAGGAGTCGCAGCTTGTGTTTTACGGGCACCAGTAGGTCTGGGGCGGGAGAGGGGGCTGCAGGCAGGGGGGTCAGGCTGGGGCAGCGGTGTGCAGGTGCCAAGCATCACTAGGAGCCTGCCGGCACTGTGGGGATGCTGATGCCCCGGTGAGCCCTTGTCTCCTAAATAGGATCCCAAAGCATGCTCATAACTGATGGCAGTTGCCCCTTCTCTTCACAGGGGCTCCATCGATTGTATCCAGCTCATCAGTGAGGAGCACATGGTGTCAGGCGCCGATGACGGGTGAGCACAGGGCCGGGGTGGTGCCTGGGGTGCGCAGGCGGTGCCCCCCTCGGCCCCCTCGCCCCTTCCCTCCCTGGCAGGTCCCTAGCCCTGTGGGGGCTAACGAAAAAGAAGCCGCTGGCACTGGCCCGGCAGGCACATGGCATGCAGGATGCCCAGGGCCTGCAGCAGCCATACTGGATCTCAGCAGTGGCCGCCCTGCGCAACAGGGACCTCCTGGCTACAGGTGTGTGGCAGCTGCTTTGGAGTGGGGGTGTGGAGAGGGGGGCGTCCTGCTCCCTTACCTGGGTGGGAGTGCATGGCAGTCTTCTCTCTCTGCCCCAGGCTCCCACAGCGCCAGCGTGAAGCTCTGGAAGTGCGGTGAGGGATTTCGGAAGCTGGAGCCCCTCTGGGACATCCCGTTGGTATGGATGGGGAGGTGGGGGATTGGAGCTGGGCTTGGGGCATCTCTGGGCAGGGGCTCCCCTCCCTGGGCGGCAGGAGGAGGCTGCCAGAGCCCCTCACCCTGCCCTGTCCCCTCCAGGTGGGTTTTGTGAACAGCCTCAAGTTCTCTGCAGCCGGTGACTTCCTGGTGGCTGGCCTTGGACAGGAGCACCGGTACTGTCCCCCCTCCCTGGTGCTGCCCAGGGGCACAGCCCCCCCCTGCTCCTCCAAGGGCTCGGCGGAGGGTAGCCCCCATCTCTCTCATCTGCAGGCTTGGCCGGTGGTGGAGAGTCAAAGAGGCCAAGAACAGCGTCTGCATCGTCCCTCTGAAGCGGAGGGCTGCAGCCCCCAGTCCCGAAGCCCCCGACAGCCCTGAAGCCCCCGACAGCTCCTAGCCCCTGGCCCCAGAGGCGCTGGAGCCAGGTCACCAAACCCCTGTCCCTGGAGCTGCGCCCCGAGTCCTTTGTGCAACCATCTTCCTGGAGCCGGCAGGATGTGAGCAGGGGGTGTCGCATGGCCCCCTGATCCTGCTGGCCCCCCTATCATGATGTGGCTCTGCCCTCTGCGAGGGTCTGCCCCTTTCCCTCAGGTTCAGCCTCACCTGAGCTCTGGAAGAGTCTTATTTAGAAAAAAAACACAAACCAAACTCACTTTATTTACATGAATTACAAAATAAAATAATCACACTTTTGCTCACACTAAAAATCTACTCTTAAAAACTCGGTTGGGCTCAGCACAGCAAGGAGCCACGGCAAGGTCGTTGCTAGCAGAGCCTTGTGCTCTTAACACAGCGTTCCATTTTTATAGCTCTCATTTTTATAGCTTAAACCATGATAGAGACAGAGTCACAGCAGCACAGAATGGATGCTGAAAGAGACCTCTAGAGATCATCCAGCCCACCTCAGCTGCTCGAGCAGGGCCAGCTGCAGCAGGCTGTGAGTCTGCTTCTCGAAGGTTCTATTGGCTGCGTTGCTCCCAGGTTATGGAGCTCGCATGGGAAATGGGCAATGAAGAGGGATGAATTTTTCAGGCACTTTCTGGCCGGTGCAGTGATTTTTTTTTTTTTTTTTTCCTTCTGATTTTTTCTTCTCCCTTCCTGGTCTTGCGGCTGCCCAAGGTGCAGCCAGACAAGCGGAGGAGGGTCCCTGCCTGGCCTGCAGCTCCCTCCCTCGCCATTCTTAGGGTGATTTGGGGTTGTTTTGCTGTGTCAGTGAGGCAAAGCTGGGCTCTTGGGGGCTGAGGTCAGTGGGACCCGAGGAAGGCCATGATGGTCTTGAGGCTTTGAAGGGCTGTGCACCGAGCCCTGTCCCCGCTGGAGGGGATGCTGGTGGTGTTCAAGACGAAGGCCTTGCAGCCCTTGTTGGCGTGTGTGCCCGTGTCCCCCCCGGCCCCCAAGGTCTGTCGTTGTCGCAGGGGCTCTGTGCTGCTTTCTGGGTGGGGCCGTGTCCGTGAGTCCTGCAGGGACCTGTCTGTCCTGGCTTCCCCACCAAAGGGCTGCTTCCCCTGGGGAAGGGGACAGGGGAGTTGTTCCCGTTCCCGTCCCGTCCCCACCATCGCCTGCCCCGCTGGTGGTGACTGGGCCCTGGGGGCGGCTGGGTTCCCCTCGTGGCTTGCTGGCTCGGATTTGGGGCTCAGTGGGGCTTTTGCACCTCTTGGGGGCTGTTTCTTGGTGCCCCCTGTGCTCCCTCCCCCTCCCACATAGGCACCGAGCGGTTCTGGAGAAACAGCTTTTAATTGAAAAGACAAGAGAAAATGTCCCATCCAAGCTCGTCTAACCCCTCCCTAGACCCCCCCGCCCACCCCCCCTGCCATATACCCCACCCCTCCTCTCCCACCCCCCCCACTCCCCCCATCTCCATCCCTCTCACCCCTGTCTAATCTCCCCCCCACACACACACCCTCACGTTGGCTGCCAGAGCCCTGCGCTTGCTGGGTGGCATTGGCAAGGAGCTCTGCGCCTGCCTCTTCCTCCGCTTGCCTGCCGTGGCAGGTGGGGACGGTGGCAGGTCCATCCCCGCATCCTGCCACGGCTCCTGGGGCTCCATCCCGCCGCCGTTGACTATTTTGAGGCTCAGCATGGCGTCGCTGAGCTCGGGGATGCAGTAGTCGGGGGTGAGCATCTCCTCAGGCAGCGAGAGCGAGCTGAAGTCGCAGTCGGGGGTGTCTGCGCCGGTGCCACCAGCGTCCTCGGGCACGGAGCTCCTGCTGGGAGCATCCTGGCTGACCCCCACTCCATCCAGGGAGCAACCGAAGAGCCTTAGGGCCTCTTCCAGGAGCATCTCCTCGGACACTGCAAGGTCGCCTGCAGTGTCCCCAAGGGCTTGGTTGTTGGTGGCAGCGCAGGGGCTGGTGTGGACATCGCCGCCCGGGGGTGCCCCCACAGGGGTGGCCGTGCTGGGGATGTTGATCTGTGCCAGCTGCCCCTCGCTGTGCTGGTAGCCAGGGATGGACACTGGCAGCTCCAGAGGGTCTGGGGCCACCCCACTCCTCTGATTTTTGTAGGGTGTGAGGTATCGTGGTTGGCCCTGGGGGGCCCCGCAGCCCCCGGGACCCCACAGGGCAGCACCCGGCAGAGAAGCGGCGCCTTGGCCAAGCGTGGCGGTGGCCGGTGGAGGCAGGTCGGTGGTTGTCCACTGGATGCGGAAGACCCGGGGGTCGAAGAGGCAGCCACATGGAGCCCTCTGCAGACCTGTGTGGGTGAGGGGGAGCCGTGCTGGGCTGGGGGGACTGTCCAGGGGCACCCGCCGAGCCGGCCCCGATGGCCGACATCCCCCAGCTCTGGGCCAGGGGCGTGGGGAGCTTGTGGCCGGGGCAATCCCCACGGGGTGAGCCGCTGTGCTGGTGAGATGGGGTTGCAAATCGGGGAGGAGACTCGCATCTAGGAGGTGAAAGGGGAGAGGTGGCCCCAAATATTTGGGGAATTCTCTGCAGATGGGCTTTACTGGGCACGCGCCGCCCAGGCGAGGGCAAGGATGCTCGCCGGGGCTTGCTGAACCCCCATGCGAAAAGTGCCGGGGGAACGGGTGTGATGGGGATGGCGAAGGTGCCAGAGCAGACTGGGGTGCCATACCTGCTGGTGGTGCCTGGGGGGCCTGGGCTGCAGGGAAGGGCTGCTCCCGTGCGAGCAGGCGGCACAGGTTGGCCGAGCCTGAGAGAATGAGACAGGAGCGATGGCCGGCGGTCACCTCTGCTCTTGCCCCCCAAGAGCGTCCCTGGGCTGCAGGGGTTGGGGTCAGTCCCTGCCTCGAGGGTAGAAGGTTTTGCAGAGCACGAATGGCTGGAAAAGCTGGGGCGCCGGGGGGCCCCAGGGCCCAGGCAGTGGGAGCTGCGTTGGTGGCCGCGCCATGGTCCCTTCTGGCTGTTGGCTGCCAAGGACTCTTTGGCGTCTCCCCAGAAGGAATGCGGGGGCTCCCTGTGTTCCGCCCCACCCCCAAGAGCCTCCCCAGCTCCTCCTGGGGAGGGAAAGGGTTAAGGGAGGCTGGGGTGCCCCCCGGGGCCTACAGGCGGCTCTCGGGGTCTGCGGGTGCAAATGCTCTTGGCTTTCAACAGTATTTTTCCGGTGGGGGAAGAAGAACAAGTTGATTCAGCCGAGCCAAGCGGGGACCAAGCTGCAGCCGCAGCCTCCTTGCGCCAGATGGCAAATGCGTTTGTGACCGTTACCCGCGCTTCTGTTCGCTGCATTGACCGGAGCGAGGCAGAAATAGGAAAAAGGACATCGAGGGCGCGAAGGAAGGTCACGCGGTGTCGCTCGGTGGTCGGTGGCACGCTTTCCCCCAGCCCTCGCTCCAGTAGTGCTGTCGGGTCTTTCAGTCTCCTGCTGGGAAAAGCAGCAGCTCTGGATCCCCCTGGGAGGGGGCGGCGCTTTCCCTGGGTGCGTGACACCCCGGAGGAGACGGTACCCGCCGCCGCGTGCTCCCAGAAAAGGACTGGATTCTGCCCAACGTCCGGTGTCGGGGCGCTGGGGCTGTTTGCGCTCTACGGGACCCCAGGGATGGGGTTAGTACATCCCCTCCTCGTGCTTGGAGGATTCGGCGCTAGCAAGGACACCCCAAGGGTACCAAGGACACAGGCCTCTCGCTCCCGCTGTGTGAACAGTGTGTGGCCTGGGGGAGTCGGGACAACTGCCATGAACCGGAGGCCAAAGATCTCTCCTGGTCTGTATCCTGGTAATCAAAGAGATTGCGCTCTGTTCGTGAGGCACCTCTGGCTGCAAGATTGTGCAAGGCCATGCGCTGCGTAACTTGTGGCAGGGACCGATGCTGGGGGCGTGAAGGCAAGCGCGCTTCTAAAAGCATAAAACTCCGTTTCATTTCAGAGCGCAGCTGAGCCACCCCGCTCCTCAAGACTCTGCCATCTGCACCGACCGCTGTGGCTGGGACCGGGCAGTGCTGCACATCCCAAAGGCCACCAAGTCACACCCGTGTCCCTGCTGCTTTGCCGGGAGCTTCTGCGATGCGAGCGATGTTCTGGGGGCTGATCTCTTGGAGTGCAGCTACTCCGTCCCTGACCGGCAGCTGGCCAGGAGGGTTGTGTCCCAGGTGGAATTCCACCCCTCTGACGAGAACCTGGCCAAGGATGCTTTCCTCCTGAAACATGTCCAGAAGAACAAGATGGGCTTCGTCAGCATCAAACCGCTGACGTCCTTGAAGAAGGTAGGCAGCGCGTTGCGTTGGCCAGCCGAGGTGGGAAGTGGCCTCCACGTGGAGGATGCCTGGGTGTCTGGGTGTGCTCTGGCTGTCTGCGGTGAGGTGTACGGGGAGGTCCAGGCTCTGCTCAGGCCGCCTGTGTCCCGGCAAAGCGCTGGTGGTGCAGAGCTGGGTCCTGCTCTCTGCCTTCAACGTGCTGCAGCAGTTCTCCACCCAGGGAGGGTGGCTGGGGAAGCGGTGAGCAGTCCTCAAACCCCAAGCCCAGGGCTGGGTTCGCCTCTTCTGCCCGTGGTTCCCCTAGGCTGCTCTGGGAGAGATCATGCCTTAACTAAAAAACTGCAGGGAAGCTCTGGTGGTGTGATGTCCAGGGAAGCTGTGTCTTCTTGCCATGGTCCGGGAGCACAGGCGACCTTCTCCCACAAATCCTGAATGGGGGATATTGCCTTGCCATGACCTCAGGTTGATGGGGTTGCAGCCTGCCTGGATGATGGGTTTAGGGTGGCCCCTGCCTGGGGAGACTCACAGTGACGCAGTGGCCCCCTCTGTCCCTCAGGTGAAATACCTGACGCATGACTGGTGGCTGACGCTTTACACCCTGCAGTTCTCGGAGCTGCTGGAGATGAATGAGGAGGGCACCAAAGTGAGGCGGTGGGTGATAGCATATGTCCATACAGAATGTATGGTATGTCTAAATATTTGTTGGTTTTAATATTTTGTACCAGCCGTGGAAACTGGTTTGCTGCTAGGTGACTGTAAAAGGGAGATTTGGTAAATAATTATTAGAAATCTTATACTAACACTATGATTGAAAAAATAGACAGAAGTGTAGCCAAGTAATTAACTAGTAGAGTTAGTAACCCACTCCTAAGTTTTACAGTTCTTTGCTCTTATGACTGGATGTTCCTGTACATTAGCTAAGATTAATATTGAAACTGACCATATATGACTGAAACCATGTTAATCTCCAAGATCAAAGAACAAGGATGACGAACAAGACTTGAAGGTCAGCCAACAGAATTTGAAATGGATCGGTGGGCGCAAAAGCAGCCCTTCGACTCAAATGAAGAACCGTTGCGTGCGATCAGATGTAGGCAGTCCTATGATACTCAGTTACAGTAATTTTTATGTCTATGTATACTAATCTGATTAATATGTAATTAGTTACGCCATAGAACCTGTTTGTGCTGAAGCTGTGGCACGCATGCTAGGTGGAACTATCCCCCGTGCATCCAGCGCTGCAATAAAGAATGTCTACTTTCTAAAACTCCAAAATGAGTCTTCGAGAGTTTCTTCGACCGGCTTTTCGGTATCATGGGTCCCCATCCCCGAGTCCCTGCTGAGCGTCCCCCCCAGCAGACTGCTGCTGGCCTGAGAGCTGCTGCCCCTGGAGCAGGACGTGCTGCACAAGGACCCCTCGGCCCCCTCCTGGCCCGGCAGCAACTTCAAGCCCAGCAATTTCAGCAATGCCTTCACTGGATTGCTCCTCGCCAGCAAAGTCTTCCCTCCGCTCGGGACAGGCTTGGGCACAGGCAGCTGCTACGGCCTCTGCCCCAGCACTGAGAGCACTCGTGGCTGCGGCTGGGGGAGTGGGGTGGGTGCCTGGGCACCCTGGCCCAGCAGCCCCTCGCCAGATGCCAAACCTCTTGCCGGCAGTCCTCCGGCAGTGGCGTGGGTGCCTGAGCCCCTCGGCCTGCGGGATGCGGTGCTTTGCCTGCCCCACTGTTGTCCCAAAAGTGGGGTCGTTTACCCAGGGTGCAAAATGCCAATATAAACACAGCAGAGCAGAGGTATTTTATTCCAGTTCATGTTTACGAAAAGATGGGGGCGAGGTGGTAATCCGCAACGCTAGCACCCCTCATGCCTAAACGGGCAAGCAATCTATACAGTTCAGTTATACATATTCAATTTCCAAAGTTCTTCCCAAAACTAGTGCTGGGAGTCGCTTATCTCGCACAGTTTCTATCAGGTTGAAGTTCCCCTGCTTGGAATTAAAGGTCCAGTGTTCTTTTCTTCTACAGCGCATGCTCAAGGAGAGTGGGGGGTAAGCCTTTTTGGTGTGGAATTGAGTTGGTGGTCATGATCTCCCCCTGCCACCTTTCTTTACTTTTCCTCCAGTTTTCGAAGATGTTTCTGACTTCATGCCTATTAGCAATTATTCAACTTTTTGGCGCATCCTGGGGTAGGATGTTCCCTTCTTCTCAGTCTTTTAGTTCTTCTTCAGGGGCACAGTTGTTAGCAAGGCATGCGTTGATCATACAAAGGGGATCTTGTTTCACAAGAGCTTTGTGGCCTTTTTCGTGTGGCTTAAGTACATAATTTCTTAAGTACATCATTTCCCCCGGTGGTGGGTTGACCCTGGCTGGATGCCAGGTGCCCACCAAAGCCGTTCTATCACTCCCCCTCCTCAGCTGGACAGGGGAGAGAAAATATAACAAAGAGCTTGTGGGTCGAGATAAGGACAGGAGAGATCACTCACCAATTACCGTCACAGGCAAAAGAGACTCCGCTTGGGGAAAATTAACTCAATTTATTACAAATCAACCAGAGCAGGGTAATGAGAAATACAACCAAATCTCAGAGCACCTTCCCTCCACCCCTCCCTTCTTCCTGGGCACAAATTCACTCCCGGATTCCCTACCACCCCCCAGTGGCACAGGGGGACGGGGAATGGGGTTTACGGTCAGTTCATCACACGTTATTGTGATACTTGCCAAACCAACCAAGAAAGGTACAACTGGAGCGCAGGGAGCAAATGCTTTTCTTTCACCTTAGGCCAACGGCTCGGACGCTCTCTATGCTGCCCTGCCACAGAGGGCATCCCTCTTGTATCAGTAAGAGACGTAGGAGCGAATTAAAGCCAGGACCCCAAACCAGACCAAAAACCCGGTCGTGATCAAGAAGAAAGTGGAGAATGCATCAACTATAACAGAAAATTATTTTGGACATTCCCAGTTTACATTTGAAAAAAAGAGAAAAAAAAAAAGAGGAGGAATTGGGTATTAAATGAAGAGCACTGAATGATAAAGCAGTAGCAGTCCCTCTACCACTACAAACCCCCACCCCCACACGCACGTACGCACACAGACTGAACACCACCAAACTCCCCTTGACTGTGACGTTCCCCTCAGCTTGCTGGTCTAGAGATACTGAATGCCTGAAGCACACCAAGGATAACTGAAAACATCTGCATGGCTTTAATGGGAATCCTCCAACTGAAACAAAGCGCTTTCTCCCTCTATCTGCGTTGGCACATCCCCGAGTCACGCTCTCACTCCTCTCCTTCAAAGTCAAGATTCCTAAACGTGAAAAGCGGGAGTGGGGAAAGGCAAAGGGAAGAGAAAAAGAGGGAGAGCATCATCAGTGGAAGACCTGCCAGCTGCTGCTGATGTTGCCCTGTTTGGGGGACCACCCCAGCAGAGAGGAGCTGGTTTGCATGCCACGGTCCTCCCTGCCTGTTCCCAGGGACAGGCCGTTTGCTCAGCTTTGCCGGCCAAAGCGTGGGAAAAGCGTAGGCGTGCGCCGTCGCTTGCAGAGGAGCACGGTCACATGCAATCCTTTACCTTTTTCCTCCCTGGATTCAAAGGGTTTCTGTCTTCAAAGTGAGAGACTTCCATACGGTCGTTTGTGACATTTCATCCAGGATAATAATCTCAGAAGGATCAGTCCTGCAATAAATATGTTGCATAGCAAACCGTGATTATGGGAACTGATGCCACCAAGGGCATTAGCATCAGCAAGAGGAACAGCGGAGCCCCGAGAATCAAAGCTCCGCGTAAGTGTGGGGGATTTTGCTGGATGAGGAGTTTTGGGAGGCAAGCCGGGGAGCTGCAGAGCAACAGCTCTGTGCAAAGGCTCTTGCTGGGGCTTAGCCCCGATCCGGGTTCCTAAGCCACTGCTGGTACAGATCACACCTGCAACTCCTCATGTGTTAAGTATGAGGATCTCCAGCTACCGTAAAGGCACTGATGAGGCAAGGTTTGGGGGTCAAACGCGAGTGCTGCAGCCACTCTGCTTGGGGTCAGAGCCCTGCAATCACTTCCTGCAGCCCTGCCCCCGAATTTGATTTTCCCACCAAGCTGCCTGCTGGTTTCTGTGGGATGCCCCACAAAGAGGCAAGTGGAGAAAACTCTGCCAAACACCTTCAAGCTAATCTTGCCGGGGGTCCTGGCGCTTGGTGGGGCTTTACCTGTCACTGCTTTGCTTTGGGATATCCACGTCACTGGTCTTCCCCACGTTCAGCTGAACTGAACTTGAAGCAGCAGCAGCTTCCATGGCCCTCCTGGACTCCTGATGTAAAAAAGGGACAAATCACGTTCTCTGTCTTTGATCCAAGTGGAGATAAGCTGAATGCCCAGCACAAACAGCAGTCTGTCCTCCGCTTCTGCCCCTTGGCAGCTATAGGTATTAGTGCAGCAGGGGAGAAACCGTTCACTCCAAAGATTTCGGGGCAGGGGGATTGTGTGTTCAAAACACGATTATGAACAAGTCTTGCCAGCAGCAGCAGCAGCAGCATCTAATAATAATCATCATAATGATAATGACCTTTGTGAAAAACGACTCGTTTTAAAAATTACACCTGTATTCAAGCGTTCAGCTCACTGCTACTTGAGGAAACAAAGGTTACAAAAGTTACAGGCTATTGGGATCTATTTCGATTGAGTGCTGATCTTCCCCCAACGTTTCCAGACAAGCTGTAAGAGAAACAGGCAATCTCACAGCCACACGGAGATGTCCAGCCCCGAGGACACAGCAAGCCTTACCTCTTCTTCTTCTCCGGCTTCATTTCTGGCATCGTCCAACTTCTTCTTCCTTTCTGGCATAAGGTCATCCAGAAAGCTGAGCTCTCGCTTTGAGAAGCAGAAATCCATCGCTTTCCGGACAAAGACGAGAGCCAAAACCTTCACGAATAAGAGGGAAGATGCAGTGAGCTCAGAGACGATGCCACCTCTCACTCCAACACTGCAAACATCCCGCTGCCGAGCGGTGGCAGCTCTTACCATCATGGGAAAGATGATGGCGGCACGGGACACCTTGATGGTCCAGAGCAGGACGAGGCAGGTCAGCTGGATCGCCGTGAAGAAATGCACCTTTCGCAAGGGCACGTGCCGCAGGTAGATGAAATCCGGCTGGTGTTTCGCCGGCATCCAAAACAGCTTCAAGCGATCAAAGAACTGCAAAATAAAAGGGAAAGGTTGCCACCTTGGGGCTGCGGCAAGTTTCTGGCCCTCTCGAGACGTGGAGGCACTTTGCAGCAGCTCGCTTGCCGTCAGAAATCCTGGATCCCACCGCATTCCTCCTGGGAGCAGCACCCAGTTTCCCTTCGCTCCATCTAGAAACCAGCATGCCCCTGAGAGCTGCCCACCAAATGGCAACTATTCCATGCCATTCCATTATTAGCATTTCTCGGCCCACTGAATCCCCCCAGCGAGGATTTCCACCAGTGGTAGAAACTGCCTTCCCTTTGCACTGAATTCCCCCGCTTTCACGTAACCAAACACTGACCTGCCCTAAACCCTGCAACAGAGAGCGCTGAACTTGCCTGGTCCTCCCAGCCCTATATACCTCCTGTGCCTCCAGCAATCTTTTTCTTACACAAAAGAGTTTCATTGCTTGCTCTGTGAGAAGATTTTCCCATGCCACTGCTTTTTTCCCTGCTGCTACGGAGAGAAAATACCAGGGAGCCGACATGCTGCACGCTGTAAAAGAGTCCGTACCTGAATTCCTCTGAGCGACGACACACCCATGTAGAGAAAGACGCCATAAAGCACAGGCATTGGTATAAACTGGGGGGGGGGGGGGAAGAGAAAAAAAAGAAAGAATGCAATCGTTTCTTTTTCTGTATTGCATTTTCAGTATTACCACCCTCTTCCACAGGCACTGCCTAAAATTGCTTGAAGCTTTCCAGCTTCCATTCAGGCTTAGAGATGGGTCAGATTTTAACCATTGTTTTGCCATTTTGTGCGCACGAGTGAGCTAAGGCTCTGCTTTAGGCTGAACGTGGGAGCTACCTCTCCTCAGAATAATCCTTTTTTCCAGAAAGGTTGGAGGAAAATAGGCGATTTCACCCGTGCTACCCTATGCTGCATTCTCTGGCTGTAGAAGAAACACTTCTGCCTATTCTTGGGGCAACAGGCAAAGGCCACAGGCCTCCTTTTAGCCTAGAGACGAGATTACTTTGTGGGAGGAACGTGCAAGGAAGCCCACGGAGATGACCTCAGTGTGTTTAGCTCCTGGGAACGGCTGCTCCGGGGCATTTGGGGAGCAAACTGCAGCCACTAAAGGGCTGCCTGTTTGAAAGACAGCAGATGTGCTGGTCTGAATATGCTCAACTGTAACCCATAAACATGGGCGGGCCTGAAAGACACCCAAAAATTCAAGCAGTTGCGTTGCTTGCTCTTCTCAAGCACACCAAACGGGGGCCTGAAGGGCTGCAAAGCCTAACTGAGGCTGGTTCCCACCGTGGGTCAAGCCCCAAGGGTTGGGATCACCTCCTCCTCCTCCGCTCCACAACTAACTACTCAGGCCTGCAGAGAGGGGACTGTTTGTCTGTAACCTCCAACAAGCTCGCGGTTGTTGGGTGGTTTGCATTTTCCTCTCACCTTTAACACAGAAGTGAAGAAGACGGAGCAGCCCATGAGCACAAAGATCAGCAAGCCAGTGACTCTCTGCTCTCGTATCCCCAGAAACTTGGGTTGTTCTCCTGGAGCTGAGCAGTCAGACTCTACTTTGAGGCTATTCACGTGGGTGATGGACAGGACGGTCGCAGCCACAAATCAGGGCAGCCCCATCACAGAGCACACCCTGAGCATCTCTGCCACCACAAAAAGGTCCAGGTGGTACCCGCATCCTTTCTGCAGGCAGGAAAACAAGAAACAGAGCATCCCATAGCACAAGAGCAAGGATAACGTCGCAAGTCAGACTCAAACCCTGCTCGAGCACATGTCAGCTGCTTCAGAATTCAAAACTAGAAATGGAAACAAGTAAGGGTGTATGCGGGCTTTGCACAAGCACCTGGCATGAAAATCTGGCAGGAGTTCAGACACAATGGATATGCAGAGCTTGTGCGATAAATACTTCTCCAAAAAACAACAACCCACAACCCAAAAGCACCAAACCATTTTTTCCACTCACAAAGAAAATTCTACCACTTGCAAGGAAGGTGTGACTCTGAGTTATCCCTGGCAGCGCATCAAAACAATTCATTCCCCACACCTGCTGCTGCTGCCATTTTAAAACAAAAATGCAATTCTCTATTGCTCCAAGATTAATTAGCTCCTCCAAAAGGTTGCTCATCTGAACTGCCCTGTCACTTGCTCCCTGCATCATCGTTAATCCAGGAGAGCATCCTGCCACGTAGCCTGACCTTGTCCCAAACCAATGCCTTCAGAAAGCATCGGGAATAAGAGCTTCTCCCCAGACCTGCAGCCCAGAAGGGGCTGGAGTCATCTCTCGCAGGCCCTTACCTTCAGCTTGTGCTCCTTCCTGTTCACAATAACGGCACTGATCTGCTGGTCCATGAATATCAAGATGGTGCAGAGCAGAGCTGGGACGAGCGCAGCCAACACCGTCCGCCAAGGGTTGGGTCCTATGGGGTTGATGAACCACCCGCGGTCGTCTCTGGTAGGCTGCAACAAAGCCCACACATCAGCATCGTCTCCCAGCCCAGGCACTCCACTGGCTTTCATTTTCCCCTCCCTCCCTGTGTCAGAGCACCTCCCAGCCCTGGCTTCATGTCCCCCTCTCCCGGGGGCTTCAGCAGTGCCAGTCTCCTCTTTGCAAGCACCTCTAGATACTTCCCCTGTAGGTATCTAGTTTTGGAGCCATCTTCTCGTTTCCAGGAGGAAGCAAGGCACTTGGAGGTGGAAGAGGAGATGGTCACACCACCAGCATCTCCTCCAGACTCAGCCCTGCCCTGCCCCGGCATCACCTTGTGGCACCCCCACGTGCCAAAACACCCCGTTACCTTGAACGCATGGGGGACCTGGAGCTTCAGCGATGGGATCCCAACCACAAAGTCAAGGAGCACCATGATGACGATGGTGAGGAAAACAGCAAAGTCGCTCACTGTGGACCGCACCTGGAGCGAGAAACCAGAGGTGAGAGGGGCATGGCAAACAGGGCCGTAACGTGAGATGCAAGAGTTGCAGACATGCACAACATTAAGGCCGCTTAACCAAATCCCACCACCCCTCTGAGCACATGCAGCCTGATCCCTTGCTTAGATACTGCTGCTGTGTTTGTCCCTGTGAGATCTGGGGTCAGACAATAAAAAAAGCTTAATTAGGCCGACAAGGGTTGGTTTAAGTCAAAACCTAAAAATAATAATAATAATATTAAAAATAAGAAAACACGTCTGCCACTACAGCTACACTCACAGCTACAATGGCAACAAGGCACTGAGGCATCTTTTAGTCCTCAAAAGGAAGCTCCTCATTCAAATCTACTTTCCGCTCGAGCACATAATGCACAGAAGGTAGGGAAAAAATCCCACAACCCCAACCGCCAAAACTTTGGGAAACCTGACTTCCTACTACCTGAGGAGGAAAAAAAAAATTAAAAAAAAATCAACCCCCAAAAATCTTCAATCTGGGGCAGGTCACGAGGCATGTGGGAAATGCTACGATGATTTTGCACTCAGGGAAATGAGTGCAGGACATGCAAGCTCTTGGAGAGCTTGGCCTGCAAGGCCAACGTTTCCCAGCTTGACCAAGGCAGGGCAAATACTGCTTAGTGCTCCAGGAAAGCCATTTTGGGAAATGAGTGTGGAGATGGACACTGGCCACCTCCTTCTACTTACTCTGGTTGGAAAGTAGCGGCTGGTTTTAAACTTCTTCAAGAAGCTTGACAGGGCAAAGGTGGCGAAGAAGAGGATGCAGCACCAGAAGAACACGTCAGGGGTGTAGGGGCCGTCGCGTCCACAGGCAGGTCCTTGAAACTCCCCACACAAATACCGACGTTCCTGGAGAAACAGAGCGTCAGGACACAAAGGCAGTGCACGTGCGGCAGGGAAACCTCGCATAGCTAGGGGGTTTTGAGGATCTTGGTCCAAGATCCACGACCCTGTAACTGCTCCTGCCAATGGAGATTTATATTTAATGAGCAGCAGCAGCTGAACAAGTGACACATCGAACTACACAGCGGAGAAATGAGATGTGAGGGGACACCATACGCTAGTAACACATTACAAGAAACACTCATCCAGGTGACACTCTCCCATCAGTTGCTTGCATTCATAGCATTGTGTTTCCTTAACTGCCTCTGGCTTCAGTCCTGACATCTTCCCGCAAAAAACAACATGCCAGGCTCTCCCAACCCTGTGAAGAAAACCTCATCAGCTTTCCTAACTAAAAAGTAATTCTTTTAAAAATTATTTTTAAACCTGAAAAGGACTAGGATTCACAGGACTAGCGTCATTACATTCACTTCACAGTCCTCCTCAAAATGGGAGGACAAAAGATAATTGACATGACAAACGCCACAGTTACAGACGTTCCTTCCTGGGGGTGCAGTTTGCACACCTAGGAGCTCATGCCTTCAAGAATGGGTGACGCCAGGCAGCAGTCTCTTTACATGCCTCTGATCTCAGGAAGAAACAGGTAACATGAATACTTTTACTCCATTTGCATCCTGAGGACCGGAGATGGAGCCCAAGATTTGCCTAGATGACACAGTCGGTTCCTTTAAGGGATGAAATTGTTCGTTTGAGTTTGGCTTCAAGGATTCCCACAGCTGGCGATTAACTAAGAGGTATGCTACAGCGAGAAGCCCGACACACAGATTGCAGGACAACTCATCACGCCAGGCCTCTGAACTTGCAGTTCTCCGCAGGGCCCGGTGCTGCCTGAGCAGGTGGATGGACTTCCCAGTTCCAGAAATACAAGCTCGTGAATCAAACCCTCCTCAAGCACGCAGGCAAAACTGGCTGCACTTTAGCAAAGCAAACCAACAACGAGGCTTCCTTTGTTTGGGTGCCTCCTGTCTGACGATGCTCTGGGCTACTTTCTCTTCCTGGCAGTAACAGGAATAAGTTGCTCTCATACCCACCAGCTTCTGACAGAGAAAGAGGATGATCTCTCTTCAATTCTGCAGCAGCTAACAACAGTCACTTCCAGAGTAAAGCCAGGCCCTGGCAATGCCTGTGCACATCTCATTGCCAAAGCAAATTCACTCACACTCATAAAACCACTCTCTAGGCAGAGGTTTGAGTCATTGCCTATGGCATTTTAGCCCTGCTGCAACCTCACTGGCATGAAAACAGCCCTTTCGGGATGCCACGACACTGTTCTGTTCCTCTGATGCAGGGATACTTCCAGGCTCAAAAGGATCTCAGTCCTAGTTTCTGCACGGGTGCCACCACCTGAAAAGAGACTTAACCTCAACAGTTCAGAACATTTTCCAAAAGCCCTCTGAGGGCATCAACCTTGAACTGCTGTCTGATGATGATCACAGCCTTGCAACAACGTACACAGGGAGCCAGATTATGCTGAGCCACTGCTTTTCTATTAATACTTATGAATACTATCATTATTCATTTTTTATCAGAGGCTGAGACACCAACAACAACTCATAAAGTTTCAGACCAAGTTTGAGCCCTACAGAACACTCCTTCAGCAGGACCCAATCTAGAGGCACCTGCTTAAAAATACAACCCTTAAACCTAAGCAGCTCCAGCTCCTTTTTCAGAGCAGCTCAAACTTCTGGAATTACTACAGATCGCAGCCTCCAGCAATTCCCAGTCCCCTCTCAAACTAAAAGCTCCAGAGCTCCTCGACTGAGCTGGTCAAGGTTTTGCCCACTCACAAAAGCACTTGCCCATCATCTCTGTCTGCCTGACTAGCAGACACAAGCAGATTCCTCCAGGGCAACACCCTCAGGGAAAGTCTCTTTTTCACTTCTAAAGGACCATCCTCCTCACTTGTTTTACATCCTCCCCAGCTGACCAGGCTGCTCAGCACCCTGTGCTTTAGTTACTTTGCTGGCTGCTAACTCAAACTTCCCATTGCAGCCTTACCACACAACTGTTACCTCCCACAACCTTCCTATTCATTGTCCTCTGCACACCCAAAGGCCGCTTTCCTTTCTCTGCCTTGCATGCCAGCAGTACCACAGACTAAAACACTCTCCCTTCACTCTCCTTTCTCAGGCTTGCCACTACAGTGCCTTCTAGAAACTGAGAGCAGCAGTTATCCTAAAAGGCCTGCTCAGCCCCTCTGCCTGCAGCAGAGGCACGCTCTTCTTTCCAAACAACACGACAGGTTTGTCACAAACACGTCGCAAAGAGGAGTGGCAGCGCAAGGGGAACCTCGTGAAAGAAAAAATCCCAAGAGCACAACAAACAACTGCTGCCACTGAGAGTTTCCAAAGACTCTTTCCACATCCACACTTGAGCGCCAGATTGCCAGGCCAGCAAAAGGCACATTGCTAACAGCAGACAGCCCAAGAAAGAAGGACATACTTTGCGTACAGAGCTCCACGGCTGTGCTGGTTTTGACTGGCAGAGAGTTAATTTTCCCCACAGTAGCTTGCACGGGGCTATGTTTTGGATTTGTGCTGAAAGCAGTGCTTACACAGCATCAAGGCCTTTTCTGCTCCTCACCCCACCCCATCAGGGAGTCGGCTGCGGGTGCATAAGAAGCAGGGGGGAGGGGGGGGGCACAAGACTGGGACAGGTGACCCCAACTGACCCAAGGGATATTCCAGACCACAGGATGTCACGCTCAGCAATATAACTGGGGGAAGAAGAAGGAAGGGGGGACATGCCCAAGTAACTGTTAGGCGTGATGGAACCCTGCTTTCCTGCAAACTAAACACCTGCCAGACAATGGGAAGCAGTGACTGAATTCCTGACTTTGCTTTGCTCGCGTGCACAGCTTTTACTTGTTAAACCATCTTTATCCCAACCCGCGAGTCGATTCACCCTTCCGATCCTCTCCCTCCTCCCACTGCGGGGCAGCGAGCGAGCGGCCGTGCGGGGCTTAGCTGCCGGCTGGGGTTAAACCACTACAGAGGCTCGAGAGCTTCTCAGCTGAACGCTTTAAACAACATTTCAAAACACCGTCAGTAAAACCAGCCTCTTTTCCCACTGAAGCACGAAACCCACGCACGGCACTGGAACAGGAGCGCTTTTTACAGCTCCCATTACTCCCATTACACTCCCGTGCAAGCGCAGTAGCCCCTCGGAAGCGACCGCTTTCACGGTCAGTGAAAGAGGGCAGGAAAAAAGCAGCCCCCCCAGTCCCATCCGAATTGAGGGTCTCCTAGGAACTCACTGCTACCGGCAGGCACCAAACTGCAGGCTGTAGCTTCAACACGCTCACCTGCCAATTTGAAGTCCGTACACACGCCTGCCTGCCTGCCTGCGTGAAGAAACCTGGTTTCAGGCAACCGACAGGTAGGTACCTGCTGTCGAGGACGTCCTCCGTTCTCCCAGCCGACGGAAGGAAGCAGGAGAGCCAACGGGACGCGACTGCTCTGGAAACGCCACTGCCGACCTCCCTGAAGCTCCCTCCAGGGCCTCTTGCCCCGGGGGCTGCCAAGAACGCCCGGGCAGGACTGTGTCGCAGCCCGCCACCCACGCCAGGCTGGGAGGGAGGGAGGGAGACCCCCGGCGGCTGCGGGTCCCTTCCCTGCGGGGACAGCCGGCAGAAACTCCTTTCTCTCCACACACAGCCGCACGTCTCCGCGGTGCCCGCCGGCCTCCGCCGGACAGCCACCAGCGGCAGGCAGTCCCCTGCTGCCCCCGCAGCCCCGGGGGCGGCAGGGAGGGGCCGGGGCTGGCCGGGCCTGCGGGGGGAAGGCCGGGACCCGGCGCCCCGGCCTGCCGCGAGGGGAGATGCCGCCACCGCCGCCGCCGCCTCAGCCCCGCTGCCGGCCTGCGAGGCCCCCGGGCAGCCCCGGCACTGGCGACCGCCGGGCAGCCCACCGCTCCACGGACGGGGAGGAGCCCCCGCCACTGCCACCGGCCCCGCCGCGCCCGCCGCCCGCCCTTGCCTCAGGCGGGGCCGGGCCGGGGCTGCGGCCGGAGCGGAGCCGAGGGCAGCCGAGTGCAAACGAGAGGAGCCGAGCCCAGCCGAGAGGAGCCGATCCTAGCCGAAGAGATGAGCCGAACCGAGCCGAGGGGAGTCGAGCCCTGCCGAAGGGAGCCGAACAGAAACGAGATGAGCCGAAGGGATCCGAGCCCAGCCGAGAGGAGCCGAACCGAGCCGAGGGGACCCGAACGGAGCCGAGCCCGGCCCGGGCGCCCCCCCCTCTGCTCCAGCTCCCCACGCTGCTCGGCACTGGCTGCTGGTGCTGCTGCGCTGCAGAGGCAGCTGCATTTTGGGGCTTGGAGCGCTTGGGGTTCCAGCGTGAGCCTGAAGCATCAGAGCAGTTGGCCTGTACCTCGTGGCAGGTCTTGCAGCTGCTTTCAGGGGGGTCTGGGCTCTGCCCAGGCCTCTCGAGTCAACGTTGACTCTGGTGCCTAATGACAGTCTGCTGGCAGTGGCCCTGGTAGCTCAGCCCTTTCTCTCCCCAGTTGCGATGATGTCAGCAAAAAAGGACTGTGGTGGTTTCAGCCCAGCCGGCGACCAAGCACCACGAGGCTGCTCGCTCGCTCACTCCCCCGTGGCTTTGTCCCCGCGGCAGCTGCAGCTGCAGCAGGATCGCGCCGCTTTCCATCCCCAGCGTGCGGGGCAGGGCTGCCCAAACGGAGCCCGAGGGGTCGCGGCCCGCGGGCCGAGACCAGCGGAGAGCCGCCAGGGAAACCGCCGCCTCCGTCCATCGCACGGACGGGAGCCGCAGCAGCCGGAGAACGCTCCCGAGTTGTGCCGCTCCCAGGGCAAGCCCAGGCACCGCTTCACGCGTGGGACGTGCCGTGCCGTCCCGAGAGCGGGGCTAGCCCAGGGGCGGCGGGGACAGGCTGGCCAGCAGCGCCGAGCCCGAGGCAAAGTCTGCCGTGGGTGCAGCCGAGGGCTGGCGCGGCCTGAGTCCTGGCTGGCCCTCGGTGCCTCTGCAGAGCGCCGGAGCCACGAGAACCGGCTCGGTCCCTCCGCGCCGGTGTCCTCGGACCCGGCTCGGTCCCTTCGCGTCGGTGTCCTTGCCACCGGGGCAATCGCTGCCAGAGACGCGGGGCCCCCCGGGCCGCTCCCCGGCCCCTGGCAGTGTCCCTCTCCATCTGCCCGCCCGCCCCTGCCGTGGGCAGGAGGTCTCCGCGCCCGCGCTCCCCCGGACGAGGAGCTGCAGCGCCCGGTGCGCGGTGCCGAGGGGCCGGCTCCTGCCCACCATCACCTGCGGCTGGAGGAGCCGCACCGCGCCCGCAGGCAGCGCTGCCCGCCCTGCCCGCCCATGCCGCTGTGCCCGACCGCCTCCGCTCGCCTCGGCTCGGCTCGGTACGGCTCGGCGGAGCTCGGCACAGCGGCGGAGCCCCCCCAAGGCGAAGCGGTCAGGATGCTGACCAAGCAGGAGCTCTCCTTCGGCGGGTCCTGGGACATCCCCGCTGAGCTCAGCCGAACCCTCCTCGCTGGGCAGCAGCTGGCAGGACAAAGAAACCCGGGTGGGCGCAGGACAGAGACACGGCGAGAGCGACCTGCCCTTCCCGGGAAAGAGGAGTCAGCCACGGCTCTCCCGGGACTGATGCCCCACGCCCACCCGTGCCTTTGCACCAAACAGGCTGGAAAAGGTCCCTGGCTGCCGACCCCAAACGCGCTCCCCCGCAGGAGCTCCCCGGACCCTGCTCGGGCCACCAGGGCTGGGCTCAGGAAGGAGTTTTTTCCCCCAGGCAGATTGGCACAGCTCCCGGGGGGAGTTTCCCCTTCCTCTGCAGCACTGAGCACAGCCCCTTGCCGGGGTCCTCGGGGCCATTTCTGGCCAGCGAGTCCCTGCTGTTGCAGGAGCAGGAGTCCAGCTGTGCCCTCCAGCCCTCTGCCTCTCTTGGCAGGGGAACCTCACGCACCTCCACGTCTCCAGGTCACCTGCAAAACAAGGAGCCTCAAGGAAGCCGACTTTGCCCTGGTGCTTTTAAGCTGGCACACTGCCGTGGGGAGAAGAGAAAGCCGGGGGGTGTCTTATCTATCTATCAATCTATCAATCTATCGATCTATTGATCTATTTATCCCTGCTGGGAGGGAATGAAGATGAGGGAGCCAGGCTCTTCTCAAGAGTGCCCAGTGAGAGCACCAGCGGCCACAGGCACAAATTAAAACACATGATATGCTCCAGCTGCACATGAGAAATCAACTTTTTCCTGTCAACGTGGTCAAACACTGGCACAGGTTGCCCAGGGAGTTTGCGGAGTCTCCGTCCTTGGAGATGTTCAAAACCCAAGGGCACGTTGTCCCGGGCAACCTGCTCTAGGTGAGCCTGCTTGAGCAGGCGGGTTGGACCAGAGGAACTCTACAGGTCCCTTCCAACCTCCACCCTCCTGTGTGAGTCCGTGCTTTGGTTTCACTCCTAAAGCACCTGAACTCAGCCCTGATGCCTGCGGGAAAGGATGCTGGGAGAAGGCAAGATCCCAGACTCCTCCCCGAGGACTCATCACAAAACCCCATCTACCTACTCCAGAATATCGTATGGCAGACACACTCAGAAAAGAGAAAAGATCCTTTTGTTGCAAACATCAACTGCGACGGGGGGCGGGCCTGGGAGTCACAGGGCTTCAGCCAGTAACAGGGAAACGAAACAGAGTCAGAGAGCACTGATAAACCCATGAAGGCAGGAATAGGCATGACTCGCTTCCCCTTTCTTTGGGGAACACCGTTGACAAGGAATTGTTCATAGCCCAGAAGAGAGAGCTATGGCTGGCATCAACCAGGGGACGGCTCTGGCGCCTTATCCCCACGGGAAATGCCCTTAGAGACCTGCATGCGTGCACAGATGCACAGGGCCCCTGTGCCACACAGCAGGGCTCGATGGGGAGCCCCTGGGGAGCGGCCATGGAGTTATTTCCAAGCCCCGCGCAGCACCGTCCCTTGCCAGCGGGTCGGACTGACTTGCAGCAGCGCTGAGAGTTGGGAAAGATGGGCAGCAGAGCCTGGTACACACCTGGGCTTCCTGAACTGCTGTACCTTCCTGCCTCTTTTCACCGGTCCGTCCCCAAAAACGTTTTCTCTCTTCCTCCTTCTCTTTTCTGCGTGTCTGTCACTCTTCTCTCCCCAGACCTGTTTTCTCTTTCGTTTTTTCTTTTTCTCCTTGTCCTGGGGAGAGCCTGCAAACCTTCTCATCCCACAGCGGTATGAGGTAGGGAAAGGCACGACCCACTGGAGTCGGTTCTGATTTTAACCAAAGCGAGCTCGTTTTACCATCTTTCCTCTGACAGGTTTGCCAGCTCTTCTGGGCGCACCAGGGGCTCTGCCGCGCTCTCAGGGGTGGTTGGAGCCAAAGCAACGGGTGCTTACAACAGAAATGAATTAGAATTAGAATTCTAATTAGAATTAGAATTCTAACTTAGAATTCTTCAGAGCTCTTTTCTTTCATCATTTCATGCGCTTGTAAGCGACTGTAATGCCACCTGCACGTGCTTTGCAGACAGTCTATTTATCACAGGCAATCCAAAAGCACCTGTACCGTTGCTGTAATAAACTGCGCTGCTCATTCATCTAGTCGAGATAGTTTGTTTGCGCGTGACAGAAATGTCAGAGTCAGCAGGTGGCAAGGGACACCCTGGAGTAGCAGGCGACTCTTTGGCAAAATGCTGCCTTAGCCCTACAGAGAAGATTCCTTTGGCTGGTTTGCATTAGCCCTTTCTTCCAAAGGCCTCACTTTGGAACACGGGATTCACATTGGTGTGTGACACTCAGTTTGTTTCTGGCAGCTCAACAAACACAGGGATACTGTGTCTTGGGTAGGAGGGTAGCTCCTACACCACGCTGAGTCTCGACATATTTAACATCGTCGGGATGGAGCCCCAGGAGCCGCGGAAGGATGCGGGGATGGACCTGCCACCATCCCCGTCTGCCACGGCAGAGCAGCCGAGGAAGAGGCAGGCGCAGAGCTCCTTGCCAATGCCACCCAGCAAGCGCAGGGCTCTGGCAGACGACATGGGGGTGTGAGGGGGGATCAGACGGGGGTGAGATGGAGATAGGGGGAGTGGGGGTGTGCGAGGGGGGGATCAGACAGGGGTGAGATGGAGATGGGGGGAGTGGGGGGTGGGAGGGGAGGGAGTGGACTGGTTGGGGGGGGTGAAGGGGTGGGTGGGAGGCGGGGGGTGGTAGGGTGGGTTTAGAGCAGCTTTGGTGGGACCTTTTCTTTTGTCTTTCCCATTAAAAGCTCTTTCTCCAGAACCGCTCCGTGCCTGTGTGGGACGGGGAGGGAGCGCGGGGGGCACCGGGAAACAGCCCCCAAGAGGTGCAAAAGACCCGCCGAGCCCCAGATCCGAGCCAGCAAGCCCCGAGGGGAACCCAGCCACCCCCAGGCCTGAGTCACCACCAGCGTGGCAGGCGATGGGTGGGGGGGGGACGGGAACGGGAACAACTCCCCTGTCCCCTTCCCCAGGGGAAGCAGCCCTTTGGTGGGGAAGCCAGGACAGACAGGTCCCTGTAGGACTCACGGACACGGCCCCACGCAGAAAGCAGCACAGAGCCCCTGCGACAATGACAGACCTTGGGGGCCGGGGGGACACACGGGCACACACGACAGCAAGACCTGCAAGGCATTCGTCTTGAACCCGACCGGCGGGGACAGGGCTCGCTGCAAAGCCCTTCAAAGCCGATCACGCCCTTCCTCGGGTCCCACCGCGCTCAGCCCCGCAGCCCAGCTCTGCCTCACCGACACAGCAAAATAACCCCCAATCACCCCAAGAATGGCGAGGGAGGGAGCTGCGGGCCAGCCAGGGGCCCTCCTCCCCTTCTCTGGCTGCACCTTGGGCAGCCGCAAGACCGGGAAGGGGGGGAAAAATGAATCTCTCAAATCTCAGCACCAGCCAGCAAGTGCCTGGAAAGCTCACCTCTCCTTATTGCCCATTTCCCATCCCAGCTCCACAACCCAGGAGCAAGGCAGCCCACGGCACCTTCGAGAAGCAGCCTCACCTGCAGGGTGAGGTCCCCCAGCACCGGGGGGTTGGGGGGGCTGAGCCCCTTCCTTCGGGCAGTCCCAGGGGTGCCGCTGGGGCAGCGGGAGCCGCTCCGGACCCCGGGCAGGCGCAGTCCCGTCGGCGTCAGCACGGCGCAGCTCCCGGTGCCGCTGCTGCTCAGCGTCTCGCCCCGCACGCCGACTCGCCCCAAGCACTGGCCTTGCCCCAAAACTGGCCCCTGGAGCCGCTGCAACACCACCGCCCGCAGCTCTCGGGGACCACCGAGAGCCCTTCTTCTGCTCGAGAGGAGGAGGAAAAAGGAGAGAACAGAAAAGGAAAAGCCCCAAACCCAAACATCAAGGAGCCTCAGCGCCGGAGGAAGAGCTCTCCTCTCCCAAAGCAGCCTGGGGAAACCGTGGCCAGAAGAGCTGAAGCCAGCCCTGGGCTGGCCTTGAGGCAACCAACTGTTCACCGCTTCCCCAGCTGTTCACCCTCCCTGGTTGGAGGACTGCCGCAGCCCACGGAAGGCAGAGAGCAGGGCCCAGCTCTGCACCACCAGCGAGTGCTTTGCTTTGCAGGGACACAGACAGCCTGAGCAGAGCCTGGACCTCCCCGTCCACCTCACCGCAGACAGCCAGAGCACACCCAGACACCGCTCACCACCCAGACTGGACAGACCAGGGAGTCGTCTTTAAGGCGAAATTCCCTCGCGCTAAATTCGGGTGAAACGACACCAAACGACCGGTTAAAGATTGGAGTTAGGACAGAAGCGAACGGAACTGGGGAGGCGTGGAAGCAGGGGGCAGGGTTTCTCACCACAGGAATTGGCATAAGACTACTTCTCTAAACGCTGTAACCACAGACATCAATTCAGGGAAGCAGTGATAGCATATTCCCATACATTCTGTACGGCACGTCTAAATATTTTGATGGTTTTAGTGTTTTGGACCAGCCGTGGAAACTGGTTGGCTGCTAGGTGACTGTAAAAGTGAGCTTTGGTAAAGAATTGTTAGATTTCTTATCCTAAGGCTATGATTGAAGACAAAAGTATAGCCAAGCCATTAACTAGTAGAGGTAGTTACTCAGAAGTTTTGCAGTTCTTTGCTCCTAGCACTAGATGTTCCTGTACGCTCGATGAGAACAGCGTTGAAAGTGGCCACATGTGATTGAAGCTGCGTTAAGCTTCAAGAGCAAAGGACAAGAATCAAGACTTCAAGGACAGCCAGCAAGAACTTCAAATGGGTCGGTGGTCGCAAAAGCAGCCCTTCGACTCAAATGGATCCTTCCTTGTGCGTAAGCAGGTGTAGGCAGTACTAAGATAATCAGTTACAATCATTTTTACGTACGTGTATACTAATCTGATTCATATGCAATTCGTTATTCTAACTAACCTGTTAGTGCTGAAGCTGTGGCATGCACGCGAGGTGGAACTATCCCCCGTGCATCCAGCGCTGCAATAAAGAATGCCTGCTTTCTAAAACTCCAAAACGAGTCTCAGAGAGTTTCTTCGACCGGCTTTTCGGTATCCTAAGGAGATCCCTCCCGCTGAGTCACGAGGTTCCGAGCAGACCCCCTGGCTTTCTAGACTCCTCCTCAGAGAAGGGCCCAGGGGCGGCTGGATCCACTCTTAGTCTCAGACTTGGTCAACCGTTTATATCTTGAAACGGATGAGGTCTAGGGATTGTGGAAAAGGCAAGAGAGAAGAAGACAGAGAGAGAGAAAGGAAAAGAGAAAGATTTCACCAGTCCTGCTCCAGCGTTGGTTCAGTCAGCCAAGGTGTCCAGTCAGCCTAGGGGTCCAGTCCCGGTGTTCTCGCACGCCCGGGGCTTCAGTTTGTGTCCTTTTATCATCCTTGCCCCTCCTTCGGGCGGGCACCCAAACTCCTCAGGTTAATGAGCACCTTGTGAGCCTTTGGGCTTGGGGGTCATTTGGGGAGTAACTTCTCCTTGCCTGCAGACATGGCCATTGTTTATCTTTGTATCAGAACAGCAGATCAGAACAGGGAGCTGGGCAGCCTCCAGCACGCCCTCCCCCTCCTGTTGCTGAGGTCTGAGCTGATGGGCTTTTCCCCTTGGTTCCTTGCTGTGCAGGCTTTGTCTTCAAGCAGAACTTGCCCCACCACAACGTTTGAGACGGTACCTCTTGCAGTCTCTCACAACACCCAGGCATCCTCCACGTGAAGGCCACTTCCCACCCCGGCTGGCCAACGCAACGCACTGCCTACCTTCTTGAAGGACGGCAGCAGTTTGATGCTGACGAAGCCCATCTTGTTCTTCGGGATGTGTTTCAGGAGGAAAGCATCCTTGGCCAGGTTCTCGTCAGAGAGGGGGAATTCCACCTGGGACACAATCCTCCTGGCCAGCTGCGGGTCGGGGACGCACTTCTCGCAGTCCAGGACATCAGCCCCCAAAACATGGCTCGCAGCGCAGAAGCTCCTGGCAAAGCAGCAGGGACACAGGTGTGAGCTGGTGGCCTTTGGGATGAGCAGCACTGCCCAGTCCCAGCCACAGCGGGCCGTGCAGATGGCGGAGTGTTGAGGAGCGGGGTTGCTCAGCTGCGCTCTGAAATGAAATCCAGTTTTATGTTTTCACGAGCGCGGTTGCCTTCACGCCCCCGGCATCGGTCCCTGCCACGACTTACAAATTGGCAGCCAGAGGTGCCTCGCCAACAGAGAGCAATCTCTTTCATTAACAGGATACAGGCCGGGAGAGATCTTGGGCCTCCGGTTCACGGCCGTTGTCCCCACTCCCCCAGGCCACACACCGTTCCCACAGCGGGAGCGAGAGGCCTGCGTTCCTACCGAGGGTGTCCTTGGGAGCGCCAAATCCTCCAAGTACCAGGACGGGATGTACTAACCCCATCCCTGTGGAGCACAAACAGCCCCAGCCTCTCCTCATGGGACGTTGTGCAGAACCCAGGCCTTTTCTGGGAGCACGCGGCGGCGGGTACTGTCTCCTCCTGGGTGTCACGCACCCAGGGCAAGCGCGGCCCCCTCCGACGGGGATCCAGAGCTGCTGCTTTTACGACCGGGTGACTAAAAGCCCTGACAGCACTCCTTGAGCTGGGGGAAAGCACGCCACCGAGTGACACCGCGGGACCCTCCTTCGCGCCCTCAAAGCCCTTTCTCCTATTTCTGCGTCACTCCAGCCAAGGCAGCGAACAGAAGCACGGCCAATAGTCACAAATGCGTTGGCCACCTGCCACAAGGAGGCTGTGGCCTCGGCTTGGTCCCCTCTCGGCTCGGCCGAATCAACTTGTTCTTTTTCCCCCACCGGAAAAATACTGTTGAAAGCCAAGAGTATTGGCACCCACAGCCCCTGAGAGCCGCCTCTAGGCCCCAGGGGCCCCCCAGCCTCCCTTAACCCTTTCCCTCCCCAGGAGGAGCTGGGGAGGCTCTTGGGGGGAGGGCGGGGGCGGTGCGGAACACAGCGAGCCCCCGCATTCCTTCCTGGGAGACGCCAAAGAGTCCTTAGCAGCCAACAGCCAGAAGGGACCATGGCGCAGCCACCACGGCAGCTCCCGCCGCGTGGGCCCTGGGGCCCCCCGGCGTCCCAGCGTTTTCAGACTTTTGTGCTCCCCGAAACCTTCTACCCTGGAGGTAGGGACCCGTCCCAAGCCCCGCAGCCCAGGGACGCTCGTGGGGGCAAGAGCAGAGCTCACCGCCGGCCACGGCTCCTCTCTCTCTCTCTTAGGCCCAGCCAACCTGTACCATCTGCCCGGGCAGGAGCAGCCCTTCCCTGCAGCCTGGGCACCCCTGCCATGGGGGCCACTCCAGGCCCCCCAGGCACCACCAGCAGCTATGGCACCCCAGTCTGTTCTGGCACCTTTGGCATCCCTGTCACACCCGTCCCCCCGGCGGTTTTCGCACGGGCGTTCAGCAAGCCCACGGGAGCACCCTTGCCCTCGCCTGGGTGACGCGTGCCCACTCAAGCCAATCTGCGGAGAACTTCCCAAATATCTGGGGCCACCTCTCCCATTTCACCTCCTAGAAGGGAGTCCCCTCCCCAACGTGCAACCGCGTCCCACCGGCACAGCAGCTCCCCACGCGCCTGGCGCAGAGCTGGGGCATGTCGGCCGTGGGGGATGGCTTGGTGGGTGCCCCCAGAGAGTCCCCCCGGCCCAGCACGGCTCCCTCTCACCCACACAGGTCTGCAGATGGCTCCGTGGGGCTGCCCCTTCGACCCCCGGCTCTACCACATCCAGTGGACAGCCACCAACCTGCCTCCACCGGCCAGCGCCACGCTCGGCCAAGGCGCTGCTTCTCTGCCAGGGGCTGCCCTGTGGGGGCCCTGGGGCTGCGGGGCCCCCCTGGCCTGGGCAGCCCCGGGGACCCCCCAGGGCCAGCCACAGTACCTCGCCCCCTACCAACGTCAGGCAAGACTGGTGGCCCCAGCCTGCCCAGTGCTGCCGACATGCAGCCCCAGCTACCAGCACATCGAGGGGCAGTCGGCAGAGATCAACACCTCCGGCATGGCCACCCCTGCAGGGGCACCCCCGGGCAGTGACATCCCCCCAGGCAGCGATGTCCCCCCCAGCCCATCCGCTGCCCACCAGAGTCAAGCCCTGGGGGACACTGCAGGTGATCTTGCCGCGTCCGAGGACATGCTTCTTGAAGAGGCCCTCACATTGAGTGCTCCACGGATGCGGTGGGGGCCAGACAGGGCTGTCCTAGCAGCAGCCCCGTGCCTGGCCACCCTGGGGGCACCAGCGGAGAGGGGACAGGGGTGGCTCCAGCCTGCCCAGTGATGCCGATATCCATCCCCGGCTACCAGTACATCGACGGGCAGCTGGTAGAGATCGACACCTCCGGCACGGCCACCCCTGCGGGGGCACCCCTGGGCAGCGACATCTCACTGGGCAGCGACGTCCCCTCGGGCAGCGACGTCCCCCCCAGCCCCTGCGCTGCCCCTCACACACAAGCCCTGGGGGACATCGCAGAGCTCCTTGCAGTGCCTGACCAGGAGCTTCTTGAAGAGGCCCTCAGGCTCCTTGGGTGCTCCCTGGACACGGTGGGGGCCAGCCAGGATGGTCCCAGCAGCAGCCCCGTGCCTGGGGACACCGAGGGCACCGGCGCAGCCACCCCCGACTGGGACTTCAGCCCCTTGTCGCTGCCGGACGAGCTGCTCACCCTCGACTCCTGCATCCCCGAGCTCAGCGACACCACGCTGAGCCTCGACATATTTAACATCGTCGGGATGGAGCCCCAGGAGCCGCGGAAGGATGCGGGGATGGACCTGCCACCATCCCCGTCTGCCACGGCAGAGCAGCCGAGGAAGAGGCAGGCGCAGAGCTCCTTGCCAATGCCACCCAGCAAGCGCAGGGCTCTGGCAGACGACATGGGGGTGTGAGGGGGGATCAGACGGGGGTGAGATGGAGATGGGGGGAGTGGGGCGTGGGAGGGGGGGATCAGACAGGGGTGAGATGGAGATGGGGGGAGTGGGGGGGTGCGAGGGGGGGATCAGACAGGGGTGAGATGGAGATGGGGGGAGTGGGGGGTGGGAGGGGAGGGGGGTGGATTGGTTGGGGGGGGTTGAGGGGGTGGGTGGGAGGCGGGTGGGGGGTAGGGTGGGTTTAGAGCAGCTTTGGTGGGACCTTTTCTTTTGTCTTTCCCATTAAAAGCTCTTTCTCCAGAACCGCTCCGTGCCTGTGTGGGACGGGGAGGGAGCGCGGGGGGCACCGGGAAACAGCCCCCAAGAGGTGCAAAAGACCCGCCGAGCCCCAGATCCGAGCCAGCAAGCCCCGAGGGGAACCCAGCCACCCCCAGGCCTGAGTCACCACCAGCGCGGCAGGCGATGGTGGGGGGGGGACGGGAACGGGAACAACTCCCCTGTCCCCTTCCCCAGGGGAAGCAGCCCTTTGGTGGGGAAGCCAGGACAGACAGGTCCCTGCAGGACTCACGGACACGGCCCCACGCAGAAAGCAGCACAGAGCCCCTGCGACAATGACAGACCTTGGGGGCCGGGGGGACACACGGGCACACACGACAGCAAGACCTGCAAGGCATTCGTCTTGAACCCGACCGGCGGGGACAGGGCTCGCTGCAAAGCCCTTCAAAGCCTCAAGACGATCACGCCCTTCCTCGGGTCCCACCGCGCTCAGCCCCGCAGCCCAGCTCTGCCTCACCGACACAGCAAAATAACCCCCAATCACCCCAAGAATGGCGAGGGAGGGAGCTGCGGGCCAGCCAGGGGCCCTCCTCCCCTTCTCTGGCTGCACCTTGGGCAGCCGCAAGACCGGGAAGGGGGGAAAAAATGAATCTCTCAAATCTCAGCACCAGCCAGCAAGTGCCTGGAAAGCTCACCTCTTCTTATTGCCCATTTCCCATCCCAGCTCCACAACCCAGGAGCAAGGCAGCCCACGGCACCTTCGAGAAGCAGCCTCACCTGCAGGGTGAGGTCCCCCAGCACCGGGGGGTTGGGGGGGCTGAGCCCCTTCCTTCGGGCAGTCCCAGGGGTGCCGCTGGGGCAGCGGGAGCCGCTCCGGACCCCGGGCAGGCGCAGTCCCGTCGGCGTCAGCACGGCGCAGCTCCCGGTGCCGCTGCTGCTCAGCGTCTCGCCCCGCACGCCGACTCGCCCCAAGCACTGGCCTTGCCCCAAAACTGGCCCCTGGAGCCGCTGCAACACCACCGCCCGCAGCTCTCGGGGACCACCGAGAGCCCTTCTTCTGCTCGAGAGGAGGAGGAAAAAGGAGAGAACAGAAAAGGAAAAGCCCCAAACCCAAACATCAAGGAGCCTCAGCGCCGGAGGAAGAGCTCTCCTCTCCCAAAGCAGCCTGGGGAAACCGTGGCCAGAAGAGCTGAAGCCAGCCCTGGGCTGGCCTTGAGGCAACCAACTGTTCACCGCTTCCCCAGCTGTTCACCCTCCCTGGTTGGAGGACTGCCGCAGCCCACGGAAGGCAGAGAGCAGGGCCCAGCTCTGCACCACCAGCGAGTGCTTTGCTTTGCAGGGACACAGACAGCCTGAGCAGAGCCTGGACCTCCCCGTCCACCTCACCGCAGACAGCCAGAGCACACCCAGACACCGCTCACCACCCAGACTGGACAGACCAGGGAGTCGTCTTTAAGGCGAAATTCCCTCGCGCTAAATTCGGGTGAAACGACACCAAACGACCGGTTAAAGATTGGAGTTAGGACAGAAGCGAACGGAACTGGGGAGGCGTGGAAGCAGGGGGCAGGGTTTCTCACCACAGGAATTGGCATAAGACTACTTCTCTAAACGCTGTAACCACAGACATCAATTCAGGGAAGCAGTGATAGCATATTCCCATACATTCTGTACGGCACGTCTAAATATTTTGATGGTTTTAGTGTTTTGGACCAGCCGTGGAAACTGGTTGGCTGCTAGGTGACTGTAAAAGTGAGCTTTGGTAAAGAATTGTTAGATTTCTTATCCTAAGGCTATGATTGAAGACAAAAGTATAGCCAAGCCATTAACTAGTAGAGGTAGTTACTCAGAAGTTTTGCAGTTCTTTGCTCCTAGCACTAGATGTTCCTGTACGCTCGATGAGAACAGCGTTGAAAGTGGCCACATGTGATTGAAGCTGCGTTAAGCTTCAAGAGCAAAGGACAAGAATCAAGACTTCAAGGACAGCCAGCAAGAACTTCAAATGGGTCGGTGGTCGCAAAAGCAGCCCTTCGACTCAAATGGATCCTTCCTTGTGCGTGAGCAGGTGTAGGCAGTACTAAGATAATCAGTTACAATCATTTTTACGTACGTGTATACTAATCTGATTCATATGCAATTCGTTATTCTAACTAACCTGTTAGTGCTGAAGCTGTGGCATGCACGCGAGGTGGAACTATCCCCCGTGCATCCAGCGCTGCAATAAAGAATGCCTGCTTTCTAAAACTCCAAAACGAGTCTCAGAGAGTTTCTTCGACCGGCTTTTCGGTATCCTAAGGAGATCCCTCCCGCTGAGTCACGAGGTTCCGAGCAGACCCCCTGGCTTTCTAGACTCCTCCTCAGAGAAGGGCCCAGGGGCGGCTGGATCCACTCTTAGTCTCAGACTTGGTCAACCGTTTATATCTTGAAACGGATGAGGTCTAGGGATTGTGGAAAAGGCAAGAGAGAAGAAGACAGAGAGAGAGAAAGGAAAAGAGAAAGATTTCACCAGTCCTGCTCCAGCGTTGGTTCAGTCAGCCAAGGTGTCCAGTCAGCCTAGGGGTCCAGTCCCGGTGTTCTCGCACGCCCGGGGCTTCAGTTTGTGTCCTTTTATCATCCTTGCCCCTCCTTCGGGCGGGCACCCAAACTCCTCAGGTTAATGAGCACCTTGTGAGCCTTTGGGCTTGGGGGTCATTTGGGGAGTAACTTCTCCTTGCCTGCAGACATGGCCATTGTTTATCTTTGTATCAGAACAGCTGATCAGAACAGGGAGCTGGGCAGCCTCCAGCACGCCCTCCCCCTCCTGTTGCTGAGGTCTGAGCTGATGGGCTTTTCCCCTTGGTTCCTTGCTGTGCAGGCTTTGTCTTCAAGCAGAACTTGCCCCACCACAACGTTTGAGACGGTACCTCTTGCAGTCTCTCACAACACCCAGGCATCCTCCACGTGAAGGCCACTTCCCACCCCGGCTGGCCAACGCAACGCACTGCCTACCTTCTTGAAGGACGGCAGCAGTTTGATGCTGACGAAGCCCATCTTGTTCTTCGGGATGTGTTTCAGGAGGAAAGCATCCTTGGCCAGGTTCTCGTCAGAGAGGGGGAATTCCACCTGGGACACAATCCTCCTGGCCAGCTGCGGGTCGGGGACGCACTTCTCGCAGTCCAGGACATCAGCCCCCAAAACATGGCTCGCAGCGCAGAAGCTCCTGGCAAAGCAGCAGGGACACAGGTGTGAGCTGGTGGCCTTTGGGATGAGCAGCACTGCCCAGTCCCAGCCACAGCGGGCCGTGCAGATGGCGGAGTGTTGAGGAGCGGGGTTGCTCAGCTGCGCTCTGAAATGAAATCCAGTTTTATGTTTTCACGAGCGCGGTTGCCTTCACGCCCCCGGCATCGGTCCCTGCCACGACTTACAAATTGGCAGCCAGAGGTGCCTCGCCAACAGAGAGCAATCTCTTTCATTAACAGGATACAGGCCGGGAGAGATCTTGGGCCTCCGGTTCACGGCCGTTGTCCCCACTCCCCCAGGCCACACACCGTTCCCACAGCGGGAGCGAGAGGCCTGCGTTCCTACCGAGGGTGTCCTTGGGAGCGCCAAATCCTCCAAGTACCAGGACGGGATGTACTAACCCCATCCCTGTGGAGCACAAACAGCCCCAGCCTCTCCTCATGGGACGTTGTGCAGAACCCAGGCCTTTTCTGGGAGCACGCGGCGGCGGGTACTGTCTCCTCCTGGGTGTCACGCACCCAGGGCAAGCGCGGCCCCCTCCGACGGGGATCCAGAGCTGCTGCTTTTACGACCGGGTGACTAAAAGCCCTGACAGCACTCCTTGAGCTGGGGGAAAGCACGCCACCGAGTGACACCGCGGGACCCTCCTTCGCGCCCTCAAAGCCCTTGCTCCTATTTCTGCGTCACTCCAGCCAAGGCAGCGAACAGAAGCACGGCCAATAGTCACAAATGCGTTGGCCACCTGCCACAAGGAGGCTGTGGCCTCGGCTTGGTCCCCTCTCGGCTCGGCCGAATCAACTTGTTCTTTTTCCCCCGCCGGAAAAATACTGTTGAAAGCCAAGAGTATTGGCACCCACAGCCCCTGAGAGCCGCCTCTAGGCCCCAGGGGCCCCCCAGCCTCCCTTAACCCTTTCCCTCCCCAGGAGGAGCTGGGGAGGCTCTTGGGGGGAGGGCGGGGGCGGTGCGGAACACAGCGAGCCCCCGCATTCCTTCCTGGGAGACGCCAAAGAGTCCTTAGCAGCCAACAGCCAGAAGGGACCATGGCGCAGCCACCACGGCAGCTCCCGCCGCGTGGGCCCTGGGGCCCCCCGGCGTCCCAGCGTTTTCAGACTTTTGTGCTCCCCGAAACCTTCTACCCTGGAGGTAGGGACCCGTCCCAAGCCCCGCAGCCCAGGGACGCTCGTGGGGGCAAGAGCAGAGCTCACCGCCGGCCACGGCTCCTCTCTCTCTCTCTTAGGCCCAGCCAACCTGTACCATCTGCCCGGGCAGGAGCAGCCCTTCCCTGCAGCCTGGGCACCCCTGCCATGGGGGCCACTCCAGGCCCCCCAGGCACCACCAGCAGCTATGGCACCCCAGTCTGTTCTGGCACCTTTGGCATCCCTGTCACACCCGTCCCCCCGGCGGTTTTCGCACGGGCGTTCAGCAAGCCCGCGGGAGCACCCTTGCCCTCGCCTGGGTGACGCGTGCCCACTCAAGCCAATCTGCGGAGAACTTCCCAAATATCTGGGGCCACCTCTCCCATTTCACCTCCTAGAAGGGAGTCCCCTCCCCAACGTGCAACCGCGTCCCACCGGCACAGCAGCTCCCCACGCGCCTGGCGCAGAGCTGGGGCATGTCGGCCGTGGGGGATGGCTTGGTGGGTGCCCCCAGAGAGTCCCCCCGGCCCAGCACGGCTCCCTCTCACCCACACAGGTCTGCAGATGGCTCCGTGGGGCTGCCCCTTCGACCCCCGGCTCTACCACATCCAGTGGACAGCCACCAACCTGCCTCCACCGGCCAGCGCCACGCTCGGCCAAGGCGCTGCTTCTCTGCCAGGGGCTGCCCTGTGGGGGCCCTGGGGCTGCGGGGCCCCCCTGGCCTGGGCAGCCCCGGGGACCCCCCAGGGCCAGCCACAGTACCTCGCCCCCTACCAACGTCAGGCAAGACTGGTGGCCCCAGCCTGCCCAGTGCTGCCGACATGCAGCCCCAGCTACCAGCACATCGAGGGGCAGTCGGCAGAGATCAACACCTCCGGCATGGCCACCCCTGCAGGGGCACCCCCGGGCAGTGACATCCCCCCAGGCAGCGATGTCCCCCCCAGCCCATCCGCTGCCCACCAGAGTCAAGCCCTGGGGGACACTGCAGGTGATCTTGCCGCGTCCGAGGACATGCTTCTTGAAGAGGCCCTCACATTATTTGAGTGCTCCACGGATGCGGTGGGGGCCAGACAGGGCTGTCCTAGCAGCAGCCCCGTGCCTGGCCACCCTGGGGGCACCAGCGGAGAGGGGACAGGGGTGGCTCCAGCCTGCCCAGTGATGCCGATATCCATCCCCGGCTACCAGTACATCGACGGGCAGCTGGTAGAGATCGACACCTCCGGCACGGCCACCCCTGCGGGGGCACCCCTGGGCAGCGACATCTCACTGGGCAGCGACGTCCCCTCGGGCAGCGACGTCCCCCCCAGCCCCTGCGCTGCCCCTCACACACAAGCCCTGGGGGACATCGCAGAGCTCCTTGCAGTGCCTGACCAGGAGCTTCTTGAAGAGGCCCTCAGGCTCCTTGGGTGCTCCCTGGACACGGTGGGGGCCAGCCAGGATGGTCCCAGCAGCAGCCCCGTGCCTGGGGACACCGAGGGCACCGGCGCAGCCACCCCCGACTGGGACTTCAGCCCCTTGTCGCTGCCGGACGAGCTGCTCACCCTCGACTCCTGCATCCCCGAGCTCAGCGACACCACGCTGAGCCTCGACATATTTAACATCGTCGGGATGGAGCCCCAGGAGCCGCGGAAGGATGCGGGGATGGACCTGCCACCATCCCCGTCTGCCACGGCAGAGCAGCCGAGGAAGAGGCAGGCGCAGAGCTCCTTGCCAATGCCACCCAGCAAGCGCAGGGCTCTGGCAGACGACATGGGGGTGTGAGGGGGGATCAGACGGGGGTGAGATGGAGATGGGGGGAGTGGGGGGTGGGAGGGGAGGGAGTGGACTGGTTGGGGGGGGTGAGGGGATGGGTGGGAGGCGGGTGGGGGGTAGGGTGGGTTTAGAGCAGCTTTGGTGGGACCTTTTCTTTTGTCTTTCCCATTAAAAGCTCTTTCTCCAGAACCGCTCCGTGCCTGTGTGGGACGGGGAGGGAGCGCGGGGGGCACCGGGAAACAGCCCCCAAGAGGTGCAAAAGACCCGCCGAGCCCCAGATCCGAGCCAGCAAGCCCCGAGGGGAACCCAGCCACCCCCAGGCCTGAGTCACCACCAGCGCGGCAGGCGATGGTGGGGGGGGGACGGGAACGGGAACAACTCCCCTGTCCCCTTCCCCAGGGGAAGCAGCCCTTTGGTGGGGAAGCCAGGACAGACAGGTCCCTGCAGGACTCACGGACACGGCCCCACGCAGAAAGCAGCACAGAGCCCCTGCGACAATGACAGACCTTGGGGGCCGGGGGGACACACGGGCACACACGACAGCAAGGCCTGCAAGGCATTCGTCTTGAACACCACCAGCGTCCCCTCCAGCGGGAACAGGGCTCGCTGCAAAGCCCTTCAAAGCCTCAAGACCATCACGGCCTTCCTCGGGTCCCAGCGCACTCAGCCCTCGAGAGCCCAGCTCTGCCTCACTGACACAGCAAAATAACCCCAAATCACCCCAAGAATGGCAAGGGAGGGAGCTGCAGGCCAGGCATGGACCCTCCTCCGCTTGTCTGGCTGCACCTTGGGCAGCTGCAAGACCGGGAAATTTCGGGGGGGCGGGAGGGGGGCGCGGAAATCAGAAGGAAAAAAACCCAACCAATCCCCAAAAAAATCCCAAATCACTGCACAGGCCAGAAAGTGCCTGGAAACTTTAGCCCTCTTTATTGCCCATTTCCCATGCGAGCTCCACGACCTGGGAGCAACGCAGCCAACGGCACCTTCGAGAAGCAGCCTCACCTTTCCGTGTCTGGCTTTCAGAAGGTGCAGGGTGAGGTCCCTGTCGGGGCGGTCTCCCACCAAGCCCCAAACCCAAACGTAAAGGAGCCTCAGCGCTGGAGGACGAGCTCTCCTCTCTCAAAGCAGCCTGGGGGAACCACGGGCAGAAGAGGCGAACCCAGCCCTGGGCTTGGGGTTTGAGGACTGCTCACCGCTTCCCCAGCCACCCTCCCTGGGTGGAGAACTGCTGCAGCACGTTGAAGGCAGAGAGCAGGACCCAGCTCTGCACCACCAGCGCTTTGCCGGGACACAGGCGGCCTGAGCAGAGCCTGGACCTCCCCGTACACCTCACCGCAGACAGCCAGAGCACACCCAGACACCCAGGCATCCTCCACGTGGAGGCCACTTCCCACCTCGGCTGGCCAACGCAACGCGCTGCCTACCTTCTTCAAGGACGGCAGCAGTTTGATGCTGACGAAGCCCATCTTGTTCTTCTGGACATGTTTCAGGACGAAAGCATCCTTGGCCAGGTTCTCGTCAGAGAGGTGGAATTCCACCTGGGACACAACCCTCCTGGCCAGCTGCCGGTCAGGGACGGAGTAGCTGCAGTCCAAGAGATCAGCCCCCAGAACATAGCTTGCATCGCAGAAGCTCCCGGCAAAGCAGCAGGGACACGGGTGTGACTTGGTGGCCTTTGGGATGAGCAGCACTGCCCGGTTCCAGCCACAGCGGTCGGTGCAGATGGCAGAGTCTTGAGGAGCAGGGTGGCTCAGCTGCGCTCTGAAATGAAACGGAGTTTTATGCTTTTAGAAGCACGCTTGCCTTCACGCCCCCAGCATCGGTCCCTGCCACAAGTTACGCAGCACATGGCCTTGCACAATCTTGCAGCCAGAGGTGCCTCACGAACAGAGCGCAATCTCTTTGATTACCAGGATACAGGCCAGGAGAGATCTTTGGCCTCCGGTTCACGGCAGTTGTCCCGACTCCCCCAGGCCACACACTGTTCACACAGCGGGAGCGAGAGGCCTGTGTCCTTGGTACCCTTGGGGTGTCCTTGCTAGCGCCGAATCCTCCAAGCATGAGGAGGGGATGTACTAACCCCATCCCTGGGATCCCGTAGAGCGCAAACAGCCCCAGCGCCCCGACACTGGACGTTGGGCAGAATCCAGTCCTTTTCTGGGAGCACGCGGCGGTGGGTACCGTCACCTCCGGGGTGTCACGCACCCAGGGAAAGGGTCGCCGCCTTCCAGGGGATCCAGAGCTGCTGCTTTTCCCAGCAGGAGATTTAAAGACCTGACAGCACTACTGGAGCGAGGGCTGGGGGAAAGCGTGCCACCGAGCGACACCGCGTGACCTTCCTTCGTGCCCTCGACGTCCTTTTTCCTATTTCTGCCTCGCTCCGGTCAACGCAACGAACAGAAGCGTGGGCAACGGTCACAAACGCATTTGCCATCTGGCGCAAGGAGGCTGCGGCTGCAGCTTGGTCCCCGCTTGGCTCGGCTGAATCAACTTGTTCTTCTTCCCCCACCGGAAAAATACTGTTGAAAGCAAAGAGCATTTGCACCTGCAGACCCCGAGAGCCGCCTGTAGGCCCCGGGGGCACCCCAGCCTTCCTTAACCCTTTCCCTCCCCAGGAGGAGCTGGGGAGGCTCTTGGGGGTGGGGTGGAACACAGGGAGCCCCCGCATTCCTTCTGGAGAGACGCCAAAGAGTCCTTGGCAGCCAACAGCCAGAAGGGACCATGGCGCGGCCACCAACGCAGCTCCCACTGCCTGGGCCCTGGGGCCCCCCGGCGCCCCAGCTTTTCCAGCCATTCGTGCTCCCCAAAACCTTCTACCCTCGAGGTAGGGACCAACCCCAACCCCTGCAGCCCAGGGACGCTCTTGGGGGGCAAGAGCAGAGGTGACCGCCAGCCATCGCTCCTGTCTCATTCTCTTAGGCTCAGCCAACCCGTGCCGCCTGCCCACGCGGGAGCAGCCCTTCCCTGCAGCCCGGGCACCCCGGGCCCCCCAGGCACCACCAGCAAGTATGGCATCCCAGTCTGCTCGGGCACCTTCGCCATCCCCATCACACCCGTTCCCCCGGCACTTTTTGCATGGGGGTTCAGCAAGCCCCGGTGAGCATCCTTGCCCTCGCCCGGGCGGCGCGTGCCCAGTAAAGCCCATCTGCAGAGAATTCCCCAAATATTTGGGGCCACCTCTCCCCTTTCACCTCCTAGATGTGAGTCTCCTCCCCGATTTGCAACCCCGTCCCACCAGCACAGCGGCTCACCCCGTGGGGATCGCCCTGGCCACAAGCTCCCCACGCCCCTGGCCCAGAGCTGGGGGATGTCGGCCATCGGGGCCGGCTCAGCGGGTGCCCCTGGACAGTCCCCCTGGCCCAGCACGGCTCCCCCTCACCCACACAGGTCTGCAGAGGGCTCCATGTGGCTGCCTCTTCGACCCCCGGGTCTTCCGCATCCAGTGGACAACCACCGACCTGCCTCCACCGGCCACCGCCACGCTTGGCCAAGGCGCCACTTCTCTGCCGGGTGCTGCCCTGTGGGGTCCCGCGGGCTGCGGGGCCCCCCTGGCCTGGGCAGCCACAAGGACCCCCCAGGGCCAACCACGATACCTCGCACCCTACAAAAATCAGAGGAGTGGGGTGGCCCCAGACCCTCCGTTGCTGCTGACAGCCATCCCCAGCTACCAGCACATCGAGGGGCACCTGGCGAAGATCAACATCTCCAGCGCGGCCACCCCTGCAGGGGCACCCCCAGGCAGCGACGTCCCCCCCAGCCAAGCCCTTGGAGATGCCCTTGCCGTGGCTGAGAAAGTGGCTCTCCAAGAGGCCCTAATGCTCTTTGATTGCTCCCTGGGCGGGCTGGCAATCAGCCAGCATGCTCCCAGCAGCAGCCCCAAGCCTGGGGACGCTGGTGGCACCGGCGCAGACAGCCCCGACTGCGACTTCAGCTCGCTCTCGCTGCCTGAGGAGATGCTCACCCCTGACTACTGCATCCCCGAGCTCAGCGACGCCATGCTGAGCCTCAAAATAGTCAACGGCGGCGGGATGGAGCCCCAGGAGCCGTGGCAGGATGCGGGGATGGACCTGCCACCGTCCCCACCTGCCACGGCAGGCAAGCGGAGGAAGAGGCAGGCGCAGAGCTCCTTGCCAATGCCACCCAGCAAGCGCAGGGCTCTTGCAGCCAACGTGAGGGTGTGAGGGGGGGGGTGGGGATTAGACAGGGGTGAGAGGGATGGAGATGGGGGGGAGTGGGGGGTGGGAGTGGAGGGGGGGGTATTTGTCGAAGGGGGGGCCGGGAAGGGGGGTAGGGAGGGGTTAGACGAGCTTGGATGGGACCTTTTCTCTTGTCTTTTCAATTAAAAGCTCCTTCTCCAGAACCGCTCCGTGCCTGTGTGGGACGGGGAAGGAGAGCAGGGGGCACCAAGAAACAGCACCCAAGAGGTGCAAAAGCCCCGCTGAGCCTCAGATCCGAGCCGGGGAAAGCCCCGAGGGGAACCGAGCCACCCCCAGGGCCCAGTCACCACCAGCGCGGCAGGCGATGTTGGGGCGGGACGTGGACGACTCCCCTGTCCCCTTCCCCAGGGGAAGCAGCCCTTTGGTGGGGAAGCCAGGACAGACAGGTCCCTGCAGGACTCACGGACATGGCCCCACGCAGAAAGCAGCACAGAGCCCCTGCGACAACGACAGAACTTGGGGGCCGGGGGGGACACGGACACGCATGACAGCAAGGCCTGCAAGGCCTTCGTCTTGAACACCACCAGCGTCCCCTCCAGCGGGGACAGGGCTCAGTGCACAGCCCTTCAAAGCCTCAAGACCATCACGGCCTTCCTCGGGTCCCAGCGCACTCAGCCCCGGAGAGCCCAGCTTTGCCTCACTGACACAGCAAAATAACCCAAGAATGGCGAGGGAGGGAGCTGCAGGCCAGGCATGGACCCTCCTCCACTTCTCTGGCTGCACCTTGGGCAGCTGTAAGACCAGCAAGGAGGGAGAAAAAATCAGAAAGAAAAAAAAAACAACAAATCACTGTACCAGCCAGAAAGTGCCTGGAAACTTTATCAAATGGTACATTTCAGCTTGGGGGCTTGAAGATTTACACCCATGTACCAGTAAAGCTCTCCATGCATGCTACAATTTGGTGGGAGCAAGATTTGTGGGTATGTCTGCATCCAAAACGCAGCAGTAAGTGGCATCCTTTAACTGCTGTTCTTCCCAAGCCCATTTACCTTTGCAGAAAAAGGGATTGTCATCCTGCACATGGCACAAAGCAAGACACATGCAGCCTATGGTGGCTGAGAGGGTTATTAGGGAATAAATGCATTGAGCTGGTAAATTCAGCCACCAGCACTTGAAATCAGACACTGAGTCCCAACTCAAGAAGCGCTCGCTCTCCTCCCTGCCATCACGCCTCACCATAGAGCTATTAAAGCCGTCCCATTGTACCAGCTGTCCCAAGGCTGGCCCACAGCATCTGCCCAGCTTCAGCAGGCACCAAGGCCAACCCTTACGCTTCCCCCTGCCTGACCCTCCGACTCAGCTCCAGCCCTTCTGGGGCAGCCCCTGCAATTTGCCATGAGCTGCTGTTAACACTCATGGGCCCAGTGACAGTACTGGATTTACTCCAGTTTATGTCAGGAACAGTGAGCTCAGCCAGGACATTCGGATTCTTCCCATCCTCCCACCAACCTTATTCATAAACAGGGGTTTGTTTGGGGTTTTTTTAAACGCCATATTTTAGGTAGATGTAATTACTGTGAAATGCAGCAAGAGGTCAGCAGACTACATCATCACACAGACGGTCCAGGAGATGAGACCCCGTGAGCCCGACAGTCAGCCCCTTCCACTGTTCAGCCCCTGGAAACATTTTGAGAAAACCAGAGGGTCGGGCTCCTCCAATACAGCTCTCACACTCCTGGCTCTGGAGCCTTCATCTCACATTCCCCACATCCCTTCGGCCTTTCTAATCACAGGCTTTAAGGTCACGACATACATCGGTGAGCAAATATTGATTTGCCTGCACTGCCTACAGATCATAATCTAACTCCACGCACCTTAAAGAAGCTCAGCACACACTCCACGTTCTTACAGCTGCTTTGACTGCAATTCAGTCTCTAGTGCATTACCCTTATTTATAATGCCAGGGCTTCAGCGTGGTGCCTCAGGCACTCTAAAATTATTACAGGGCCCTTTTGACTTTCAATTCCCTTCTATTCAATTCCATTTTTATTTGTCAGCAGAGACTCCCATTGACCAGCGGTGGAAGCCAACCGTGCGCAGGCAGACGGCACTACTGCATGTTAAGCCAATCCTATAGAAATTACTTGCACGTGGCTCAACACGATGGGTCATCTCAGTTTGAATGAGAAACGCCGGGTCTGGAAGAGCAGGTGGCAGAGCGCTCCTGGGTGCAGCTGCCTTGGAGAGATGAGTCATCCAGGCTTGGAGCAGCACCGGGGGTGCTCAGCTGCAGCCCCTCGACAGTGCCATCTGTCCGGCTGATGCAGCCATCATTTTAAAAAACGGCGAAGGAAAGCGACTTTAAGAATCAGAGCTCCGGTGAAATCAAACTTCAATTATTTACCAAATCTCCCTTTTACAGTCACCTAGCAGCAAACCAGTTTCCACAGCTGGTACAAAATATTAAAACCATCAAAATATTTAGACATACCATACAGAATGTATGGAAATATGCCATCAATTCCCCCCTTCCTGTTTGAGGCTACTAATTCTTTTAGTAGTCTCACCTGAACGTAGCTTGTGTCACAGTTGCGCACAGCATTCTTTATCTCCTTCCGTTCATTTATGCTAACATTAACAGGCTGTATTTAAGAGAAATGCTACTAACTTAGACAAATCTTTAAGTTGACAGCTTACTTAGCTGTATTTAGGAATACATGAACTAATCTACAACCATGCTCTTTTAGAAGAAGGTACCTTTCATATTCCTGGGTAAAAAAAAACATCACATATGAAGACATTCTGTGTACATTTTATTTGATGGATATATCCTTTCAGCAGTTTTTTTTTAAATATAATTACACCATTTCTTCAGCTAGAGAAAACAGTGAATTGCAGAACTACAAGAAATGGATTCCTGAGGATGACAGGGAGGTAAGTATTTTGTTAGCGAGTTATTGATGGTTTTATTTGCTTCTTTCTTATTTAATCTAGTGATGACTTTCCCCTTTGCCTGTTCTCTGCCAGGATTCACTCTAACAGCTGGTGACCAGGCAATCACACTCACTCAGTAAGTTATCAAATACCAGGGGCCTTCGTTTGCATAGCCATGTTAATCTGGTGTTCACAGCACATCCTTCGGTTCACTTTTAATAAATAAATCCCATTTATTTAATAAAGAAAGAAAGAAAGAAAATAGCAGAGGGGAAGGAAGGTTGCTGTGCTGCTTTACAAAGCAAGCAGTAGCTCAAGCAGCCTCAGAAGGGACGGTTCTGCCCCCTCTACTGAACAGAACAGCATCCTCCTCCGTGAGCACTACTGCTGCTTTCACGAATAGGCCCTCTGAAATCAGGTGCTCAGTGTAAGGGTGAAGAAATCGAGCCCCACATCAGTTTACTGCTGGGCCAGTTCCTGGCTTTGCATTTCCCACGACAGTCAAAAGGAAAATGCATTCCTGCACTCCAGAGACAACATTTTTGATTTTCAGGCAAACTTTTTTCTCCTGTACCGCCAGACCCTGCATGGTTAGACTTTTTCTAACCTTGACACATCACTGCTATTGCAAAAGTTCCAACAAATTCCTTTTGCTCTCTGTTCAAGGAAAGTTTCACCAATCTCCAGGAGAAAACAGCAGCCCCAGTTTAAATCCAGCCTGCGCTTTCTCTGTGCAGACAGTATGAAAGAAAAAACAAGAGGTGAAATGTAAGCTAAAGTACTGCCGGTTTCCTAACCGACTAAAGGCATGAAGACCCCATCCTTGAAACAACACCGTAAATGACCCTGTGACAACAAGCACAATCCCACAGAGGTCACCAGATGCAGAAACACATCCTTCTTTCTCCAGCACCTTTTCCCTTGGCCCCCTCCAAATGCTGCCCGTGCGGGCTCCAGCTGCCTCCTACCTCTGAAGCACCTTCTGCCACAGCAGCAATGTTCTTCTGCAGAGTTCGACACCTCTGTCACCCCAACCTCAATCACAGGATAAATAAAGGGCCTGACAAAGTCTACAATGGGTCCATCTTTCTCAGCCTTGTCCTCTTTTCTAAGCTGCGGGGCTCTTTTCTGAACAACATTTTTCTAAGTACAGCTGGGAGATGAGTGTTGGAAATCGGTGCCAGGAGCTGGGGCTGGAAGAGAAGACAGGAGTTTTGAGCTGGAAGGCGCGGGAGCCTGGGAGGGGGCAGAAGAGGGGCTCTGCAGCAGGGCGAGGGGCTCTGCAGTGAGGGGCTGCCAAACAGGGCAAGTCTGTATTAGCGACTATAGTCTCCGTTATCACTCCCCTTCCACCTTCTGGAAGGAGCGGGGCGGCAAGATTCTCCCTGTGGGAAGCAGTCTGGGACAGGACGTGGGGGACACGTGGGGTTTGCAGAAGGGCTCTGAGCGAGCAGCAGAGGCTGCCGGGGCAGTGGTGCATCAGGAGCTCGGGGCAACCAGGGCAAGGCCTTTCCCTCTGTGCTGTGCCCCGACACTTACATCTGGACACCTGTGGCCTGGGCTACACTTGGGGCTGGAGTACGCAGGCAGGAGCCCTGCTGCCAGCTCACCCCCTGCTTACACACCTACCCCACGCACAGCACTGCTGCCTCCTTCTCTTACCAAGGAAGCAACAGCCATAAGCTACCTCTCCAGCACGTGCAAGCAGGGCAGTACACTTTGAAACGCGTTTCCTCTAAAAACATCCCAGACAAAACAGATGCCAAGAGCGACAGTGTAGTTCTCTGCCTCCAAAGAAGCGGGGTACTGCTGAGACTGTCCACTGCACACACAGAGAGCGCTTTCCACCAGCCGTACCAACACACCCTCACCCAGGTATTACCTGTTCATTAATTACTTGCACTAGCAGATCTTCCCCACCTCGACTTTCGGAATGTTGGGCCATTATGGGACTTGGATTCCTCCCAGTACGAGGCAACAGCATCTTTTTAAAGAAATAAAAATAGCACTGCTACATGGGTACAACTACCTCTTATATTACTAGAGTTAACACAGAACACATCGTTGGTAGAATTCCACTCAGTCTGGTTGACTTACCCTCTCGATAATTTTTTGAGCCATTACATCTTACCAGTTTACTGAAAAGGCACTTTTTTTTTGGACAAAAGCCCAAATAAAATACTTCGCAGTCCATGTAATTCTCGGCCTTCCTATGTTCCTGTATGTCTCCTTCTCTAAAGCGGATAAATAAATCATGCATTTGGTTTTCAAGTAATGCAATCAAATGCCAGACAGACATCATCTAACCCAAGAACCCATTAACTGACCCAAGCTTTGCTCCCCACGAGACCAAATGTTCTAACAGACTCAAGATTTAAATGCATTTTATCAAAACTCTAACATACATACCTATGTATATATCTCATCCCTTCTGCTCTGAACAGGACCAGGGAAAAACTGAAAAAACTTAATTCCAGTAATTTACTCCAGAGCTGTCTTGTAGCTCAACAGGCTGATTCACAGGTCAAAGAAACTCGCAACAAAATAGCACCAGAGCTATTTTCATTCTCCGTTTCCCAAGACAGCATATTGCAGTTATGTTTGCCAATATTCACCGTTTACACCAATTAACCAAACTTCCCTATTATTTATAACTTCTTGGGGTACAATTTCATCGCTTTTACACATATGCCCCTCTGCCTCGCACTAGAACCATGGATCCTACTTGAGGTTGCTCACCGAGTACAATACGATTTCGCCTTGGTACGCTTAGAAATATCTTTGTGAATGGTATTTCACAGCATGCTCTTGCACGTCCCCTTCAGTTAGCAAAACATCATGGATATGCTCTACATATCTGTACTCCTAAAGTTGTCCTCTTCATGTAAAACTGATTTTAAGTCAAGCTGTTATGCAGCTGTTCCATAATCAAATTGCATACCATAAAAGCTGATGTAGAAAGTATTACCACGTTGCAGAAGGTAAATAGTCATAGATTAAGCTTGTTCTCCTTAGCTTGAAAAACTAGGCAAGTTAGAGATCAGGACTTCTAAAATTAATCAAAACCTTGGCAGATGTATTAACAAAAACAAAGCTCAGTGTTTTAAAGAAAATAAAAGGAGTCTGCTTTCGTTCAAGCTCTGCTAAAATTACCTGATGGATAGGTGCCTAACGTGCATCCTGTGCCAGACACTTTGTATGCAGAGACCTTTCTTATACACTTTCTTAATTACCTGCACTGCTTATCAGTATTCATTCCTTCATATAGGCATACTCATTTCAAGCAACTTATCTTAGTAGGGCTATTTTCATCACAGCTTGCTTTGAATACCATCTCATTGGCAACATCAGCTGGTCAACCCTTAGGTATACATAGGATTCCCACAGGTACCCGCACCTACAGAATCTGGCATTTGTGAGACAATGCCTGTGCAAAGGCTAACGAGGTGGCTAAAACAGTCTCATTTGGTGCATCCAGGGTGGGTGCTGCATCCTCTATCCACAGCGCAGACAAACACAGGACTAAGATGCACGTGATACAGTGAATTTACTGGGTGAGAAGGGAGAAAGCGGAAGAGGATTTGCCTTCTGAAACGGGACAGTACTCTTCTCAAGAGCAAGAGCTGCTGCTTTTATTAACTGTTTTCAAAAATCTGCAGCTAAGAGGACTCCTTTGAGCTGAGTACTTAACAGTCCTTCTCCACTTGTACATACTTGACAAATGCAAGGGTATTGCCCCTTAGGGTGTGTTTTGGCTTGATGGGGGTTTTGTTTGGTTCTCCAGAAGAAATTGCCAGGAAGTAGTAAATGTCAGCAGCTCTTCAAGTATGCTTGTGTGTTTCTGCATGGTTTGTAGCCCTGCCTCCAAAGGAAAAACACATGCACACAGTTTCCCATTGAAAATACTTCACACTGAACTGATGGCTTTTTTTCTTCTGAATCTCAGTTCGTAATTGTTGGAAGCAAGTTTTCTAGTCATAAAGTTAACTGAGCTATTGGAAAAACCTGCTGTATATTATCTTTACACTGCTATCCACCAGCATGGAACTTCCTGTCCTGTAAATACATACCTCAGATTATAAAATACATATGCATGTGTTCATTTCAAATGATCAGTTATTCATTTCATAGCTGAAGAAACATATCTCAACATGAGAAAACAGGTATACACCTACTCACTCAACTGCAAGTTGTAAGCTTCACTGCAACACACCCTATAGTTTTAGTTTCTTTCCAGAGGTGAAGATGACAACAGAAAGGCTAGAGTCCAAGGCTGTTTTCACCTACCCTGAATGTTATTTCAAGTTATTGCTCTGTGATTAATACAAAGATTACACAGTGATATGGCTTGAAAGGCTGACCATCTTTCACACACTCTGCAGTGTGAGGTTTTGTACATGGATCATAGAGAAATGGGAATCAGCACAGGTAGATCAGTGATTTGTCTGTCACACGTACAACAAAGTGTTAAGAGGTTAACTTGCAATTTGTTTCATTTTTATCCTTACATCTCCACCACTGGTAAGCCAGTTGGGTGAGACCCTTCATTTCTGTAATTCCAACTGGTTTACACTGTACTCAATATTTCCATCTCTAAACATGGGCCCACTCAAAACAAACAACTGATTTCAGGTTTTAAAAACACTTTTTGAGTTTTAAAACATCTCTAAGTTTTACAGCAGTCCGGTTGTATGTGCAACTCCAAAACATCCCTCGCCTGTAAATCCACCAGTCAGATGCTCATTTACATCATAGGTCTTTCACCGAGCGCAATGTTCCTGAGGCGGGCACAATGCGATATGTGCCAGTGTAGACTGTTTTCCATTACCAGGGAAGGTAAAAAGATGCTTTAATATCACTGAAAATTCAGGCTGGATGGAAAAACACACAAGTAGAAAATGCTGATTTCAAAAATGCCAAGGCATATCCTTTCATTGCCCACACGGAAAAAAACATAGACCAGGTATGGCTATGGAGATCTCTTCCTCCACCCCACTACTGCCTAAAAGGACAACGGGCAGATTTTTCACACTGCTTGGGACCCACAAAGATCTATAATTTGCTATTATGTTTCTGCATGCAGCCCTCTGCATCATGCGGGAGCAAAGACACGCTCCTGCTGCCTTGCAGCCCTGCCACTCCACAACTCCCAGGACACCTCAGAGTTCTGCACATCCACATCGGTTCTCCTTGGGTGGACATTCCCAGAGGAATTATGCTGCTGTGAGCACGCAAAGCCGCGTAATCCAAGCCACCTGAACGAGACACAAAACAATTGTACATTTTCTCCTTAATAAACAGTCCCTCTGGACACAGAAGTCACAGGCTGTCTCTGCTCGGCAGCACGTGGGCTAACGGCGCATCAGTCACATCCTACATGTTCTCCGTGTTGTTTCTTTCTTTTGCAGCACTTGCAGGTATCCACTGGGGAATATGGTAATCCCAAAACACTGCTGCCTCCATGCTACACGGTTTCACCATTCATCAACATTAGCTGTGTTCATGCATGATAAAGTACTGGCTTATTTGTACCGGAAGGAAAGACAAATTAGGAAGTTTGTGTACTAACATTTTATCTGCCCTGGCTTTGACACACCACACCCTGCCCTCTTCTAGAACCACGGTACCAAAAAAAAGCTATGCAAAAATGACACGTACTCTCTGCTTCTAGTCTGCTTTCTTTTCCCCACCATCAAATCCCTTCTCAGAGACATGAGAAGACAAGCAATGTAGAAAGCAGCTGGAAGGTTACCTTACTGCTTTTCCAGCAAATTATATGGCTGCCCGCCTCTGGAAAACGTTTGGGGAGCTGCATCAACATGCAAGGAACCTCAAAAGGAGGAGGGAATTTTTGACTGCTCTAATTGTCACTCTGTCCTGAAAGTGAGACCTCCAGCACAGCAAAGACCTCTGACACCAAACAGAATCAGCAATGAACAACAACCAAGATGGTTTCCCACACAAACCTCAGTCCTGCCCTTGGCAAACTGCAGGCAATTTGCTTAGAGAAGAAATTTTCTTAAGCTGTCAACTGGGCAACAAAATTGCCATCAAGGAAAAAACAAATGCAACAGTATCTCCATGCAGATGCCAAAAAGAGAGCACTAGGTTCTTCTTCCAGGAGAAGAACCAAGAGAGACGCTATAGACTAGGTTCATTCAGTAAAACCAGGTAACAGCATCTGACTTCTCCTTTATCACTCTGATACGCACCTACTTACTCCTAACTTAAAATGGACAGAGTAAATATGGTTTAAGAATTACTTGTTCTCAAATTTCACTTATATTCTTAAAAGTACAGGACTTCGGGCATAAATCTGCCACACAGGACACGCCTGTTTCCCATCTATATTCAATCTAAAAGCAGCCGTTCTTGAAATGATCATAAATTACACATTGACACTTGGCAGCCTTTGTTAAAAACAGAAACCTACCACAGCCTCATCACAGCTCTCTATTGCCATCTCCCCACTTCTGTGGCTAAACACACCCAGTGTGACAAAGCAGCTGCGTCATTTACTGTTCATTAAGAGGTAGACATGATGCAGCAGGTGCATGTCAGGCTTTGCCCATTACTTCACAATTACTTGTTCTGAATATTTAATCCACATTTTGGGAGGTGGAATGAGAACCATTTATCTAAATCAGAATGATTCACCTGAGGAATATTTCCCCCCCCTGCACCTCTTTTATACCCCCCACCCCCCCCCAACCTCATAAACTATTACATTCTCCTGGATCACCTTATTAGTACTCAGCTATTAATAGCAGACTCCACAAACTCCTCACTCCTCAATTAATGTTGCTCAGCCAAACAGCCCATGCTTGAAAGGGCTCAGGATGACTACGGAAACCTCTCTGTTGCAGGAACTAACAACCTTGAAAGATACCTTAACGAGGCCAAGAAGATCTCCTCAAGTTTATTAAAAAAAAAAAAATATGCGCTAACTCGTCTCAATGCTTGCATGAATTTGGACCAGTTTCTGTCAAACTTCCCCTTGTTCTTGTTTGCCTAGGAGTCACTCTTAGATTTTAACCCAGCCACCTTTGCACACAGGATTTGTCCAGAATGGTAAGTTTCCATTAAAATGCAGAGAAACCTTGAAAGCTAGAGTTATTTCCATTTTCTATACAGACTGGTACGCTTGGAGAAAAAGCTCCACTGTCCAGAAGGCTGTTGACCACAGCCTTCGTTTGCAGCTTGAACTACAGCCAATCCAGATCACTGAAGGTGAGGACAAACACTCTGAATTTGACTCACAACATCATAAGAAGTCAGAGTAGCAAGTCAAGCACATGCCAAATAATTTACTTTTTACATATATGACTTCATTCTCCACAAGGATGAAGCAGCTCAGCAGCAATCTCATACTAGTGGCAAAATACAAGACTAACACATAGCAGTAGGTATCTTGCAAGTGCCACCAAAATGTGAAACACAAATATAGGCAACTTGCTGTATACAACTGATCACAAACTCAGGCATCTGAATAACAGGAAGGTGAGCTGGAAGATCTATGTGTTACACCACCTGCACAATTCTCCCACCAACAGGGCTCCTCTCTTGCCTGAGAACAGTAAATGCACACTGGGCTACTGCAAAACTATCGCCAACAATTGAAATGAGAAAAGGTTGAGGTATTTAATTAGGAATTTTTAAAAATGCCATCCGTTAAATATAAACTGTCAGGACTTCATTCTTTCTGCCTCAGTGTTGTTCATTGAGCCCTTCTTTGCTTTCTTGAATAATAGCCATGAATTTTGGGAAGGGTGCAGAGAGGATTACTTGAAGTATAGCGAGGGCTGTGTCCCGTGCCGGAAGCTTTAAAAAGAAAAAGAAAAAGAAAAAGAAAAAAAGAAAAGAGAACTGTGGCAAATGGAAAGAATGACAACTTCAAATCTGCAAGCGCACAAGTGATCAACAAATGCTGGTTGATAGCCTAACGTGGTGAGTAAAGCAATCACAGTACGCCTGCTTCTGCCCTGACAAGGGCCAAATGAGAGAACAACCATCAGCCAGGGGTCATGGGCAAGCCATCACTTCTGCACAAAATTAAAGTACAATGGAAACAGGCTGAAGAAAGAGAAATACACAGAATGACAGTGTGGAAAGATGCCCCTCTGCCTTACTTCAGATGTTCATCTAGAGGAAGCGAAGGAAGAAAACAACAGCTATTCTATTCATCATTTCCTGCTGCTGCAGGAGTGCCTGAACTGGCATGATAACATCTTCTTCCACCCAGGTGTGCGAGAAAGGGAATGCTGCACACATCAGTTACTGAATTCAATGAAATAGATGCAAGTAATAAGTTCATAAACTGATCTCTAAATCACTGCTATTTTGTGGATAGACAAGGTCAGAGTCTCCATCCCTGTATTTCGTTTCATCTACAGGCTTGCAGTCCATTTGACTCTCACTTAAAAGCTATTCCTGATTTCACTCTTGAACTGAACAGCAGGGAAATAAAAACGGACTTCTTGCATCCCTAGCCCCATGGTTACTTGCAACGAATCCTAAAAGGATGGTCACAGTGCACGTTTTTAGGGTTTTATCTGCCATTGGACAACACTTCCAGCTACCCACTGGTCAGATAAACACTAACATTAGACACTGTGTAGAGGTCTGGCTTACCAGAGCTATCGCTCCTCTGTCATTGGGTCTTCTTGTCCACAGCTTTTGTAGAGCCCCAGCAAAACAGCCCTCTTCTCTCCCGTTGCATATACATAATGGGCAGCTACACTCATCAGCTAGTCACAGACCTGTGGCACATGAAAGAGGAGCTGGGCATGACCTTCAGCATCAAAATCACCCGCCTCCACGCTCAGAGCAGTGTGGCAGCCTGTGTGCCCTCAGTGAGGAGCGAGGCGCTGCAAGCCAACACAGAGAGAGGGGAATGCGCTGCCTCCTATCATGGACGCTACCCTCACACCCTCATCAGTGTTAATTGTGATTCTCCTGTAGCAGCATGAACTACTCCTATCAAAGAGGTAATGACAACAACAAAACATTTGAAACCAACTTCCTGTATTCTACATGAGAGTGAAAAATATGTGCTTTCCTCCAAACGATGCTGCTTGGTCTTTTCTTCCTCCTCCTTTTTTCCCCCTTTCTGCTTAGTATTCAGCTGTGGGTTTTGCATCTCCTCAGAGATGAGCACAACATGGCCGGTTCCTCACTGGACCTGTTCATGACAAACTTCACTGCCAGTTTCTAATGCTTCTTCTAGCAGCTAAGTTTTGTCCCTCAGTATGGTTTCAGGCTTCCCTCCTGGCTGAGTTGTTGCAGTGTGTTCATAGGTCTCAACCTACGATATTGCCCTGGAAGGAGCAAAATTCCCACTTGCTGACACTAGAGAGGAAACTTGCAGTCTGAGACAGGCCACAAATCCTCCTCTCCTATCAGGGTAAAAAAAAAAGCAGGTACTTGGTACCACACGCCCTGCTTTTCCAACATATGCCACCTTTTTCAGGCTTCTCACAGACAGAGCACTTGAAGAACAAAGACAATCCGGGGCTGAGTTATCCTGCAGGACCACCAGCATCTCTCAGCAGGATCCTGGCCTGACATTCAGGAAATGGTCCAGGGCTCTCCCTACCTACCACATGCACACACACAGAAAACCATCCATCTCCTCTCATTCCTCATTTTCCTTTCCATGGCATTCCCATTTTTGCTGTCACAAACTAGGTATCCCAAGGAGAGTGTTGCAAGGAAGGTCCTTGGCAAAGCTGGTTCCTTACACGACTGTTTGGTAAGGACTAGGACAAACCACTAAACAAGCATGTAAAAACCACAAAGCACATGATTCTGAACATCATGCATTGCCATTTTTCTATGCATTTTTTTCATGCTGCTTTGCAGTGTACATTTTCATATTGTGTTTTAACAGTGAGATTGATTTAACTGGCAATTGTTTATCTAATATTGCTAGTCTCCTACGTTATTACTATTTTTACAGGCATCAAAAAATTCTGATGAAAATGTTTTAAAGTTGAAAGAACACCCACAAGAGAAGAAAGTTCCAAAATCACCTGAGAAATTTCCAAGGTTTACTTTCTTCCTCAGAAATACAACAAAATAATAATGATTTTCATTGCAATTTCATTTAACTGAAGTCTGTCTTCTACCTTGTGAAATGGGAAATAAGTACCATTATTCTCTGTGTTAACATACTACTTCCAATTAGCTGTACCTTTACATTAAGTTTAGCTACGAGACATTTACTTGCATGCTTCTAAATATACTGTCGGGTTATTTCATTTTATAATCCATGCTGCCTGGAAACTACAGAGCCAGAAGTTTGTTTTTTTCCCTGTAAAGAAGAGTTTCATTTTAAGAATATATGACCAAGAAGAATAAAGCTGAGAAGAAGAAATTTCAGGAAACAGGTATAAAATGAACTCAGCGATCCTCTCTCAACTCTCCATTGCTTCTATTGAGACGATCTTCTCAAAGCCGCTTTGCAGGCTAAGTTGGCCATATGTCCACACTGCCTAGGCTGCAGCAAGGCACCAGCCTCTGTTCAACAAGCAGTAACGCTTTGAAAATAGTGGGCTTTTGATGCACTTTCCAGTTGGCACTCTCATGTAGTTTGGATGCATCTTCTGGACGCAAGCCACCTGAAGCACCACTAGTCAATGTACACCTGGAGAAGAGGCATAGCCCAAAACACTGTAGTTACATGGCCAGGTCAGCACGATGCTATAGCCAGTGTGACCCAGAAAACTAGATGCCACGATGCCTCACCGTAACCAGTCATGACGTCATCTCAACACGGGCACCAAGCAAGGAGGTTGCTGGTCAGGTAACTGCCACTGGGCTTCACAAGACTAAACTAACACCTGGGTCTTGACTGCTTACAAGTTCGGGACAGACAAAAGCCCTAAAACACGCAGACTTGATCAGTGACACTAGCATAAATGGAATGCTTATGGCAGTCATCCCAGGAAAATGCTAAGTGCCACACAAATGGACACTATCCTCCAGTAGATGCTACACAACAGGGAACCCGTGGACAAGCCCAGCCCAGCCAAGGATGGCCTTCTGTCAGAAAGCGACTGTTAGTTTCATTGCTGAGTCGAGGACAAGCCAGATGGCTGTAGTTTCACACACCTGCACGCTCCAATGCTGACATTGAACAGGCGGGTGCCGAGCAAGGAAGGCCACAGGGTAATGTGAGTTTGGTGCAGACAGAGGATGATGACCACAACCCTCTCCTCCTGGACTGGGCAGCTCATCCCAGACCTGGCACTACTCCAGACTTTCTGCCAGCTCATTTAGCCCACAGCCCAGTCCTGCAAATCCAGTCCTGCCAAGGGATGCTGGTGTCACTCTGCCAGAAACAGCCTGAGGTGACAGGCCTTGGTTCAGTAAGAATCACAAAAAAACCAAACCCAAAAACAATTTTTAAAAATATCACACAAAATCTCACAATGCAACAACATAAAACTGGCACAGGAGCTAGACCCCTGCATGTGAACCAGCTGGTTATCCATGACCATGAGGAGGTCACCGCAGGTCACCTCAGCTCTCTACCTGCAGCTCTGGCTGTCCCTCACAAAACAGCTGAACCCCTCCTGCCTTTCCTGTCCTGCTAGTAACATCCCACTGAAAAATAATCCCTCCGTGGTCACCAGAGAACAGCCAAGGAGGACACGGGGCAGAGCCACTGACAAAGGTAACAGTGAGGTGGCCCTGGGGTCCGCATGGTTACAGAGAAGTCAAGTATGGCACAAATGCTCTCCAAGACTAGGCAGACCGTAGTCAGGTGCTGTGGAATAGCAAGGATCCCTCGCAGCACTCAGCCTTTCTGTACTGGGGATGTCAAACAGCATGAACATGGGTGCAGTTGTCTAGCCAGAGCTACAGCCATGGGGACTTACTCTAAAAATTGCACATACTTGGCCCTCAAAAGCCAGCATTTTGTCTCAGAGTTCAACAAAGCCAGTGTTTAGCTCAATGTGGTCACATAGCAAACCTGTTTCTTTCACCTCCTCTCCAGAAAAGATCTCCTGTTCAAAAACAAAAAAACAAACCACAGATGGTCGCTGTTCATGCTACCCATCTGAAATTTTGAGTCAAGTTAGCTTTTGGTGCTTTGTTTCTATCACCAGAGTCCTTGAAATTCCCACAGAAGTATGAAGGCACTCAGAAGAGAACAGAGAACTGGTTGATTGATCACCTTGCTCTCCATCTGAATTGCACTCCATTAGCTAATGCCATTCAGCTTGTGACATCTTAGTTGCCTTAGGCATATACTGGTACAGCCCTGCTAAAGGCAGGTACTCTGATAAAACTGCACGGATAAAACTGGCAGAGAATCTGGTCTCACATCTGAGGCCATGCCTGGGCCAACAAAACCAAACCAAACCAGAGAATTTTAGAAGCCAGCTACTGAAAGTATTTAACAGCTAGTTCCCAAGAAAGTGTCTGTGGACAGAGGAGTGTCATTAAGATGACTTCACCTTTGACAAGACAAAGGAAAAGTATAATCACATTTTGCACATCAACAGACACAGAAATTCAGCAATTGAAAGATTAATAAGAGAACAGGCTTATTTGCTTTCCTATCGCTTTGTCTTATCTCAGGGCTGGAGGAAATACACTGGAAAATTTCTCATGTAGTATTTTAGGCCAAGTTCTCTGTTGACATCAACATTAGTAGAGAGTACTGGTTAAAAATAGATGCCACCTTAGTCTAGTATCTCTGCAAAGATCAATATTTAAGCAGCATTTTTTAAGACCTAGAGAAAGCTCAGCAGGACCCCCAGAAATGCTTCTGCAGAAGCAACAAGCAGCAACCTCTGCGACCAGGCTTCGATTCAAAACAGATCAAAGCATTTGGCTGACCCTGGAAATGAACTAATGCTTGCTAAGGCTACAGATAATCTCACTAAGACCATTACCCAACTCACAATGAACTGATAAAAAAGTTTTCACTGCTTCTCTATGGAAGTTGTCTCTGTCATTTGCACCTCCCCTCCCTTCTTAGAGGAAACTTGTTCAGACAAAATTAAATTACATTTGCAGACCTGTATTAGTATCTTGTCACATGAGTTTCCTCTTTCCTAGCATCTGAGCTGTGAACTCAGTGCCACTTTTTTTCGAGGACTGGGAGATGAAGCTTGCCTTTTAATAAACTTCTCTATGGAACACTCAACTCACAAAACACTCCGTTTACAGAGGAAAAAAGTTAAAATGTTATCCTGGTTTGTCTCAAACACAGATGGGGAAATGCTCCAGAGAAAAATCCCAGCTGTCAATCTGCACTGCAGACCTCTACTTCATACTGATGTTGGAGGGAGTTCCACCCAGCAGATGCGTGCAGACAACGCAACAAAAATCTGCAATGCAGACAACAGATCCGCAATGCAGATCAGATGCTAGGATTTTACTCACAGGGTGATAATTCAGCTTCGCTGTTCCCACTACAGAATCACAGAAATGCTGAGGCTGGAGGGGGCCTCTGGAGATCATCTCGTCCAACCCCCTTGCTCAAAGCAGCGTCAGCTACAGCAGGTTGCCCAGGACTCTGTCTCATCATGTTCTGAATATCTCCAAGGATGGAGATTCCACAGCTTCTCTGGACAACCTCTGCCAGTGTCTGGCTACCCCTCACAGTAAAAAAAAAAACCAAAACAACAACAAAAAAATCCAACCCAATAACCACTTAAGAAAAAAAAAAGAGCTTCTTCTTATGTTTGAATGGTATTTCCTGAATTTCCATTTTTGCCCTCTGCCTCTTGTCCTGTCACTGGGCACTATGGCAAAGAGCCTGTCCCCATCTTGTGTGCTCCCTTCCGTCAGGTATTTACATTGATAAGCTTCCCCCAAGCCTTCTTGCCTCCAGGCTGAGCAGTCCCAGCTCTCCTGGCCTCCTGCTGCATGTCAGATGCTCCAGTCTCTTCATGATCCTTTGCTGGACTCTTTCCAGTATGTTCCTGTCTCTCTCGCACTGCGGAATCCAGAACTGGACCCAGCACTCCACACGTGGCCTCACCAGTGCTGAGCAGAGCAGAAGATGGACCTGCTGGTGACGCTCTTCCTAATGCCACCCAGGATGCTGTTGGCCACCGCCTTTGCTGCAAGGTCACATTGCCGGCTCATGGTCTAAGTTGTTGTCCACCAGGACCCCAAGCTTCTTCTCAGCAAAGCTGCTTTCCAGTCAGTCAGCCCCCAGCACATACTGGGGCATGGGGTTTTTCCCTGCCGCGGAGCAGGACTTTGTGCCTCCCCTTGCTGAACTGCATAAGGTTCCTCTCAGCCCAGTTCTCCAGCCTGTGGAGGTCCCTCTGGATGGCAACACACCCACCAGGTCTACCAAACACACCCCCTCTTTTGCGCTATGCCCCATCATCCAGGTCATTCATGTTAAACAGTACAAACCACAGTTGCATAGGCTATAACACAGCCATGCTGGGGCACGGGCGACCAGGGCGGAAACTGATCTGTGTAAAATAGATTGAATCAATTTCTGCTATTATAAAATTTTCACTCATTATTGTACTGCTGCTTCAAAAAGAATGACATCTAGAAGATGACAAATCTGAGTTTAACCTCAATTCAGAAAAAAATGAAATGAGTTTGGAAAAAAGAGAGTAATACGGTTGATATTCTGCTGCAACACAAAACTAAGGAGCCTGTATTCTGTTGATACCAAACAGCAGTTTTTGTAAGAAATTAAGACAGTTTTGCTAGCAGAAGAGCTGATGTATCAGGATAACACAATTATTTATATTATATAACAAATTATAAAGCAGAAAAGCACTAAGCACTTTTGGGTTTTTTCTGAGAACTAATGCAACGAACAAACACGCAAAGCCCAATTAAAGGCCATACTCATTCCAAGTCTGCGAGCTTCCCGGAGTTTTTGTGAAAGCCAGTGGGCATTCCACAGACGGGAATTTGCTGTATCTAGCCCAGGCCACTTTGACTAACACATCATTCAACAGCATCGCTCATGATTCAGCAAAAACACTCTGACAAGTTTAGCAGACTTCCAACATTAATCAACAAAGAGGCACGTTTCAGTGCATGAGCACTGCTTTGAAATACCAAGCCACACACTCACCTGCAGTAAATCAGTATAACTCCACAGAAGTCAACTGAGTTTTATGCCAATTTACACCAATTTTGGCCCACCCCATTTACACTACTACACTCTCTCATTCTTTTACTCAAGTACTGCACACACTGCAGGTAATTATATTAGAAGCAACTTTAAAACTCTTTAGGAAGCGAAGAAACTCTCACAAGGAGGTACAGTGCCAGAAGAGGAATCCAACTTTCTCAACATCTTCAGAATGAATCTGAGTATTACTTTATTATGAGTAATACTGCTTGGAATTAGGGCAGACTTAATTGTAACTGCTACAAGCAGCCGGAAGGATAACAAGCATCTTTTTGATTCAGGAGCAGATACTATTGGTGACAATTACATGACAAAAATCAGTCCTGAGGTTCCAAGTACTGGAAAGAGAAATGTTACCTTCTTCTTAGAAACTCCAACTACAGATGCTCACATGGATCTAAATGCTGCTTGTGCACATCATTTAAGAGGAAGCAAAAGAAGCTTCTGAGAGTTTTCCTTTGCACAGGAAATGCTCTTCAGTAGCTCTCATTTAAAAGAAACACAACTTCAGGTCTAGCCCTTTCTCAGCTGAGCTGAGAGAAAATTTGCTCTGACAAGGAACTGCAAGAGCTCACATGAAAGAAGAGACAGATCAAAGCTACATACGTAACAGAAGGAAGCCCTGGGCACAAATGGGGACCCAAAGCCCCCATTCCTGGGTCAATTGCCACACCTCAGAATAAAGGCCTTTCCACCAAAAGAAGATACAAGATTGCTCTTTGCCAGAGTACTGGTGCTGCACTGACAGCAAATTTAAACTACAGGTCTGGTTTCAAAACAACCGGAGTCAATTTATAAAGTTTAGATCCATTTTTAAAGTTCACGTGGAAACCAGCTAACACATGATAGCTTTAGCAGTCTCGCTGTGAACACTTCAGTAGATTCAGATCCAAAAATTATTACAACTACAAAGAATTGTCCCAATCTGCAAACTACAGGCCCAGCGGCTCTGACATCAGCATGTGCTGAGTACTCAGATGGATAGTGTGATAATTTCCAAATTAGACCCTTCTATTACATAAAAGAGTTTCTAGAAATTGCCAGTTGGCAGCCTAGCAGGCAAAAACCAGATAAAGAACAGCCACTAGCAAGTTAGGTGGGTAAGGGGTGTTGACAGTTCACGGCAGCTTACCTACACCTTGCTATCTATCTGCAAAGGCACTGATAGGCTGGGCTTTAGAATTGCTGGCAAAAGAATCTCCAGCAAAATACAGCAGTTACAAAAAATCATTCTGCATGGGGAGGCAAACCAGACAAAACCTTCACCAGAAAGCACAGGGTCAAAAGAGAGATACACAGAGCAGGGAGTGCAAACAGGGGACTCCAAGCAACCCATAGCTGGTAGTCATAGCATTCCTGGGGGAATCAACAATTCAATCCATTGGATGCATGACACCTGCAACAGGTATGGGGATTTCCAATGTGTCCCAGGTAAATGTTTAGAACAGATTCTCTCTTGGGTTTCATCAAAAAAATAAATCTCAATTTGATCTTTCAATGCATAAATGGCTAGTGTTTTCCCAAGATGGAACACAGGTTTCTCTCCAGATCTGATTGCCATACTCAATTAACTGGAGCTAAGTATCCCTTTTTCCTCCTCCTTCAAAGCTCTTCACACAAAGAAGAAACGCAGGACCTTAGCAAAGATTAAGCTCTTATCCATCAGCCTTAAGATTATTTTGGGTCATTGCATGATTGCTACTGTTGTTGTTCCCTTCAAATTATTCCTGAACTCTTACTTGCAGGTTTTGTGGTCTCAAAGCCAAACCAAATCTGTCCTTGATTGGATTGGATCTGGAGAATGTTTTACCACATCCTTTAGGAAAGCATCACAGTACAACGTACCACGTAACTTCATTGCCATCAGCCAGCCATTTAAAAGCAGATGAAACTGTATAGGAATTTCCTTTGGAGTGCCTTCTTAACGCTTCTTGCTTATGCAAATTAAAGAACTCAAAGCTTCAGCAATTCATCAAAGACACTTAGCTCAGCTCATCACACTCTCTCTGACTGCCAAGACTAAGAAAGCCACTATCCCCTTTTCTCATTGGGAATCAAATATACACCATGACAGCCTTAATTCAATAACAGGATGAGCCACAGGACATGCACAGACTGCCAGAACAAGAGCCCGCATTCCCCTCCTCCCAAGTGCCCTTCAAGGGCAAGCAGGCTGGAGGAATAGGCCAGGTGGCCACCAGCCCCTTTCCAGTGCCATTCTGCCTGAAAACCCAGCTGCTCCTCCCCGTTAGGTGACACGCCAGGACAATCAGTTCACATCAGGAAACCCTCGACCTCTGCATGTGCACAGAAAGACCACGCTGGGTGTCACCACATGCCAAGAGGCCAGGGCGTCATGGCATAGAATTCACTTCATCTACCCAAATAAGATATGTGGTCCACTCCACCAGGGTGATTAGACACGATTTATAGCATAACAGTAGTGACAAGAGTACCTTTCATTAGCAGCACTTCGAGTACTCAAAGCTGCAGCACAAGCTGTGACACTTGTGCTTCTTAGGCACTTGTGCTTTACAGCTTTCCTACCTTCCCCACAGCAACACATTCTCTGATCTGCTGTGTCTCCTGCTGCTCTGCTCTCCTTGGGCTTTTCCTCCAAATAGCGCCCTGCCTGCTTGTGTGGTCACATATGGCGCCTCGTTCACAGCTACAGATGTGCTGATTACATAGAGACAATGTTAGCACTGCTCAACCAGACAGCAACTCTGGGAAGGCAGCTTCTCTCTCTCCTATCCATTCCTTCACTGGGACCCTTTCTTATCCTACCAGCAGTTTTCACAAAGCAGAGAGGAACCAAATACCTGTCCTGGTTTCAGCTGGGATAGAGTTAACTGTCTTCCTAGTAGCTGGTACAGTGCTATGTTGCGAGTTCAATATGCAAAGAACCTTGATAACACTGATGTTTGCAGTTGTTGCTAAGTAGTGTTTACACTAAAGTCAAGGATTTTTCAGCTTCTCATGCCCAGCCAGTGAGAAAGCTGGAGGGGCACAAGAACTTGGCACAGGACACAGCCAGGGCACCTGACCCAAACCGGCCAACAGGGTATTCCATACCATGTGACGTCCCATCTAGTATAGGAACTGGGGAGTTGGAGGGGGGGGAACCGCTGCTCGGGGACTAGCTGGCTGTCGATCAGCGAGTGGTGAGCAATTGCACTGCACATCATTTGTACATTCCAATCCTTTTATTATTGCTGTTGTCATTTTATTAGTGTTATCCTTATCATTATTAGTCTCTTCCTTTCTGTTCTATTAAACCGTTCTTATCTCAACCCACGAGTTTCACTTCTTTTCCCAGTTTTCTCCCCCATCCCACTGGGTGGAGGGGGAGTGAGTGAGCAGCTGTGTGGTGCTTAGTTGCTGGCTGGGGTTAAACCACAACAATACCTTTGAGATGCCTACCATTTTGTTAAGCTACTGATCAAGTTCAGCTATGCTTAACAACTTAACTGGAAGGCTGACTGAGAGATACACAGCAATTTCCTTTGGAAAAGGATAGCCAGTTTTCCTTAGGAAACCAGGCTAAAAATTATGTCAACAGGAATTGCAAGGCATCCCAGTTTGATATTAGTATCTAGAGGCTTTTAGTCGCTCATGGTGGAGACAACTAAATAGTGCATTATTAAACACTTCCTTATCACAATAAAGGCTATCCTTAAGTTAGTGTCTTTTCCTATATACAACTCCCTGCCCGTATACAGTTTCTTCTGTTCATGCTACCCATCTGAAATTTTGAGTCAAGTTAGCTTTTGGTGCTTTGTTTCTATCACCAGAGTCCTTGAAATTCCCACAGAAGTATGAAGGCTCTCAGAAGAGAACAGAGAACTGGTTGATTGATCACCTTGCTCTCCATCTGAATTGCACTCCATTAGCTAATGCCATTCAGCTTGTGACATCTTAGTTGCCTTAGGCATATACTGGTACAGCCCTGCTAAAGGCAGGTACTCTGATAAAACTGCACGGATAAAACTGGCAGAGAATCTGGTCTCACATCTGAGGCCATGCCTGGGCCAACAAAACCAAACCAAACCAGAGAATTTTAGAAGCCAGCTACTGAAAGTATTTAACAGCTAGTTCCCAAGAAAGTGTCTGTGGACAGAGGAGTGTCACTAAGATGACTTCACCTTTGACAAGACAAAGGAAAAGTATAATCACATTTTGCATGTCAATAGACACACAAATTCAGCAATTGAAAGATTAATGAGAGAACGGGCTTATTTGCTTTCCTATCACTTTGTCTTATCTCAGGGCTGGAGGAAATACACTAGAAAATGAGTGAGCGGCTGGGTGGTGCTTAGTTGCTGCCTGGGGTTAAACCACAACAATACCTTTGAGATGCCTACCATTTTGTTAAGCTACTGATCAAGTTCAGCTATGCTTAACAACTTAACTGGAAGGCTGACTGAGAGATATACAGCAATTTCCTTTGGAAAAGGATAGCCAGTTTTCCTTAGAAAACCAGGCTAAAAATTATGTCAACAGGAATTGCAAGGCATCCCAGTTTGATATTAGTATCTAGAGGCTTTTAATCGCTTATGGTGGAGACAACTAAATAGTGCATTATTAAACACTTCCTCATCACAATAAAGGCTATCCTTAAGTTAGTGTCTTTTCCTATATACAACTCCCTGCCCGTATACAGTTTCTTCTGAAAACCTGCAAGGAAGACTGGGCTAGCAACTTCGGTATAAGCCAAGCAACTAAGCACAGACCCGGGAACAGACTTGTATGCCCACAGGAGTGCCGCACGGACGTTTGAGACTCACGTGGTTGGAGAGGTATACCAGCATCTGGATTTAAAAATATGATTGTCCTCTGTGCGTGGTGGAGGTACCGTAGTCCATGTCAAGGACTGGGAGTGATCTGCATGCTTACAAAGACAGACCTGGAAGCCTTGCACAGCTGCAAAACAAACGCTCAGAGTTTATTATGGTACCAGATTCACGTGACGTACGTCAGGCAGAGAAGGGTGGTCAAGGACAGGCATTGGGCAGTCCTCAAAGCAGGACTTCTTTACTACCAGGACTTTCTTTAGCCATGGAGCTTCAGCTCAAACTCTCATCCCCATCTTGGAAGTGGATTTCTTCCCTGCCTTTCAAAGGCACAGCTCTGTTAGGACACCCACAGTCCATCTGAATTTCTCAACTTGGGTCTTTTCATGTGTCCGATATTTACAGGGACAGAATCTCTGGCTTTGCTTGTCATCAGTAATACATCTATCCTCTGAAGAACAAGAAGACTGGGACACCAAACAAAACCCCAACCCAAAAGGCAGAGAAGTCCATTTCTCTTTCAACTGCCTGAAAAAACACCTTCCTCCTGGACCCCTGTGGATATACGCAAAGAGAGAGAGAATGCAGCCTTTGAACAGTAACTGGGATAAATCTCTTTCTCCTCTGATCATTCCCCCTCTGACTCATAAATCTCAATCTACCAGGAAAATAGTGCACAGCTCTCACAAAGCATTACTTGCACCTAGAAGGGAGGCACAATTAAAACAAGAGACAAGAGAGACAAATGATATGCGAGCCATTTCCTTAATGAACAGAACACTTTTCCCTTCTTATTCGTCATAATGACTACCAATAAAGAACAGGAAGAAGCAACAGGTTTGAATACAACACCGATGAATTTAAGTTTAATCCAAGTAAAGTGCCTTATAACAAGTCTGGATTGAAAAAGATGCTGAGAAGGGCGGTTTTCAGAGAGACTGCTTACATTTTAATGTTTAGCGAGACCTGAATCTGCAGTAGATGGGTACAAAAAACAAGGAGAAAATGTCTTTTTTTTTAGTTTTAACAAGTTAGGGCAAGTGAGATTCATCTCTCATTTTTGTGTGTTCTTTAAAAAAATAAGAAGAAAATCCAAATAAAAAAGGCAGTAAACAAATACTGAGACCCGGGAGGGAAGGCGGGCTTTATTCTACCCCACGACTAGCCCTCAACTCCTGTTCTTCTGCGGTCATGGTCACAGCTCTCCCGCATAGCATCACCTCCCTCTCTGATTTTCAGACCTCACATACTAGCTTAGGTAGCTACAGCCAAGCTTCGGTGCTGCCCAGAGAGTGTCAAAACGTGAGAGGTGCTAAAGGAGTCCTGTAGGTCCCTCTCCACCAGGTCACTAGAGATGGGCTCTTGCTAGGACTCAGGCAAAGTAGGGGGAAGGCTGGCTCATACCCCTTATTCCCACTGATGCCACCTTGACCCACATGACTGAGCCTCGTGGGCTGACTCCCAGCACGCGGTGCTGTGACTGAAGTTTTCGCACTTGGAGCACTGCAGCATCCTCTCTATCCTGTGGATCAAATGGCCAGTAGCTGGCATGAGCAACAGTTTACATCACTCACAACTGAACCTGAAAGACAGGAAGATTAGCTGCCAGGGCTATTTAAGACTCCCAAAGCAGAACAGAAGCAGATAAGGAAAGCAAAGCAAACCATCCTTGGAAAGATAAAGAACTTTGCAGCTGACACAGGAAAAGCAGCTATTAAGGTAAGCAGGGGTGTTACCAGTCTCAAGCTAAAAGTATTTTGAAAGGTGACAGCAATTAAGAACCCATGCAAGCCTTGAGCTTAAAAACACTCTGACCTTGAAGGAACTCAATCTGCCTTTCTGGTTCCCAGGACATATGGCCTCAGTGACAGATGATCTATATCACTTCCTAGTTCAGTATAGCTACACAGGTATCCCATAAGGCTTGTCTGGTTCAGGACAGAGGGTCTTTGCCTCACCTGCTGACTGTTCAGCTGCCTGCTACCCTGACTCGTCACTTTGGAATCACTGCTGCCCCAAGCCCCCACGTGCTAGATGGAGCCAGCTGGACTACTCCACGATTCCGGACCAACTTCAGCTGTCACACAGGCCCTGGACCAGGATGGCAGGTTGCACTGAACATTTTGTCTCAGACGAGCATCTCCACTCCTCCCTGGATGTCACCGTCACCTTGTACCATGGGATCTCTCCTGCCACAAGAGCCAGCACAGCCATTACATCCCATAAGCACCACCACAGTCATACACCCCAATCCAGTGCCCCAGGTCTTCGGACTCAAAAGAACAACCCGTCTCTCCCGTACATCAAAACCAAACAAGTCTAGCAGAAATGATGACATCTTGGACACGTCGAGTTTTCCGCTGAAACAGTGCCACCCTGGTGACTTGGTTCACTCCAGGCAGCAGTCTGGGGACAAACGCAGCAGTTTCTCTCCTATCCTCCAATAGAAAGCACTTCCACAAACTTCTAGGTGGTACTGGGAGAACAGCACCCAAACTGTCTCCCGTTTCTCTGCTCCCCCTGCTGGGTGCCAGCCCAGCATTATCAAAATGCCTGCTTGGGTAGCGCTGCCAGGCAGCAGCACACGGAAGCTAAAGCAGCCTGTAAAGTTACTACACAGTCTCCCAAAGAGCTCAGTAATTACCACCGTTAATTCTTACCAAGACCAATAGCACCACTACTCTTTAGAGGGACCAAGCAGATCAAAAAGCAGATCCGGGAAGAGAGTTTCCGAGTTACAGGCTTCAGTGTCAGCAACCGCTGACATCTCCAGCCAACAGCCAGATCACGCAGCCCTCCCAAGGCTGTACGCCCACCACCTAATATTCCACACTGGCATCAGCCCACAGCCACTGCCAACGACTGTACGTACACGGATGCTGATCCACGCACAGCTATTCAAAAACAAAGGAATCACAGCCCCTGTAATTGTGAACTTGCATATTGGTGCAAAGAAAGACAGTGGATATATCGGGTTTGTTGCATAAAGTGTGGGCCAAGAAGCTAATCACTTCTATGTGTCTCATGATACTTTTTTTCCCTTGTCAAAAGGGGATAATCCACCATTCTCCATATTCCACTGTATTTTCAAATGCAATTCAAGTTGGGGCCTCCCCTATCTTTATTAGGCAAACAGACTAAATGCCAGGGAGAATGGATTTTAAATCTACATTTTAAGCACTGGAGTAGTAGAACTAGTCAAGACACAAAATTACTTACAACTGCTTGCTCACTGCAATATAGAGAGAGGTATAGAGAGGGGGTTGGTTTCATTTGGGTTTTGCTTTACATCTTAAAGACGGATTATTACCGCAGGAAAAGTACAACCGAAATGATTGAAGTAGTCACATTCCTCCTTCCATGTTTAAATGCGTTTCAAGCTCAGATCTGGAAGCGGAACAAAAGCACACATAGATCTCCTCCGAATTTTCCAAGCTACAGAACAATAAGTCCCACACAGTAGAAAACAAGATCTAATACAAGAGGTGGCAGCTGGGATTTCATGCTGCTTATATGTATTCACATAAAAAGAGATGCAATCACAAGCAAGCGTCACTCCTTTGACACTGGACAGGCATTCTCTCTCTAGCTGTGCATGGAAGGGATAGTTTTGCCATACACTGCTCCAACAGCAGTCAATCAGAACTAGTAAGGGAGTCGCTGCATTTTACAGTTCGTAGCAGTCACGTTCGAAAGCAAGGCCTGGTTTTTCTCTCTGTAAAATCAGTTCATGCAAGCCCAACGTGGCCCCACGCACCCCCTGAGATTCAGCCAACAGATTCCCAATTAAGACATGCTGAACTGGACAACTTGGAAAGCACATTTCAGTACCCAAAAGGCAACAGGGTAGCAAGATCTTCCACTAGCGTCCAGTAAACAAGAAACAAGGAAAGCCCATGCTTGCCAGGCAATCACTTACCCTCAGACACACCAGGCAAACTCTGTCACGGAAGCACTTGCACCACCCACAGAAGACCTTGAGGAATCAAACATGCAGCCCATCATACAAAAGATGCTACTGCCTCCTAAGCCCCAGTTTGCACCATAATACCAACAAGATCCCAAACTCAGTAAAAACACCACGGTGTTTTTATTTTCTCGTGTCTTTAGACAGTGATTGCAACATACCCTCTTCTCTTCCACTCCCCTGCACAGCTCAAGCGCACACGGGGCTTCCTTTCTTTATGAAACTAGACAATTAAAATCTACTTTGTAACAACAATTTGTTTGGATTCCCATCTATAAAAGCCTCCAAAAATGCCACACTGTACAGTAATTCCTCTACCGGTGAAATACAAAGGTTCGGTAATGTTTATAAAGACATTTAAACGGCATGAGCAAAACTATTTTGCTTCATTACATTTTCCAACCCTTCATGCTATGTACAAGCTCACTGCTTCCAAGAGTCACCCTTACTCACATGATCAAATCATGCCACTTGAAACGCTCCGACATTATTTTGCCATATAAAAAGGTTGAAATTATCGTGACGACAGCAACCTAAGGACTGCAGGTACCCAGAATCTGGTATGAGAAGTGAAAGCTGAAAAAGAGTTAGAGCTCTTGAAATTACACATTTTAAATACCAGAGACACAAAGTGTTTAAAAGCCATTCAATACCACGCCTCACCAGAAAACCATAAAACCATCAAAGGTTCTGAAACACTTGTCCTGAATCATTTCAATGGAAATATTAAAGGATGAAAACGCCCCATGGAATTACAGGATTCATTTATATAGACTGACAAACTCACTTTGTGGTAACGTGTTTTTAAATGTCAAGCAGTATAAACAAGGTATCTGAAATTACCACCTAATACAACGACTTGAACTTCAGCGCCTTCAAAATCACACTTAGACGAAGACTGAAATCAGTTTGACAGACTGAGGTATAATCAAAATCACTGTAGTCAAGAGAAATTTATCCAAAGCAAAAACCATTTCATGCTTGCACACATGTGTGTTTACTATAAAAGTAGAGCATAGGTTTTCAACAGCGACCAAAAAAAGGCTCGAAAAACACTTGGAAAAAATAAATTCTGCCACTCACTCCGCTTTTGCTGGGCACGCCGATTTTCACATTTTGGTCAAAGATTACTCGGCTTCTCCAGTTTACCTCACTTTGAGAAAATCATTTTCAGAAGACATGCCTCCAAGAAACATCGGACAACTGTACGTCCACATGATTAAATAAGAGGTAGGATCTGTCACGCACTTTACAACAGCAGCGACTGCTTGCTTGCAAGCCCCTGGCCAGAATCCTTCTCCTTGGCAAAACAAATTTTAATGCTAGACAGTTCTCAAGACATCACATCAACAGGAAAAGGATTAGCTCTCCCTCGCATCAATAAAGCGCATCATCTGACCTCAAGTGCAAGTCTTCATCACTAAACCACTTTCAGAAGAAACAGTGCCAACCTTCAAAGACATCTTCCTAGAATGAGCTGTCTTTCCTGACCATTTTGACTACTTACAGACTTTATATCTGTCTAGTTCTTCACCTTTTAGGAAGGCTAAGGAGGTCGGAGAAGTAAAGGACAAGTCCAGCCAGTATTATTCATGGACCTCTTTTTTCACTCTTGTTAAGTACAGATACACAGCACTGCAGAATCCTTCGGGACTGATTTCTCCCACCAAACCCACGCTGCAGACTTAATCTTAAAAGCATATCCTCTCGAGGATAAACAAAGTAAGCTCATATCCGCCAGACCTGAAAGATGGTTTCACCAATGCCTCAGGACTGTCCACTGCTGGTAGTTCATCCGCTGAGCTTTCTTCAGGAGGTCTAGGGTCACTGATGATGCTCGGCTTTGGCCTTTCCTTGAGGTTGCCGGTCAGCCCACCGATAACGGTGTTCCACAAGCAGTTCTGTCATTTAGACCCTGCAAAACCAGACAGTCAGCAAAACACATTGCTAGGCCTACTGTCCAGCCTCTCAGCAGTCTGCAAAACAAAAATGCTCTCTGAACTTTTCACCTTTGCATCACCACCAGTTTGGGATTAAGCCTGAAAACCCAAAAGAAAGCTCCAAGTGGAAATAAGCACTACCTTTCAGCTCATTCCAAGCCCAAGACCACAATGCTTCCCATAAAAAGATTTGGTTACAGAACAGGGAGTTTTCACATCTCACTAAAAACCATCCTCTCCACGTTAACTTAGAGCTTAGCATGTAGTGGCGTGGCTGTATTTCAAGCCAAAGAACGAACCACAAAACAAAGTACCAAATCCATACAATATTAATCGTTGAGTTTCTCAGTGCTTAAATTACAGACTTAAGAGATCACTGAAGGACTCGCATCCAAAAAACATACTTCTTTTCTGCTGAAATTTCAACTTTTCCCAGCAGACGTTCAAATGCCAAAATATTTCTAGGGATGGTCTTTGTACATTTCTTTCCAAGAGTCGCCAGGCGCCTCTTGCATGTCATTCAGAGAACCCATCCTCATCTGCAAGTCTAGCTCCACTGACAAAGTACAATTAGCACCCTTCAGTCAGATCTCCTCCCCCCCCACCGCTCAAGAACAGAATACCTGCCTTACAGCTCATCAAGTTGAAGGACAGGGAGGGGTCACTCCCCACTTAAGACAGGCTCAACCTGGGGAAGAAACCAAATCCCTGTAATCTGCTACCCATCAAGTCACAACAAGGCTACGAGGAAGCAAAACCCAGCCTGAGAACAGCTTCCCCCCGGGGAGCCCTCCCGCCTTCCCGCCTCAACTCCACTCCCCGTTCTCTCCACCTCCTCCCCCCGCCGGCGCAGGGGAACAGGGGACGGGGACGGGGGCTGGGGTCGGTTCCTCACCCCTTTGTCTCTGCCGCTCCTTCCTCCTCAGGGGGAGGAGGACTCCGCGCTCGGCCCCTGCTCCGCCCTGGGCTCCCTCCCTCCCTCCCTCCCTCCCTCCCGCGGGAGACAGCCCTTCCCCAACTTCTCCAGCGTGGGTCCTTCCCGCGGGCTGCAGTTCCTCACAGACTCCTCCAGCGCGGGTCCCTTCCACAGACAGGGTGCAGTCCTTCCGTCACAGACTGCTCCAGCGCGGGAGCCGCGGCCATTTTGGGGGACATCCGCTCCCCCGCTCCCCTCCACGGGCTGGGGGCGGACAGCCTGCCGCCTCCCCGCGGGCTGCGGGGGCATCCCCTCCTCCCCCGCTCCTCCTCCTTCCCTGACCTCGGGATCCGCAGAGGGGTTCCTCTCACGTCCCACTCCCCCGACTCCCTCACGGGGCGTTCCCCTTCGGAAATCTCTTCTCCCAGAGGCGCTACCGCCGTCGCTGAGGGGCTCGGCCTGGGCCAGAGGCGGGGCCGGCTCCGAGCCGGGGGAGCTTCGAGCAGCGTCTCCCAGGAGCCGGCCCTGGCCCTGGCTTTTGATGTAGAATGTCTTTTGTTGTGGAGATATGTAGTCGTGGTAGAGTTAATCCCCTTATCTAGTAAATTATAGCTGTTGTCTTTCTCTTCCTTATCTAGTAAGTTATATTTGTTATTTTTCCTCGTGATTTTTACGCAACATTTAAGCAAGCCCTGCTTTTCTTGTTTGGTTTTTTTTTTTACACAAAGCATTCGTTTAATTACAATGTGTGTCTTCGCCCTTCCCGATTAGTATGTAAGTAAATTATCATATTGTTGTTTTAACATCATTAGCCGAATTGGTTCTATTCTGCTTTGAACAAGGGCTACAACTTTTATCTAAAATACACGGACCAAAGGTCAAGATTAGCAGTAAGACTTTTAGGGGTAATTGTGGAGAATGTCTCTACCCCCATGTGCGATTTCATGAACAAAGTTAACCCGTTCATTACAATCAGAAATCACTCTCCAGCCCATTAACAAACTAAACATTGCACAGGCTCATAGAAGTACACAGGTGACTGTCGTTACATCTGCCTCCATATTAGAGGGATCAGCACTGTAAAAATACCTGCAGTCAGCAAATATTCATGTTGCATTTATGAGCATTTTCATTCCAGTACACACAGTATGAAACAATATTATCCTGGTAGGAAGGCTAGGTAGGTATTCCAGCAAGGAAGACTGCTTTGCTGCTATATTAATACCTTATATTATAGTGCAATAATCCTGTGCTCTACCTAGTCTCAGACTGGTTCGTTGGAGGGGGAGGGGGAAGTGTATGGCTTTAAACAGCTTGCAGTATTGGGTCAAAGTAGGCACAGATGTTGCAGCAAATCCTTGAAACAACATAAACTCACCATTTAACCTTTCAAATGATTGGCCCTCAGTCACACCACTTCATCAATATTCTTATACTAAAACATTCATTGGTTGATTTTACTTAATTCCACTAACTGGAATCTTGACCAAAGTGGGGTTTCTAAGCAACAGAACTAAGGTCCATAACGATCTCTCTTAGTTTCTTAAGACAAAACACTGTAATACTAACAAATCGGTCAAAGTTTCTATGGTTAACTAATTTTAGACAATACTTATTCTTTTGTGATTGTATACAGCACATTCTGCATGCTCCCAAGCTTCTATATGTTCTTATTACTTATTATCTAAATTCCAAATGTTCCTACTATATGATTTTGGCCAATTCCTTCGGCCTTGGTACCGGGTTATACAGAGGGTTTCACAGCAGCTGTCGGTTGTTAATTAAATGTGCAAAATACAATAGAGATACTTTTGCTAAACTACTTACCATTTTATATTCTTATTAAACATGAGCTATTCTAACTACTACCAAATCAATAATAAATCAAAGCTACTAACTAGTCAATAACAAATAACATAATCATAATCAATAACCAATCAGTAACAAAGAGGCTTCTCTCAGCAGAGGTGCAGCAAGCCTTCATCTTACTGGATTCCAAAGGAGTCACTGTTATAAATGAATTTAGTCCCAAACAGGATTCCAAACAAAGTTAACAATTTATTAAATGAATAAAGGCAAGCAAACAGCGCTGGGCACGCGGGGAGCTTCTGCTCTACCACAACGCGCGCCGTGAAAAACAAGACAGCTTCTTTTATAGTCTAACGTCCATTACATATTCATACTAGGCGTGTTCTTCTCCATCTCCTGGTTGTGTGGGTGCTTAGAAACTTGTCTCTGACCAGGCAGCAGACATGCTGTGTGACAGCCGACACCTTGCACAGCACCAGCTGCGGTCACCAGAACCCAAACAAGTTCACAACAGACACCTCCCCCTCAGCAGATGCATACCACAAATGGCCCATCGTGATCCCCAGCACTGCAATCCCTGAGGCCCAGCACACATCCAAATGCCTCAGTTCTCCTCCAGGATAGTTAACAACAAAACCGGTTTTGGCTTGGCAAAAAGAGAAGGAACTATGTACATATTGATATAGGGAACGAACTGCTAATTGCTCAATGATTGTCTCTCTATAACTTTACATGTGAGACAAAGACTGGTGTTTGTAAGAAGGAACCATGAACAATCACAAAATCTTGTCGAGAAGGCACAAGTAGAGGCCTTGCTTGAATAGATAGGGCTGGCAAAGATACGAACTCCTGCCTTTGTTCTCGTAACCATATGATTCTTGTAACACTGCTTACCAAGGACTGGTGTCTGTCAGGGATTAAGTTTGTCAGGGACCGGTACTTGGTACTCGTCAAGGACGGATGCGTTAACCAAGGAAGTGATAACAAGAACTGAAATATAGGTCTAAGATAAGATGTATGAGAAGCAACCATAAAACTGTTATAATTGCCTAGTAAGAAGAGAGCATGCGTAGATGACTAAAGTTCATCTAAAGGACAGAAGAGGAAGAGGAAGATAGAACCCCTGAAGAAGTAAACGACTACCAAAGAAAAATCTGAGCATGCGCAATGATGACATATACATTTTAGAATTGCTGACATGAGCCTTTTTAATTACTCCACCTCACTTATGCATATGTATGTTTTTGTATTGAATAACCTTATGAATATGTATATTTACATTGTACAAATTTCTGGTAAATTGTGCAACGGTGTGCACAATAGGTGGAGCGATCCCCCGTGCAACCAGCGCTGTCAATAAAGAATACCTACTTAATAGTCAATCAAACTATTGAGTTAATTTCTTTGAATCAATCTCATCTGTCTCCTCCCGGCCTGCAGTTATACAAGGGTCGACAAAATGGTTAAAGATTACATAGACAGTGAGGGTCACATTTTTTATGCGGCCCTAGCATTGTTTGTATTAACACGAATCAGATGAACGTATTTCACAGTAACAAAAGAGGATGGACTTGAGAGAGAAGCCATGGACTTGAGGAGGGATTTTCTTAAGAGGAGGTCTTGTGAAATAAGAGATCCTTTGTCTGTACAAGGCATGCCTTGCTAACGACTGGGCCCCTGAAGGAGAACGAAAAGACTGAGAAGAAGGGAACGTCCTACCCCAGTGTTATATTTGAATTGAGACAAATTGAGTTCAAATTGTATTCACTATATATTTATTAAGGTAGGAAAACAAAGCAGCGCGCTGGGCGGTTGGGGAGTCGCAGCTCCACCAAGGCTCGCAAAATTAGGCAAGCCAAGCAGTCTCTTTTATTTTCACGGAGGTCAGTCTCCATCTTCGGTACACCCCTTGCCTTCTTCCGTAATCGTGACTTCCTCAGGATTTATGCTCGCTTTTCACAAGGTATATCGAAAGCTTACATCTTTTACATAAATTTAAACAAGGATAAAGGTTGTCATGATATCACAATACTGCAGCCCAACATCAGCATTTTTTTTAAACAACTGCTAGACTGTAAGGTTCCGTTCTCATGGCAGTAAATAACATTGTAGGTAAGTTTTTCTTGTCAAAACAGGATGTTCTCACATCTGGTGTAACAAGTTCGTTTCCCTTGCTTAACTTCTTTGATCAGCAAATTACATATAATTATTTATTACATGGCCACGGTGAATACGTTTTTGGATAGGCTCAGATGAGCATGGTGAGTTTATGTTGTTTCAAGGATTTGCTGCAACATCTGTGCCTACTTTGACCCAATACTGCAAGCTGTTTAAAGCCATACACTTCCCCCTCCCCCTCCAACGAACCAGTCTGAGACTAGGTAGAGCACAGGATTATTGCACTATAATATAAGGTATTAATATAGCAGCAAAGCAGTCTTCCTTGCTGGAATACCTACCTAGCCTTCCTACCAGGATAATATTGTTTCATACTGTGTGTACTGGAATGAAAATGCTCATAAATGCAACATGAATATTTGCTGACTGCAGGTATTTTTACAGTGCTGATCCCTCTAATATGGAGGCAGATGTAACGACAGTCACCTGTGTACTTCTATGAGCCTGTGCAATGTTTAGTTTGTTAATGGGCTGGAGAGTGATTTCTGATTGTAATGAACGGGTTAACTTTGTTCATGAAATCGCACATGGGGGTAGAGACATTCTCCACAATTACCCCTAAAAGTCTTACTGCTAATCTTGACCTTTGGTCCGTGTATTTTAGATAAAAGTAGCCCTTGTTCAAAGCAGAATAGAACCAATTCGGCTAATGATGTTAAAACAACAATATGATAATTTACTTACATACTAATCGGGAAGGGCGAAGACACACATTGTAATTAAACGAATGCTTTGTGTAAAAAAAAAAACCAAACAAGAAAAGCAGGGCTTGCTTAAATGTTGCGTAAAAATCACGAGGAAAAATAACAAATATAACTTACTAGATAAGGAAGAGAAAGACAACAGCTATAATTTACTAGATAAGGGGATTAACTCTACCACGACTACATATCTCCACAACAAAAGACATTCTACATCAAAAGCCAGGGCCAGGGCCGGCTCCTGGGAGAAGCTGCTCGAAGCTCCCCCGGCTCGGAGCCGGCCCCGCCTCTGGCCCAGGCCGAGCCCCTCAGCGACGGCGGTAGCGCCTCTGGGAGAAGAGATTTCCGAAGGGGAACGCCCCGTGAGGGAGTCGGGGGAGTGGGACGTGAGAGGAACCCCTCTGCGGATCCCGAGGTCAGGGAAGGAGGAGGAGCGGGGGAGGAGGGGATGCCCCCGCAGCCCGCGGGGAGGCGGCAGGCTGTCCGCCCCCAGCCCGTGGAGGGGAGCGGGGGAGCGGATGTCCCCCAAAATGGCCGCGGCTCCCGCGCTGGAGCAGTCTGTGACGGAAGGACTGCACCCTGTCTGTGGAAGGGACCCGCGCTGGAGGAGTCTGTGAGGAACTGCAGCCCGCGGGAAGGACCCACGCTGGAGAAGTTGGGGAAGGGCTGTCTCCCGCGGGAGGGAGGGAGGGAGGGAGGGAGCCCAGGGCGGAGCAGGGGCCGAGCGCGGAGTCCTCCTCCCCCTGAGGAGGAAGGAGCGGCAGAGACAAGGGGTGAGGAACCGACCCCAGCCCCCGTCCCCGTCCCCTGTTCCCCTGCGCCGGCGGGGGGAGGAGGTGGAGAGAACGGGGAGTGGAGTTGAGGCGGGAAGGCGGGAGGGCTCCCCGGGGGGAAGCTGTTCTCAGGCTGGGTTTTGCTTCCTCGTAGCCTTGTTGTGACTTGATGGGTAGCAGATTACAGGGATTTGGTTTCTTCCCCAGGTTGAGCCTGTCTTAAGTGGGGAGTGACCCCTCCCTGTCCTTCAACTTGATGAGCTGTAAGGCAGGTATTCTGTTCTTGAGCGGTGGGGGGGGAGGAGATCTGACTGAAGGGTGCTAATTGTACTTTGTCAGTGGAGCTAGACTTGCAGATGAGGATGGGTTCTCTGAATGACATGCAAGAGGCGCCTGGCGACTCTTGGAAAGAAATGTACAAAGACCATCCCTAGAAATATTTTGGCATTTGAACGTCTGCTGGGAAAAGTTGAAATTTCAGCAGAAAAGAAGTATGTTTTTTGGATGCGAGTCCTTCAGTGATCTCTTAAGTCTGTAATTTAAGCACTGAGAAACTCAACGATTAATATTGTATGGATTTGGTACTTTGTTTTGTGGTTCGTTCTTTGGCTTGAAATACAGCCACGCCACTACATGCTAAGCTCTAAGTTAACGTGGAGAGGATGGTTTTTAGTGAGATGTGAAAACTCCCTGTTCTGTAACCAAATCTTTTTATGGGAAGCATTGTGGTCTTGGGCTTGGAATGAGCTGAAAGGTAGTGCTTATTTCCACTTGGAGCTTTCTTTTGGGTTTTCAGGCTTAATCCCAAACTGGTGGTGATGCAAAGGTGAAAAGTTCAGAGAGCATTTTTGTTTTGCAGACTGCTGAGAGGCTGGACAGTAGGCCTAGCAATGTGTTTTGCTGACTGTCTGGTTTTGCAGGGTCTAAATGACAGAACTGCTTGTGGAACACCGTTATCGGTGGGCTGACCGGCAACCTCAAGGAAAGGCCAAAGCCGAGCATCATCAGTGACCCTAGACCTCCTGAAGAAAGCTCAGCGGATGAACTACCAGCAGTGGACAGTCCTGAGGCATTGGTGAAACCATCTTTCAGGTCTGGCGGATATGAGCTTACTTTGTTTATCCTCGAGAGGATATGCTTTTAAGATTAAGTCTGCAGCGTGGGTTTGGTGGGAGAAATCAGTCCCGAAGGATTCTGCAGTGCTGCGTATCTGTACTTAACAAGAGTGAAAAAAGAGGTCCATGAATAATACTGGCTGGACTTGTCCTTTACTTCTCCGACCTCCTTAGCCTTCCTAAAAGGTGAAGAACTAGACAGATATAAAGTCTGTAAGTAGTCAAAATGGTCAGGAAAGACAGCTCATTCTAGGAAGATGTCTTTGAAGGTTGGCACTGTTTCTTCTGAAAGTGGTTTAGTGATGAAGACTTGCACTTGAGGTCAGATGATGCGCTTTATTGATGCGAGGGAGAGCTAATCCTTTTCCTGTTGATGTGATGTCTTGAGAACTGTCTAGCATTAAAATTTGTTTTGCCAAGGAGAAGGATTCTGGCCAGGGGCTTGCAAGCAAGCAGTCGCTGCTGTTGTAAAGTGCGTGACAGATCCTACCTCTTATTTAATCATGTGGACGTACAGTTGTCCGATGTTTCTTGGAGGCATGTCTTCTGAAAATGATTTTCTCAAAGTGAGGTAAACTGGAGAAGCCGAGTAATCTTTGACCAAAATGTGAAAATCGGCGTGCCCAGCAAAAGCGGAGTGAGTGGCAGAATTTATTTTTTCCAAGTGTTTTTCGAGCCTTTTTTTGGTCGCTGTTGAAAACCTATGCTCTACTTTTATAGTAAACACACATGTGTGCAAGCATGAAATGGTTTTTGCTTTGGATAAATTTCTCTTGACTACAGTGATTTTGATTATACCTCAGTCTGTCAAACTGATTTCAGTCTTCGTCTAAGTGTGATTTTGAAGGCGCTGAAGTTCAAGTCGTTGTATTAGGTGGTAATTTCAGATACCTTGTTTATACTGCTTGACATTTAAAAACACGTTACCACAAAGTGAGTTTGTCAGTCTATATAAATGAATCCTGTAATTCCATGGGGCGTTTTCATCCTTTAATATTTCCATTGAAATGATTCAGGACAAGTGTTTCAGAACCTTTGATGGTTTTATGGTTTTCTGGTGAGGCGTGGTATTGAATGGCTTTTAAACACTTTGTGTCTCTGGTATTTAAAATGTGTAATTTCAAGAGCTCTAACTCTTTTTCAGCTTTCACTTCTCATACCAGATTCTGGGTACCTGCAGTCCTTAGGTTGCTGTCGTCACGATAATTTCAACCTTTTTATATGGCAAAATAATGTCGGAGCGTTTCAAGTGGCATGATTTGATCATGTGAGTAAGGGTGACTCTTGGAAGCAGTGAGCTTGTACATAGCATGAAGGGTTGGAAAATGTAATGAAGCAAAATAGTTTTGCTCATGCCGTTTAAATGTCTTTATAAACATTACCGAACCTTTGTATTTCACCGGTAGAGGAATTACTGTACAGTGTGGCATTTTTGGAGGCTTTTATAGATGGGAATCCAAACAAATTGTTGTTACAAAGTAGATTTTAATTGTCTAGTTTCATAAAGAAAGGAAGCCCCGTGTGCGCTTGAGCTGTGCAGGGGAGTGGAAGAGAAGAGGGTATGTTGCAATCACTGTCTAAAGACACGAGAAAATAAAAACACCGTGGTGTTTTTACTGAGTTTGGGATCTTGTTGGTATTATGGTGCAAACTGGGGCTTAGGAGGCAGTAGCATCTTTTGTATGATGGGCTGCATGTTTGATTCCTCAAGGTCTTCTGTGGGTGGTGCAAGTGCTTCCGTGACAGAGTTTGCCTGGTGTGTCTGAGGGTAAGTGATTGCCTGGCAAGCATGGGCTTTCCTTGTTTCTTGTTTACTGGACGCTAGTGGAAGATCTTGCTACCCTGTTGCCTTTTGGGTACTGAAATGTGCTTTCCAAGTTGTCCAGTTCAGCATGTCTTAATTGGGAATCTGTTGGCTGAATCTCAGGGGGTGCGTGGGGCCACGTTGGGCTTGCATGAACTGATTTTACAGAGAGAAAAACCAGGCCTTGCTTTCGAACGTGACTGCTACGAACTGTAAAATGCAGCGACTCCCTTACTAGTTCTGATTGACTGCTGTTGGAGCAGTGTATGGCAAAACTATCCCTTCCATGCACAGCTAGAGAGAGAATGCCTGTCCAGTGTCAAAGGAGTGACGCTTGCTTGTGATTGCATCTCTTTTTATGTGAATACATATAAGCAGCATGAAATCCCAGCTGCCACCTCTTGTATTAGATCTTGTTTTCTACTGTGTGGGACTTATTGTTCTGTAGCTTGGAAAATTCGGAGGAGATCTATGTGTGCTTTTGTTCCGCTTCCAGATCTGAGCTTGAAACGCATTTAAACATGGAAGGAGGAATGTGACTACTTCAATCATTTCGGTTGTACTTTTCCTGCGGTAATAATCCGTCTTTAAGATGTAAAGCAAAACCCAAATGAAACCAACCCCCTCTCTATACCTCTCTCTATATTGCAGTGAGCAAGCAGTTGTAAGTAATTTTGTGTCTTGACTAGTTCTACTACTCCAGTGCTTAAAATGTAGATTTAAAATCCATTCTCCCTGGCATTTAGTCTGTTTGCCTAATAAAGATAGGGGAGGCCCCAACTTGAATTGCATTTGAAAATACAGTGGAATATGGAGAATGGTGGATTATCCCCTTTTGACAAGGGAAAAAAAGTATCATGAGACACATAGAAGTGATTAGCTTCTTGGCCCACACTTTATGCAACAAACCCGATATATCCACTGTCTTTCTTTGCACCAATATGCAAGTTCACAATTACAGGGGCTGTGATTCCTTTGTTTTTGAATAGCTGTGCGTGGATCAGCATCCGTGTACGTACAGTCGTTGGCAGTGGCTGTGGGCTGATGCCAGTGTGGAATATTAGGTGGTGGGCGTACAGCCTTGGGAGGGCTGCGTGATCTGGCTGTTGGCTGGAGATGTCAGCGGTTGCTGACACTGAAGCCTGTAACTCGGAAACTCTCTTCCCGGATCTGCTTTTTGATCTGCTTGGTCCCTCTAAAGAGTAGTGGTGCTATTGGTCTTGGTAAGAATTAACGGTGGTAATTACTGAGCTCTTTGGGAGACTGTGTAGTAACTTTACAGGCTGCTTTAGCTTCCGTGTGCTGCTGCCTGGCAGCGCTACCCAAGCAGGCATTTTGATAATGCTGGGCTGGCACCCAGCAGGGGGAGCAGAGAAACGGGAGACAGTTTGGGTGCTGTTCTCCCAGTACCACCTAGAAGTTTGTGGAAGTGCTTTCTATTGGAGGATAGGAGAGAAACCGCTGCGTTTGTCCCCAGACTGCTGCCTGGAGTGAACCAAGTCACCAGGGTGGCACTGTTTCAGCGGAAAACTCGACGTGTCCAAGATGTCATCATTTCTGCTAGACTTGTTTGGTTTTGATGTACGGGAGAGACGGGTTGTTCTTTTGAGTCCGAAGACCTGGGGCACTGGATTGGGGTGTATGACTGTGGTGGTGCTTATGGGATGTAATGGCTGTGCTGGCTCTTGTGGCAGGAGAGATCCCATGGTACAAGGTGACGGTGACATCCAGGGAGGAGTGGAGATGCTCGTCTGAGACAAAATGTTCAGTGCAACCTGCCATCCTGGTCCAGGGCCTGTGTGACAGCTGAAGTTGGTCCGGAATCGTGGAGTAGTCCAGCTGGCTCCATCTAGCACGTGGGGGCTTGGGGCAGCAGTGATTCCAAAGTGACGAGTCAGGGTAGCAGGCAGCTGAACAGTCAGCAGGTGAGGCAAAGACCCTCTGTCCTGAACCAGACAAGCCTTATGGGATACCTGTGTAGCTATACTGAACTAGGAAGTGATATAGATCATCTGTCACTGAGGCCATATGTCCTGGGAACCAGAAAGGCAGATTGAGTTCCTTCAAGGTCAGAGTGTTTTTAAGCTCAAGGCTTGCATGGGTTCTTAATTGCTGTCACCTTTCAAAATACTTTTAGCTTGAGACTGGTAACACCCCTGCTTACCTTAATAGCTGCTTTTCCTGTGTCAGCTGCAAAGTTCTTTATCTTTCCAAGGATGGTTTGCTTTGCTTTCCTTATCTGCTTCTGTTCTGCTTTGGGAGTCTTAAATAGCCCTGGCAGCTAATCTTCCTGTCTTTCAGGTTCAGTTGTGAGTGATGTAAACTGTTGCTCATGCCAGCTACTGGCCATTTGATCCACAGGATAGAGAGGATGCTGCAGTGCTCCAAGTGCGAAAACTTCAGTCACAGCACCGCGTGCTGGGAGTCAGCCCACGAGGCTCAGTCATGTGGGTCAAGGTGGCATCAGTGGGAATAAGGGGTATGAGCCAGCCTTCCCCCTACTTTGCCTGAGTCCTAGCAAGAGCCCATCTCTAGTGACCTGGTGGAGAGGGACCTACAGGACTCCTTTAGCACCTCTCACGTTTTGACACTCTCTGGGCAGCACCGAAGCTTGGCTGTAGCTACCTAAGCTAGTATGTGAGGTCTGAAAATCAGAGAGGGAGGTGATGCTATGCGGGAGAGCTGTGACCATGACCGCAGAAGAACAGGAGTTGAGGGCTAGTCGTGGGGTAGAATAAAGCCCGCCTTCCCTCCCGGGTCTCAGTATTTGTTTACTGCCTTTTTTATTTGGATTTTCTTCTTATTTTTTTAAAGAACACACAAAAATGAGAGATGAATCTCACTTGCCCTAACTTGTTAAAATTAAAAAAAAAGACATTTTCTCCTTGTTTTTTGTACCCATCTACTGCAGATTCAGGTCTCGCTAAACATTAAAATGTAAGCAGTCTCTCTGAAAACCGCCCTTCTCAGCATCTTTTTCAATCCAGACTTGTTATAAGGCACTTTACTTGGATTAAACTTAAATTCATCGGTGTTGTATTCAAACCTGTTGCTTCTTCCTGTTCTTTATTGGTAGTCATTATGACGAATAAGAAGGGAAAAGTGTTCATTAAGGAAATGGCTCGCATATCATTTGTCTCTCTTGTCTCTTGTTTTAATTGTGCCTCCCTTCTAGGTGCAAGTAATGCTTTGTGAGAGCTGTGCACTATTTTCCTGGTAGATTGAGATTTATGAGTCAGAGGGGGAATGATCAGAGGAGAAAGAGATTTATCCCAGTTACTGTTCAAAGGCTGCATTCTCTCTCTCTTTGCGTATATCCACAGGGGTCCAGGAGGAAGGTGTTTTTTCAGGCAGTTGAAAGAGAAATGGACTTCTCTGCCTTTTGGGTTGGGGTTTTTTTTGGTGTCCCAGTCTTCTTGTTCTTCAGAGGATAGATGTATTACTGATGACAAGCAAAGCCAGAGATTCTGTCCCTGTAAATATCGGACACATGAAAAGACCCAAGTTGAGAAATTCAGATGGACTGTGGGTGTCCTAACAGAGCTGTGCCTTTGAAAGGCAGGGAAGAAATCCACTTCCAAGATGGGGATGAGAGTTTGAGCTGAAGCTCCATGGCTAAAGAAAGTCCTGGTAGTAAAGAAGTCCTGCTTTGAGGACTGCCCAATGCCTGTCGTTGACCACCCTTCTCTGCCTGACGTACGTCACGTGAATCTGGTACCATAATAAACTCTGAGCGTTTGTTTTGCAGCTGTGCAAGGCTTCCAGGTCTGTCTTTGTAAGCATGCAGATCACTCCCAGTCCTTGACATGGACTACGGTACCTCCACCACGCACAGAGGACAATCATATTTTTAAATCCAGATGCTGGTATACCTCTCCAACCACGTGAGTCTCAAACGTCCGTGCGGCACTCCTGTGGGCATACAAGTCTGTTCCCGGGTCTGTGCTTAGTTGCTTGGCTTATACCGAAGTTGCTAGCCCAGTCTTCCTTGCAGGTTTTCAGAAGAAACTGTATACGGGCAGGGAGTTGTATATAGGAAAAGACACTAACTTAAGGATAGCCTTTATTGTGATGAGGAAGTGTTTAATAATGCACTATTTAGTTGTCTCCACCATAAGCGATTAAAAGCCTCTAGATACTAATATCAAACTGGGATGCCTTGCAATTCCTGTTGACATAATTTTTAGCCTGGTTTCCTAAGGAAAACTGGCTATCCTTTTCCAAAGGAAATTGCTGTATATCTCTCAGTCAGCCTTCCCGTTAAGTTCTTAAGCATAGCTGAACTTGATCAGTAGCTTAACAAAATGGTAGGCATCTCAAAGGTATTGTTGTGGTTTAACCCCAGGCAGCAACTAAGCACCACCCAGCCGCTCACTCATTTTCTAGTGTATTTCCTCCAGCCCTGAGATAAGACAAAGTGATAGGAAAGCAAATAAGCCCGTTCTCTCATTAATCTTTCAATTGCTGAATTTGTGTGTCTATTGACATGCAAAATGTGATTATACTTTTACTTTGTCTTGTCAAAGGTGAAGTCATCTTAGTGACACTCCTCTGTCCACAGACACTTTCTTGGGAACTAGCTGTTAAATACTTTCAGTAGCTGGCTTCTAAAATTCTCTGGTTTGGTTTGGTTTTGTTGGCCCAGGCATGGCCTCAGATGTGAGACCAGATTCTCTGCCAGTTTTATCCGTGCAGTTTTATCAGAGTACCTGCCTTTAGCAGGGCTGTACCAGTATATGCCTAAGGCAACTAAGATGTCACAAGCTGAATGGCATTAGCTAATGGAGTGCAATTCAGATGGAGAGCAAGGTGATCAATCAACCAGTTCTCTGTTCTCTTCTGAGAGCCTTCATACTTCTGTGGGAATTTCAAGGACTCTGGTGATAGAAACAAAGCACCAAAAGCTAACTTGACTCAAAATTTCAGATGGGTAGCATGAACAGCGACCATCTGTGGTTTGTTTTTTTGTTTTTGAACAGGAGATCTTTTCTGGAGAGGAGGTGAAAGAAACAGGTTTGCTATGTGACCACATTGAGCTAAACACTGGCTTTGTTGAACTCTGAGACAAAATGCTGGCTTTTGAGGGCCAAGTATGTGCAATTTTTAGAGTAAGTCCCCATGGCTGTAGCTCTGGCTAGACAACTGCACTCATGTTCATGCTGTTTGACATCCCCAGTACAGAAAGGCTGAGTGCTGCGAGGGATCCTTGCTATTCCACAGCACCTGACTACGGTCTGCCTAGTCTTGGAGAGCATTTGTGCCATACTTGACTTCTCTGTAACCATGCGGACCCCAGGGCCACCTCACTGTTACCTTTGTCAGTGGCTCTGCCCCGTGTCCTCCTTGGCTGTTCTCTGGTGACCACGGAGGGATTATTTTTCAGTGGGATGTTACTAGCAGGACAGGAAAGGCAGGAGGGGTTCAGCTGTTTTGTGAGGGACAGCCAGAGCTGCAGGTAGAGAGCTGAGGTGACCTGCGGTGACCTCCTCATGGTCATGGATAACCAGCTGGTTCACATGCAGGGGTCTAGCTCCTGTGCCAGTTTTATGTTGTTGCATTGTGAGATTTTGTGTGATATTTTTAAAAATTGTTTTTGGGTTTGGTTTTTTTGTGATTCTTACTGAACCAAGGCCTGTCACCTCAGGCTGTTTCTGGCAGAGTGACACCAGCATCCCTTGGCAGGACTGGATTTGCAGGACTGGGCTGTGGGCTAAATGAGCTGGCAGAAAGTCTGGAGTAGTGCCAGGTCTGGGATGAGCTGCCCAGTCCAGGAGGAGAGGGTTGTGGTCATCATCCTCTGTCTGCACCAAACTCACATTACCCTGTGGCCTTCCTTGCTCGGCACCCGCCTGTTCAATGTCAGCATTGGAGCGTGCAGGTGTGTGAAACTACAGCCCTCTGGCTTGTCCTCGACTCAGCGATGAAACTAACAGTCGCTTTCTGACAGAAGGCCATCCTTGGCTGGGCTGGGCTTGTCCACGGGTTCCCTGTTGTGTAGCATCTACTGGAGGATAGTGTCCATTTGTGTGGCACTTAGCATTTTCCTGGGATGACTGCCATAAGCATTCCATTTATGCTAGTGTCACTGATCAAGTCTGCGTGTTTTAGGGCTTTTGTCTGTCCCAAACTTGTAAGCAGTCAAGACCCAGGTGTTAGTTTAGTCTTGTGAAGCCCAGTGGCAGTTACCTGACCAGCAACCTCCTTGCTTGGTGCCCGTGTTGAGATGACGTCATGACTGGTTACGGTGAGGCATCGTGGCATCTAGTTTTCTGGGTCACACTGGCTATAGCATCGTGCTGACCTGGCCATGTAACTACAGTGTTTTGGGCTATGCCTCTTCTCCAGGTGTACATTGACTAGTGGTGCTTCAGGTGGCTTGCGTCCAGAAGATGCATCCAAACTACATGAGAGTGCCAACTGGAAAGTGCATCAAAAGCCTTCCAGCGTTACTGGAAGCGTTTTTCAAAGCGTTACTGCTTGTTGAACAGAGGCTGGTGCCTTGCTGCAGCCTAGGCAGTGTGGACATATGGCCAACTTAGCCTGCAAAGCGGCTTTGAGAAGATCGTCTCAATAGAAGCAATGGAGAGTTGAGAGAGGATCGCTGAGTTCATTTTATACCTGTTTCCTGAAATTTCTTCTTCTCAGCTTTATTCTTCTTGGTCATATATTCTTAAAATGAAACTCTTCTTTACAGGGAAAAAAACAAACTTCTGGCTCTGTAGTTTCCAGGCAGCATGGATTATAAAATGAAATAACCCAACAGTATATTTAGAAGCATGCAAGTAAATGTCTCGTAGCTAAACTTAATGTAAAGGTACAGCTAATTGGAAGTAGTATGTTAACACAGAGAATAATGGTACTTATTTCCCATTTCACAAGGTAGAAGACAGACTTCAGTTAAATGAAATTGCAATGAAAATCATTATTATTTTGTTGTATTTCTGAGGAAGAAAGTAAACCTTGGAAATTTCTCAGGTGATTTTGGAACTTTCTTCTCTTGTGGGTGTTCTTTCAACTTTAAAACATTTTCATCAGAATTTTTTGATGCCTGTAAAAATAGTAATAACGTAGGAGACTAGCAATATTAGATAAACAATTGCCAGTTAAATCAATCTCACTGTTAAAACACAATATGAAAATGTACACTGCAAAGCAGCATGAAAAAAATGCATAGAAAAATGGCAATGCATGATTTTCAGAATCATGTGCTTTGTGGTTTTTACATGCCTGTTTAGTGGTTTGTCCTAGTCCTTACCAAACAGTCGTGTAAGGAACCAGCTTTGCCAAGGACCTTCCTTGCAACACTCTCCTTGGGATACCTAGTTTGTGACAGCAAAAATGGGAATGCCATGGAAAGGAAAATGAGGAATGAGAGGAGATGGATGGTTTTCTGTGTGTGTGCATGTGGTAGGTAGGGAGAGCCCTGGACCATTTCCTGAATGTCAGGCCAGGATCCTGCTGAGAGATGCTGGTGGTCCTGCAGGATAACTCAGCCCCGGATTGTCTTTGTTCTTCAAGTGCTCTGTCTGTGAGAAGCCTGAAAAAGGTGGCATATGTTGGAAAAGCAGGGCGTGTGGTACCAAGTACCTGCTTTTTTTTTTACCCTGATAGGAGAGGAGGATTTGTGGCCTGTCACAGACTGCAAGTTTCCTCTCTAGTGTCAGCAAGTGGGAATTTTGCTCCTTCCAGGGCAATATCGTAGGTTGAGACCTATGAACACACTGCAACAACTCAGCCAGGAGGGAAGCCTGAAACCATACTGAGGGACAAAACTTAGCTGCTAGAAGAAGCATTAGAAACTGGCAGTGAAGTTTGTCATGAACAGGTCCAGTGAGGAACCGGCCATGTTGTGCTCATCTCTGAGGAGATGCAAAACCCACAGCTGAATACTAAGCAAGAAGGGGGAAAAAAGGAGGAGGAAGAAAAAACCAAGCAGCATTGTTTGGAGGAAAGCACGTATTTTTCACTCTCATGTAGAATACAGGAAGTTGGTTTCAAATGTTTTGTTGTTGTCATTACCTCTTTGATAGGAGTAGTTCATGCTGCTACAGGAGAATCACAATTAACACTGATGAGGGTATGAGGGTAGCGTCCATGATAGGAGGCAGTGCATTCCCCTCTCTCTGTGTTGGCTTGCAGAGCCTCGCTCCTCACTGAGGGCAGCGGGCTGCCACACTGCTCTGAGCGTGGAGGCGGGTGATTTTGATGCTGAAGGTCATGCCCAGCTCCTCTTTCATGTGCCACAGGTCTGTGACTAGCTGATGAGTGTAGCTGCCCATTATGTATATGCAACGGGAGAGAAGAGGGCTGTTTTGCTGGGGCTCTACAAAAGCTGTGGACAAGAAGACCCAATGACAGAGGAGCGATAGCTCTGGTAAGCCAGACCTCTACACAGTGTCTAATGTTAGTGTTTATCTGACCAGTGGGTAGCTGGAAGTGTTGTCCAATGGCAGATAAAACCCTAAAAACGTGCACTGTGACCATCCTTTTAGGATTCGTTGCAAGTAACCATGGGGCTAGGGATGCAAGAAGTCCGTTTTTATTTCCCTGCTGTTCAGTTCAAGAGTGAAATCAGGAATAGCTTTTAAGTGAGAGTCAAATGGACTGCAAGCCTGTAGATGAAACGAAATACAGGGATGGAGACTCTGACCTTGTCTATCCACAAAATAGCAGTGATTTAGAGATCAGTTTATGAACTTATTACTTGCATCTATTTCATTGAATTCAGTAACTGATGTGTGCAGCATTCCCTTTCTAGCACACCTGGGTGGAAGAAGATGTTATCATGCCAGTTCAGGCACTCCTGCAGCAGCAGGAAATGATGAATAGAATAGCTGTTGTTTTCTTCCTTCGCTTCCTCTAGATGAACATCTGAAGTAAGGCAGAGGGGCATCTTTCCACACTGTCATTCTGTGTATTTCTCTTTCTTCAGCCTGTTTCCATTGTACTTTAATTTTGTGCAGAAGTGATGGCTTGCCCATGACCCCTGGCTGATGGTTGTTCTCTCATTTGGCCCTTGTCAGGGCAGAAGCAGGCGTACTGTGATTGCTTTACTCACCACGTTAGGCTATCAACCAGCATTTGCTGATCACTTGTGCGCTTGCAGATTTGAAGTTGTCATTCTTTCCATTTGCCACAGTTCTCTTTTCTTTTTTTCTTTTTCTTTTTCTTTCTTTTTTTTTTTTTTTTTTAAAGCTTCCTGCACGGGACACAGCCCTCGCTATACTTCAAGTAATCCTCTCTGCACCCTTCCCAAAATTCATGGCTATTATTCAAGAAAGCAAAGAAGGGCTCAATGAACAACACTGAGGCAGAAAGAATTAAGTCCTGACAGTTTATGTTTAACAGATGGCATTTTTTAAAATTCCTAATTAAATACCCCAACCTTTTCTCATTTCAATTGTTGGCAATAGTTTTGCAGTAGCCCAGTGTGCATTTACTGTTCTCAGGCAAGAGAGGGGCCCTGTTGGTGGGAGAATTGTGCGGGTGGTGTAACACATAGATCTTCCAGCTCACCTTCCTGTTATTCAGATGCCCGAGTTTGTGATCAGTTGTATACAGCAAGTTGCCTATATTTGTGTTTCACATTTTGGTGGCACTTGCAAGATACCTACTGCTATGTGTTAGTCTTGTATTTTGCCACTAGTATGAGATTGCTGCTGAGCTGCTTCATCCTTGTGGAGAATGAAGTCATATATGTAAAAAGTAAATTATTTGGCATGTGCTTGACTTGCTACCCTGACTTCTTATGATGTTGTGAGTCAAATTCAGAGTGTTTGTCCTCACCTTCAGTGATCTGGATTGGCTGTAGTTCAAGCTGCAAACGAAGGCTGTGGTCAACAGCCTTCTGGACAGTGGAGCTTTTTCTACAAGCGTACCAGTCTGTATAGAAAATGGAAATAACTCTAGCTTTCAAGGTTTCTCTGCATTTTAATGGAAACTTACAATTCTGGACAAATCCTGTGTGCAAAGGTGGCTAGGTTAAAATCTAAGAGTGACTCCTAGGCAAACAAGAACAAGGGGAAGTTTGACAGAAACTGGTCCAAATTCATGCAAGCATTGAGACGAGTTAGCGCATATTTTTTTTTTTTAATAAACTTGAGGAGATCTTCTTGGCCTTGTTAAGGTATCTTTCAAGGTTGTTAGTTCCTGCAACAGAGAGGTTTCTGTAGTCATCGTGAGCCCTTTCAAGCATGGGCTGTTTGGCTGAGCAACATTAATTGAGGAGTGAGGAGTTTGTGGAGTCTGCTATTAATAGCTGAGTACTAATAAGGTGATCCAGGAGAATGTAATAGTTTATGAGGTTGGGGGGGGTGGGGGGTATAAAAGAGGTGCAGGGGGGGGAAATATTCCTCAGGTGAATCATTCTGATTTAGATAAATGGTTCTCATTCCACCTCCCAAAATGTGGATTAAATATTCAGAACAAGTAATTGTGAAGTAATGGGCAAAGCCTGACATGCACCTGCTGCATCATGTCTACCTCTTAATGAACAGTAAATGACGCAGCTGCTTTGTCACACTGGGTGTGTTTAGCCACAGAAGTGGGGAGATGGCAATAGAGAGCTGTGATGAGGCTGTGGTAGGTTTCTGTTTTTAACAAAGGCTGCCAAGTGTCAATGTGTAATTTATGATCATTTCAAGAACGGCTGCTTTTAGATTGAATATAGATGGGAAACAGGCGTGTCCTGTGTGGCAGATTTATGCCCGAAGTCCTGTACTTTTAAGAATATAAGTGAAATTTGAGAACAAGTAATTCTTAAACCATATTTACTCTGTCCATTTTAAGTTAGGAGTAAGTAGGTGCGTATCAGAGTGATAAAGGAGAAGTCAGATGCTGTTACCTGGTTTTACTGAATGAACCTAGTCTATAGCGTCTCTCTTGGTTCTTCTCCTGGAAGAAGAACCTAGTGCTCTCTTTTTGGCATCTGCATGGAGATACTGTTGCATTTGTTTTTTCCTTGATGGCAATTTTGTTGCCCAGTTGACAGCTTAAGAAAATTTCTTCTCTAAGCAAATTGCCTGCAGTTTGCCAAGGGCAGGACTGAGGTTTGTGTGGGAAACCATCTTGGTTGTTGTTCATTGCTGATTCTGTTTGGTGTCAGAGGTCTTTGCTGTGCTGGAGGTCTCACTTTCAGGACAGAGTGACAATTAGAGCAGTCAAAAATTCCCTCCTCCTTTTGAGGTTCCTTGCATGTTGATGCAGCTCCCCAAACGTTTTCCAGAGGCGGGCAGCCATATAATTTGCTGGAAAAGCAGTAAGGTAACCTTCCAGCTGCTTTCTACATTGCTTGTCTTCTCATGTCTCTGAGAAGGGATTTGATGGTGGGGAAAAGAAAGCAGACTAGAAGCAGAGAGTACGTGTCATTTTTGCATAGCTTTTTTTTGGTACCGTGGTTCTAGAAGAGGGCAGGGTGTGGTGTGTCAAAGCCAGGGCAGATAAAATGTTAGTACACAAACTTCCGAATTTGTCTTTCCTTCCGGTACAAATAAGCCAGTACTTTATCATGCATGAACACAGCTAATGTTGATGAATGGTGAAACCGTGTAGCATGGAGGCAGCAGTGTTTTGGGATTACCATATTCCCCAGTGGATACCTGCAAGTGCTGCAAAAGAAAGAAACAACACGGAGAACATGTAGGATGTGACTGATGCGCCGTTAGCCCACGTGCTGCCGAGCAGAGACAGCCTGTGACTTCTGTGTCCAGAGGGACTGTTTATTAAGGAGAAAATGTACAATTGTTTTGTGTCTCCTTCAGGTGGCTTGGATTACGCGGCTTTGCGTGCTCACAGCAGCATAATTCCTCTGGGAATGTCCACCCAAGGAGAACCGATGTGGATGTGCAGAGCTCTGAGGTGTCCCGGGAGTTGTGGAGTGGCAGGGCTGCAAGGCAGCAGGAGCGTGTCTTTGCTCCCGCATGATGCAGAGGGCTGCATGCAGAAACATAATAGCAAATTATAGATCTTTGTGGGTCCCAAGCAGTGTGAAAAATCTGCCCGTTGTCCTTTTAGGCAGTAGTGGGGTGGAGGAAGAGATCTCCATAGCCATACCTGGTCTATGGTTTTTTTCCGTGTGGGCAATGAAAGGATATGCCTTGGCATTTTTGAAATCAGCATTTTCTACTTGTGTGTTTTTCCATCCAGCCTGAATTTTCAGTGATATTAAAGCATCTTTTTACCTTCCCTGGTAATGGAAAACAGTCTACACTGGCACATATCGCATTGTGCCCGCCTCAGGAACATTGCGCTCGGTGAAAGACCTCTGATGTAAATGAGCATCTGACTGGTGGATTTACAGGCGAGGGATGTTTTGGAGTTGCACATACAACTGGACTGCTGTAAAACTTAGAGATGTTTTAAAACTCAAAAAGTGTTTTTAAAACCTGAAATCGGTTGTTTGTTTTGAGTGGGCCCATGTTTAGAGATGGAAATATTGAGTACAGTGTAAACCAGTTGGAATTACAGAAATGAAGGGTCTCACCCAACTGGCTTACCAGTGGTGGAGATGTAAGGATAAAAATGAAACAAATTGCAAGTTAACCTCTTAACACTTTGTTGTACGTGTGACAGACAAATCACTGATCTGCCTGTGCTGATTCCCATTTCTCTATGATCCATGTACAAAACCTCACACTGCAGAGTGTGTGAAAGATGGTCAGCCTTTCAAGCCATATCACTGTGTAATCTTTGTATTAATCACAGAGCAATAACTTGAAATAACATTCAGGGTAGGTGAAAACAGCCTTGGACTCTAGCCTTTCTGTTGTCATCTTCACCTCTGGAAAGAAACTAAAACTATAAGGTGTGTTGCAGTGAAGCTTACAACTTGCAGTTAAGTGAGTAGGTGTATACCTGTTTTCTCATGTTGAGATATGTTTCTTCAGCTATGAAATGAATAACTGATCATTTGAAATGAACACATGCATATGTATTTTATAATCTGAGGTATGTATTTACAGGACAGGAAGTTCCATGCTGGTGGATAGCAGTGTAAAGATAATATACAGCAGGTTTTTCCAATAGCTCAGTTAACTTTATGACTAGATGTCGTGGTTTAACTCCAGCCAGCAACTAAGCACCACGCAGCCGCTCGCTCACTTCCCCCATCCAGTGGGATGGGGGAGGAAATCGGGAAAAAGGTTAAAACTTCTGGGTTGAGATAAGAACGGTTTAATAGAGCAGAAAACAAAAAACTATAATTATAATGATAACACTAATAAAATGACAACAGTAGTAATAAAAGGATTGGAATGTACAAATGATGCACAGGGCAATAGCTCACCACCCGCCGACCGACACCCCGCCAGTCCCCGAGCAGCGATTCCCTGCCTCCCCCTACTTCCCAGTTCCTAAATTAAATGGTGCGTCACATGGTATGGAATACACCATTGGCCAGTTTGAGTCAGGTGCCTTGGTTGTGTCCTGTGCCAACTTCTTGTGCCCTGGCTGGCCATGAGAAGCTGAAAAATCCTTGACTATAGTCTAAACAATGCTGAGCAACAACTGAAAACATCAGTGTTATCAACATTCTTCGCATGCTGAACTCAAAACATAGCACTGTACCAGCTACTAGGAAGACAGTTAGCTCTATCCCAGCTGAAACCAGGACACTAGAAAACTTGCTTCCAACAATTACGAACTGAGATTCAGAAGAAAAAAAGCCATCAGTACAGTGTGAAGTATTTTCAATGCTAAACTGTGTGCATGTGTTTTTCCTTTGGAGGCAGGGCTACAAACCATGCAGAAACACACAAGCATACTTGAAGAGCTGCTGACATTTACTACTTCCTGGCAATTTCTTCTGGAGAACCAAACAAAACCCCCATCAAGCCAAAACACACCCTAAGGGGCAATACCCTTGCATTTGTCAAGTATGTACAAGTGGAGAAGGACTGTTAAGTACTCAGCTCAAAGGAGTCCTCTTAGCTGCAGATTTTTGAAAACAGTTAATAAAAGCAGCAGCTCTTGCTCTTGAGAAGAGTACTGTCCCGTTTCAGAAGGCAAATCCTCTTCCGCTTTCTCCCTTCTCACCCAGTAAATTCACTGTATCACGTGCATCTTAGTCCTGTGTTTGTCTGCGCTGTGGATAGAGGATGCAGCACCCACCCTGGATGCACCAAATGAGACTGTTTTAGCCACCTCGTTAGCCTTTGCACAGGCATTGTCTCACAAATGCCAGATTCTGTAGGTGCGGGTACCTGTGGGAATCCTATGTATACCCAAGGGTTGACCAGCTGATGTTGCCAATGAGATGGTATTCAAAGCAAGCTGTGATGAAAATAGCCCTACTAAGATAAGTTGCTTGAAATGAGTATGCCTATATGAAGGAATGAATACTGATAAGCAGTGCAGGTAATTAAGAAAGTGTATAAGAAAGGTCTCTGTGCATACAGAGTGTCTGGCACAGGATGCACGTTAGGCACCTATCCATCAGGTAATTTTAGCAGAGCTTGAACGAAAGCAGACTCCTTTTATTTTCTTTAAAACACTGAGCTTTGTTTTTGTTAATACATCTGCCAAGGTTTTGATTAATTTTAGAAGTCCTGATCTCTAACTTGCCTAGTTTTTCAAGCTAAGGAGAACAAGCTTAATCTATGACTATTTACCTTCTGCAACGTGGTAATACTTTCTACATCAGCTTTTATGGTATGCAATTTGATTATGGAACAGCTGCATAACAGCTTGACTTAAAATCAGTTTTACATGAAGAGGACAACTTTAGGAGTACAGATACGTAGAGCATATCCATGATGTTTTGCTAACTGAAGGGGACGTGCAAGAGCATGCTGTGAAATACCATTCACAAAGATATTTCTAAGCGTACCAAGGCGAAATCGTATTGTACTCGGTGAGCAACCTCAAGTAGGATCCATGGTTCTAGTGCGAGGCAGAGGGGCATATGTGTAAAAGCGATGAAATTGTACCCCAAGAAGTTATAAATAATAGGGAAGTTTGGTTAATTGGTGTAAACGGTGAATATTGGCAAACATAACTGCAATATGCTGTCTTGGGAAACGGAGAATGAAAATAGCTCTGGTGCTATTTTGTTGCGAGTTTCTTTGACCTGTGAATCAGCCTGTTGAGCTACAAGACAGCTCTGGAGTAAATTACTGGAATTAACTTTTTTCAGTTTTTCCCTGGTCCTGTTCAGAGCAGAAGGGATGAGATATATACATAGGTATGTATGTTAGAGTTTTGATAAAATGCATTTAAATCTTGAGTCTGTTAGAACATTTGGTCTCGTGGGGAGCAAAGCTTGGGTCAGTTAATGGGTTCTTGGGTTAGATGATATCTGTCTGGCATTTGATTGCATTACTTGAAAACCAAATGCATGATTTATTTATCCGCTTTAGAGAAGGAGACATACAGGAACATAGGAAGGCCGAGAATTACATGGACTGCGAAGTATTTTATTTGGGCTTTTGTCCAAAAAAAAAAGTGCCTTTTCAGTAAACTGGTAAGATGTAAGGGCTGAAAAAATTATCGAGAGGGTAAGTCAACCAGACTGAGTGGAATTCTACCAACGATGTGTTCTGTGTTAACTCTAGTAATATAAGAGGTAGTTGTACCCATGTAGCAGTGCTATTTTTATTTCTTTAAAAAGATGCTGTTGCCTCGTACTGGGAGGAATCCAAGTCCCATAATGGCCCAACATTCCGAAAGTCGAGGTGGGGAAGATCTGCTAGTGCAAGTAATTAATGAACAGGTAATACCTGGGTGAGGGTGTGTTGGTACGGCTGGTGGAAAGCGCGCTCTGTGTGTGCAGTGGACAGTCTCAGCAGTACCCCGCTTCTTTGGAGGCAGAGAACTACACTGTCGCTCTTGGCATCTGTTTTGTCTGGGATGTTTTTAGAGGAAACGCGTTTCAAAGTGTACTGCCCTGCTTGCACGTGCTGGAGAGGTAGCTTATGGCTGTTGCTTCCTTGGTAAGAGAAGGAGGCAGCAGTGCTGTGCGTGGGGTAGGTGTGTAAGCAGGGGGTGAGCTGGCAGCAGGGCTCCTGCCTGCGTACTCCAGCCCCAAGTGTAGCCCAGGCCACAGGTGTCCAGATGTAAGTGTCGGGGCACAGCACAGAGGGAAAGGCCTTGCCCTGGTTGCCCCGAGCTCCTGATGCACCACTGCCCCGGCAGCCTCTGCTGCTCGCTCAGAGCCCTTCTGCAAACCCCACGTGTCCCCCACGTCCTGTCCCAGACTGCTTCCCACAGGGAGAATCTTGCCGCCCCGCTCCTTCCAGAAGGTGGAAGGGGAGTGATAACGGAGACTATAGTCGCTAATACAGACTTGCCCTGTTTGGCAGCCCCTCACTGCAGAGCCCCTCGCCCTGCTGCAGAGCCCCTCTTCTGCCCCCTCCCAGGCTCCCGCGCCGTCCAGCTCAAAACTCCTGTCTTCTCTTCCAGCCCCAGCTCCTGGCACCGATTTCCAACGCTCATCTCTCAGCTGTACTTAGAAAAATGTTGTTCAGAAAAGAGCCCCGCAGCTTAAAAAAGAGGACAAGGCTGAGAAAGATGGACCCATTGTAGACTTTGTCAGGCCCTTTATTTATCCTGTGATTAAGGTTGGGGTGACAGAGGTGTCGAACTCTGCAGAAGAACATTGCTGCTGTGGCAGAAGGTGCTTCAGAGGTAGGAGGCAGGTGGAGCCCGCACGGGCAGCATTTGGAGGGGGCCAAGGGAAAAGGTGCTGGAGAAAGAAGGATGTGTTTCTGCATCTGGTGACCTCTGTGGGATTGTGCTTGTTGTCACAGGGTCATTTACGGTGTTGTGTCAAGGATGGGGTCTTCATGCCTTTAGTCGGTTAGGAAACCGGCAGTACTTTAGCTTACATTTCACCTCTTGTTTTTTCTTTCATACTGTCTGCGCAGAGAAAGTGCAGGCTGGATTTAAACTGGGGCTGCTGTTTTCTCCTGGAGATTGGTGAAACTTTCCTTGAACAGAGAGCAAAAGGAATTTGTTGGAACTTTTGCAATAGCAGTGATGTGTCAAGGTTAGAAAAAGTCTAACCATGCATCAGGCTCCAGGGTCTGGCGGTACAGGAGAAAAAAGTTTGCCTGAAAATCAAAAATGTTGTCTCTGGAGTGCAGGAATGCATTTTCCTTTTGACTGTCGTGGGAAATGCAAAGCCAGGAACTGGCCCAGCAGTAAACTGATGTGGGGCTCGATTTCTTCACCCTTACACTGAGCACCTGATTTCAGAGGGCCTATTCGTGAAAGCAGCAGTAGTGCTCACGGAGGAGAATGCTGTTCTGTTCAGTAGAGGGGGCAGAACCGTCCCTTCTGAGGCTGCTTGAGCTACTGCTTGCTTTGTAAAGCAGCACAGCAACCTTCCTTCCCCTCTGCTATTTTCTTTCTTTCTTTCTTTATTAAATAAATGGGATTTATTTATTAAAAGTGAACCGAAGGATGTGCTGTGAACACCAGATTAACATGGCTATGCAAACGAAGGCCCCTGGTATTTGATAACTTACTGAGTGAGTGTGATTGCCTGGTCACCAGCTGTTAGAGTGAATCCTGGCAGAGAACAGGCAAAGGGGAAAGTCATCACTAGATTAAATAAGAAAGAAGCAAATAAAACCATCAATAACTCGCTAACAAAATACTTACCTCCCTGTCATCCTCAGGAATCCATTTCTTGTAGTTCTGCAATTCACTGTTTTCTCTAGCTGAAGAAATGGTGTAATTATATTAAAAAAAAAACCTGCTGAAAGGATATATCCATCACATAAAATGTACATAGAATGTCTTCATATGTGATGTTTTTTTTTACCCAGGCATATGAAAGGTACCTTCTTCTAAAAGAGCATGGTTGTAGATTAGTTCATGTATTCCTAAATACAGCTAAGCAAGCTGTCAACTTAAAGATTTGTCTAAGTTAGTAGCATTTCTCTTAAATACAGCCTGTTAATGTTAGCATAAATGAACGGAAGGAGATAAAGAATGCTGTGCGCAACTGTGACACAAGCTACGTTCAGGTGAGACTACTAAAAGAATTAGTAGCCTCAAACAGGAAGGGGGGAATTGATAGCATATTTCCATACATTCTGTATGGTATGTCTAAATATTTTGATGGTTTTAATATTTTGTACCAGCTGTGGAAACTGGTTTGCTGCTAGGTGACTGTAAAAGGGAGATTTGGTAAATAATTGAAGTTTGATTTCACCGGAGCTCTGATTCTTAAAGTCGCTTTCCTTCGCCGTTTTTTAAAATGATGGCTGCATCAGCCGGACAGATGGCACTGTCGAGGGGCTGCAGCTGAGCACCCCCGGTGCTGCTCCAAGCCTGGATGACTCATCTCTCCAAGGCAGCTGCACCCAGGAGCGCTCTGCCACCTGCTCTTCCAGACGCGGCGTTTCTCATTCAAACTGAGATGACCCGTTGTGTTGAGCCACGTGCAAGTAATTTCTATAGGACTGGCTTAACATGCAGTAGTGCCGTCTGCCTGCGCACGGTTGGCTTCCACCGCTGGTCAATGGGAGTCTCTGCTGACAAATAAAAATGGAATTGAATAGAAGGGGATTGAAAGTCAAAAGGGCCCTGTAATAATTTTAGAGTGCCTGAGGCACCACGCTGAAGCCCTGGCATTATAAATAAGGGTAATGCACTAGAGACTGAATTGCAGTCAAAGCAGCTGTAAGAACGTGGAGTGTGTGCTGAGCTTCTTTAAGGTGCGTGGAGTTAGATCATGATCTGTAGGCAGTGCAGGCAAATCAATATTTGCTCACCGATGTATGTCGTGACCTTAAAGCCTGTGATTAGAAAGGCCGAAGGGATGTGGGGAATGTGAGATGAAGGCTCCAGAGCCAGGAGTGTGAGAGCTGTATTGGAGCAGCCCGACCCTCTGGTTTTCTCAAAATGTTTCCAGGGGCTGAACAGTGGAAGGGGCTGACTGTCGGGCTCACGGGGTCTCATCTCCTGGACCGTCTGTGTGATGATGTAGTCTGCTGACCTCTTGCTGCATTTCACAGTAATTACATCTACCTAAAATACGGCGTTTAAAAAAACCCCAAACAAACCCCTGTTTATGAATAAGGTTGGTGGGAGGATGGGAAGAATCCGAATGTCCTGGCTGAGCTCACTGTTCCTGACATAAACTGGAGTAAATCCAGTACTGTCACTGGGCCCATGAGTGTTAACAGCAGCTCATGGCAAATTGCAGGGGCTGCCCCAGAAGGGCTGGAGCTGAGTCGGAGGGTCAGGCAGGGGGAAGCGAAAGGGTTGGCCTTGGTGCCTGCTGAAGCTGGGCAGATGCTGTGGGCCAGCCTTGGGACAGCTGGTACAATGGGACGGCTTTAATAGCTCGATGGTGAGGCGTGATGGCAGGGAGGAGAGCGAGCGCTTCTTGAGTTGGGACTCAGTGTCTGATTTCAAGTGCTGGTGGCTGAATTTACCAGCTCAATGCATTTATTCCCTAATAACCCTCTCAGCCACCATAGGCTGCATGTGTCTTGCTTTGTGCCATGTGCAGGATGACAATCCCTTTTTCTGCAAAGGTAAATGGGCTTGGGAAGAACAGCAGTTAAAGGATGCCACTTACTGCTGCGTTTTGGGTGCAGACATACCCACAAATCTTGCTCCCACCAAATTGTAGCATGCATGGAGAGCTTTACTGGTACATGGGTGTAAATCTTCAAGCCCCCAAGCTGAAATGTACCATTTGATAAAGTTTCCAGGCACTTTCTGCCTGGTACAGTGATTTGTTGTTTTTTTTTTTTCTTTCTGATTTTTTCTCCCTCCTTGCTGGTCTTACAGCTGCCCAAGGTGCAGCCAGAGAAGTGGAGGAGGGTCCCTGCCTGGCCTGCAGCTCCCTCCCTCGCCATTCTTGGGGTGATTTGGGGTTATTTTGCTGTGTCAGTGAGGCAAAGCTGGGCTCTCCGGGTCTGAGTGCGCTGGGACCTGAGGAAGGCCGTCATGGTCTTGAGGCTTTGAAGGGCTGTGCACCGAGCCCTGTCCCCGCTGGAGGGGACGCTGGTGGTGTTCAAGACGAAGGCCTTGCAGGCCTTGCTGTCATGCATGTCCGTGTCCCCCCCGGCCCCCAAGTTCTGTCGTTGTCGCAGGGGCTCTGTGCTGCTTTCTGCGTGGGGCCGTGTCCGTGAGTCCTGCAGGGACCTGTCTGTCCTGGCTTCCCCACCAAAGGGCTGCTTCCCCTGGGGAAGGGGACAGGGGAGTCGTCCACGTCCTGCCCCACCATCGCCTGCCGCGCTGGTGGTGACTGGGCCCTGGGGGTGGCTCGGTTCCCCTCGGGGCTTTCCCCGGCTCGGATCTGAGGCTCAGCGGGGCTTTTGCACCTCTTGGGTGCTGTTTCTTGGTGCCCCCTGCTCTCCTTCCCCGTCCCACACAGGCACGGAGCGGTTCTGGAGAAGGAGCTTTTAATTGAAAAGACAAGAGAAAAGGTCCCATCCAAGCTCATCTAACCCCTCCCTACCCCCCTCCCCGGCCCCCCCTTCGACAAATACCCCCCCCCTCCACTCCCACCCCCCACTCCCCCCCATCTCCATCCCTCTCACCCCTGTCTAACCCCAACCCCCCCCCTCACACCTTCACGCTGGCTGCAAGAGCCCTGCGCTTGCTGGGTGGCATTGGCAAGGAGCTCTGCGCCTGCCTCTTCCTCCGCTTGCCTGCCGTGGCAGGTGGGGACGGTGGCAGGTCCATCCCCGCATCCTGCCACGGCTCCTGGGGCTCCATCCCGCCGCCGTTGACTATTTTGAGGCTCAACATGGCGTCGCTGAGCTCGGGGATGCAGTAGTCAGGGGTGAGCATCTCCTCAGGCAGCGAGAGCGAGCTGAAGTCGCAGTCGGGGCTGTCTGCGCCGGTGCCACCAGCGTCCCCAGGCTTGGGGCTGCTGCTGGGAGCATGCTGGCTGATTGCCAGCCTGCCCAGGGAGCAATCAAAGAGCATTAGGGCCTCTTGGAGAGCCACTTTCTCAGCCACGGCAAGGGCATCTCCAAGGGCTTGGCTGGGGGGGACGTCGCTGCCTGGGGGTGCCCCCGCAGGGGTGGCCGCGCTGGAGATGTTGATCTTCGCCAGGTGCCCCTCGATGTGCTGGTAGCTGGGGATGGCTGTCAGCAGCAACGGAGGGTCTGGGGCCACCCCACTCCTCTGATTTTTGTAGGGTGCGAGGTATCGTGGTTGGCCCTGGGGGGTCCTTGTGGCTGCCCAGGCCAGGGGGGCCCCGCAGCCCCCGGGACCCCACAGGGCAGCACCCGGCAGAGAAGTGGCGCCTTGGCCAAGCGTGGCGGTGGCCGGTGGAGGCAGGTCGGTGGTTGTCCACTGGATGCGGAAGACCCGGGGGTCGAAGAGGCAGCCACATGGAGCCCTCTGCAGACCTGTGTGGGTGAGGGGGAGCCGTGCTGGGCCAGGGGGACTGTCCAGGGGCACCCGCTGAGCCGGCCCCGATGGCCGACATCCCCCAGCTCTGGGCCAGGGGCGTGGGGAGCTTGTGGCCAGGGCGATCCCCACGGGGTGAGCCGCTGTGCTGGTGGGACGGGGTTGCAAATCGGGGAGGAGACTCACATCTAGGAGGTGAAAGGGGAGAGGTGGCCCCAAATATTTGGGGAATTCTGTGCGGATGGGCTTTACTGGGCACGCGCCGCCCGGGCGAGGGCAAGGATGCTCACCGGGGCTTGCTGAACCCCCATGCGAAAAGTGCCGGGGGAACGGGTGTGATGGGGATGGCGAAGGTGCCCGAGCAGACTGGGATGCCATACCTGCTGGTGGTGCCTGGGGGGCCCGGGGTGCCCGGGCTGCAGGGAAGGGCTGCTCCCGCGTGGGCAGGCGGCACGGGTTGGCTGAGCCTAAGAGAATGAGACAGGAGCGATGGCTGGCGGTCACCTCTGCTCTTGCCCCCCAAGAGCGTCCCTGGGCTGCAGGGGTTGGGGTTGGTCCCTACCTCGAGGGTAGAAGGTTTTGGGGAGCACGAATGGCTGGAAAAGCTGGGGCGCCGGGGGGCCCCAGGGCCCAGGCAGTGGGAGCTGCGTTGGTGGCCGCGCCATGGTCCCTTCTGGCTGTTGGCTGCCAAGGACTCTTTGGCGTCTCTCCAGAAGGAATGCGGGGGCTCCCTGTGTTCCACCCCACCCCCAAGAGCCTCCCCAGCTCCTCCTGGGGAGGGAAAGGGTTAAGGAAGGCTGGGGTGCCCCCGGGGCCTACAGGCGGCTCTCGGGGTCTGCAGGTGCAAATGCTCTTTGCTTTCAACAGTATTTTTTCCGGTGGGGGAAGAAGAACAAGTTGATTCAGCCGAGCCAAGCGGGGACCAAGCTGCAGCCGCAGCCTCCTTGCGCCAGATGGAAAATGCGTTTGTGACCGTTGCCCACGCTTCTGTTCGTTGCGTTGACCGGAGCGAGGCAGAAATAGGAAAAAGGACGTCGAGGGCACGAAGGAAGGTCACGCGGTGTCGCTCGGTGGCACGCTTTCCCCCAGCCCTCGCTCCAGTAGTGCTGTCAGGTCTTTAAATCTCCTGCTGGGAAAAGCAGCAGCTCTGGATCCCCTGGAAGGCGGCGACCCTTTCCCTGGGTGCGTGACACCCCGGAGGTGACGGTACCCGCCGCCGCGTGCTCCCAGAAAAGGACTGGATTCTGCCCAACGTCCAGTGTCGGGGCGCTGGGGCTGTTTGCGCTCTACGGGATCCCAGGGATGGGGTTAGTACATCCCCTCCTCGTGCTTGGAGGATTCGGCGCTAGCAAGGACACCCCAAGGGTACCAAGGACACAGGCCTCTCGCTCCCGCTGTGTGAACAGTGTGTGGCCTGGGGGAGTCGGGACAACTGCCGTGAACCGGAGGCCAAAGATCTCTCCTGGCCTGTATCCTGGTAATCAAAGAGATTGCGCTCTGTTCGTGAGGCACCTCTGGCTGCAAGATTGTGCAAGGCCATGTGCTGCGTAACTTGTGGCAGGGACCGATGCTGGGGGCGTGAAGGCAAGCGCGCTTCTAAAAGCATAAAACTCCATTTCATTTCAGAGCGCAGCTGAGCCACCCCGCTCCTCAAGACTCTGCCATCTGCACCGACCGCTGTGGCTGGGACCGGGCAGTGCTGCACATCCCAAAGGCCACCAAGTCACACCCGTGTCCCTGCTGCTTTGCCAGGAGCTTCTGCGATGCGAGCGATGTTCTGGGGGCTGATCTCTTGGACTGCAGCTACTCCGTCCCTGACCGGCAGCTGGCCAGGAGGGTTGTGTCCCAGGTGGAATTCCACCTCTCTGACGAGAACCTGGCCAAGGATGCTTTCGTCCTGAAACATGTCCAGAAGAACAAGATGGGCTTCGTCAGCATCAAACTGCTGCCGTCCTTGAAGAAGGTAGGCAGCGCGTTGCGTTGGCCAGCCGAGGTGGGAAGTGGCCTCCACGTGGAGGATGCCTGGGTGTCTGGGTGTGCTCTGGCTGTCTGCGGTGAGGTGTACGGGGAGGTCCAGGCTCTGCTCAGGCCGCCTGTGTCCCAGCAAAGCGCTGGTGGTGCAGAGCTGGGTCCTGCTCTCTGCCTTCAACGTGCTGCAGCAGTTCTCCACCCAGGGAGGGTGGCTGGGGAAGCGGTGAGCAGTCCTCAAACCCCAAGCCCAGGGCTGGGTTCGCCTCTTCTGCCCGTGGTTCCCCCAGGCTGCTTTGAGAGAGGAGAGCTTGTCCTCCAGCGCTGAGGCTCCTTTACGTTTGGGTTTGGGGCTTGCTGGGAGACCGCCCCGACAGGGACCTCACCCTGCACCTTCTGAAAGCCAGACACGGAAAGGTGAGGCTGCTTCTCGAAGGTGCCGTTGGCTGCGTTGCTCCCAGGTCGTGGAGCTCGCATGGGAAATGGGCAATAAAGAGGCCTAAAGTTTCCAGGCACTTTCTGGCCTGTGCAGTGATTTGGGATTTTTTTGGGGATTGGTTGGGTTTTTTTCCTTCTGATTTCCGCGCCCCCCTCCCGCCCCCCCGAAATTTCCCGGTCTTGCAGCTGCCCAAGGTGCAGCCAGACAAGCGGAGGAGGGTCCATGCCTGGCCTGCAGCTCCCTCCCTTGCCATTCTTGGGGTGATTTGGGGTTATTTTGCTGTGTCAGTGAGGCAGAGCTGGGCTCTCGGGGGCTGAGTGCGCTGGGACCCGAGGAAGGCCGTGATGGTCTTGAGGCTTTGAAGGGCTTTGCAGCGAGCCCTGTTCCCGCTGGAGGGGACGCTGGTGGTGTTCAAGACGAATGCCTTGCAGGCCTTGCTGTCGTGTGTGCCCGTTTCCCCCCCCGGCCCCCAAGGTCTGTCATTGTCGCAGGGGCTCTGTGCTGCTTTCTGCGTGGGGCCGTGTCCGTGAGTCCTGCAGGGACCTGTCTGTCCTGGCTTCCCCACCAAAGGGCTTCTTCCCCTGGAGAAGGGGACAGGGGAGTTGTTCCCGTTCCCGTCCCCCCCCCACCATCGCCTGCCGCGCTGGTGGTGACTCAGGCCTGGGGGTGGCTGGGTTCCCCTCGGGGCTTGCTGGCTCGGATCTGGGGCTCGGCGGGTCTTTTGCACCTCATGGGGGCTGTTTCCCGGTGCCCCCCGCGCTCCCTCCCCGTCCCACACAGGCACGGAGCGGTTCTGGAGAAAGAGCTTTTAATGGGAAAGACAAAAGAAAAGGTCCCACCAAAGCTGCTCTAAACCCACCCTACCCCCCACCCGCCTCCTACCCACCCCCTCACCACCCCCAACCAGTCCACCCCCTCCCCTCCCACCCCCCACTCCCCCCATCTCCATCTCACCCCTGTCAGATCCCCCCCTCCCACGCCCCACTCCCCCCATCTCCATCTCACCCCCGTCTGATCCCCCCTCACACCCCCATGTCGTCTGCCAGAGCCCTGCGCTTGCTGGGTGGCATTGGCAAGGAGCTCTGCGCCTGCCTCTTCCTCGGCTGCTCTGCCGTGGCAGACGGGGATGGTGGCAGGTCCATCCCCGCATCCTTCCGCGGCTCCTGGGGCTCCATCCCGACGATGTTAAATATGTCGAGGCTCAGCGTGGTGTCGCTGAGCTCGGGGATGCAGGAGTCGAGGGTGAGCAGCTCGTCCGGCAGCGACAAGGGGCTGAAGTCCCAGTCGGGGGTGGCTGCGCCGGTGCCCTCGGTGTCCCCAGGCACGGGGCTGCTGCTGGGACCATCCTGGCTGGCCCCCACCGTGTCCAGGGAGCACCCAAGGAGCCTGAGGGCCTCTTCAAGAAGCTCCTGGTCAGGCACTGCAAGGAGCTCTGCGATGTCCCCCAGGGCTTGTGTGTGAGGGGCAGCGCAGGGGCTGGGGGGGACGTCGCTGCCCGAGGGGACGTCGCTGCCCAGTGAGATGTCGCTGCCCAGGGGTGCCCCCGCAGGGGTGGCCGTGCCGGAGGTGTCGATCTCTACCAGCTGCCCGTCGATGTACTGGTAGCCGGGGATGGATATCGGCATCACTGGGCAGGCTGGAGCCACCCCTGTCCCCTCTCCGCTGGTGCCCCCAGGGTGGCCAGGCACGGGGCTGCTGCTAGGACAGCCCTGTCTGGCCCCCACCGCATCCGTGGAGCACTCAAATAATGTGAGGGCCTCTTCAAGAAGCATGTCCTCGGACGCGGCAAGATCACCTGCAGTGTCCCCCAGGGCTTGACTCTGGTGGGCAGCGGATGGGCTGGGGGGGACATCGCTGCCTGGGGGGATGTCACTGCCCGGGGGTGCCCCTGCAGGGGTGGCCATGCCGGAGGTGTTGATCTCTGCCGACTGCCCCTCGATGTGCTGGTAGCTGGGGCTGCATGTCGGCAGCACTGGGCAGGCTGGGGCCACCAGTCTTGCCTGACGTTGGTAGGGGGCGAGGTACTGTGGCTGGCCCTGGGGGGTCCCCGGGGCTGCCCAGGCCAGGGGGGCCCCGCAGCCCCAGGGCCCCCACAGGGCAGCCCCTGGCAGAGAAGCAGCGCCTTGGCCGAGCGTGGCGCTGGCCGGTGGAGGCAGGTTGGTGGCTGTCCACTGGATGTGGTAGAGCCGGGGGTCGAAGGGGCAGCCCCACGGAGCCATCTGCAGACCTGTGTGGGTGAGAGGGAGCCGTGCTGGGCCGGGGGGACTCTCTGGGGGCACCCACCAAGCCATCCCCCACGGCCGACATGCCCCAGCTCTGCGCCAGGCGCGTGGGGAGCTGCTGTGCCGGTGGGACGCGGTTGCACGTTGGGGAGGGGACTCCCTTCTAGGAGGTGAAATGGGAGAGGTGGCCCCAGATATTTGGGAAGTTCTCCGCAGATTGGCTTGAGTGGGCACGCGTCACCCAGGCGACGGCAAGGGTGCTCCCGCGGGCTTGCTGAACGCCCGTGCGAAAACCGCCGGGGGGACGGGTGTGACAGGGATGCCAAAGGTGCCAGAACAGACTGGGGTGCCATAGCTGCTGGTGGTGCCTGGGGGGCCTGGAGTGGCCCCCATGGCAGGGGTGCCCAGGCTGCAGGGAAGGGCTGCTCCTGCCCGGGCAGATGGTACAGGTTGGCTGGGCCTAAGAGAGAGAGAGAGGAGCCGTGGCCGGCGGTGAGCTCTGCTCTTGCCCCCACGAGCGTCCCTGGGCTGCGGGGCTTGGGACGGGTCCCTACCTCCAGGGTAGAAGGTTTCGGGGAGCACAAAAGTCTGAAAACGCTGGGACGCCGGGGGGCCCCAGGGCCCACGCGGCGGGAGCTGCCGTGGTGGCTGCGCCATGGTCCCTTCTGGCTGTTGGCTGCTAAGGACTCTTTGGCGTCTCCCAGGAAGGAATGCGGGGGCTCGCTGTGTTCCGCACCGCCCCCGCCCTCCCCCCAAGAGCCTCCCCAGCTCCTCCTGGGGAGGGAAAGGGTTAAGGGAGGCTGGGGGGCCCCTGGGGCCTAGAGGCGGCTCTCAGGGGCTGTGGGTGCCAATACTCTTGGCTTTCAACAGTATTTTTCCGGCGGGGGAAAAAGAACAAGTTGATTCGGCCGAGCCGAGAGGGGACCAAGCCGAGGCCACAGCCTCCTTGTGGCAGGTGGCCAACGCATTTGTGACTATTGGCCGTGCTTCTGTTCGCTGCCTTGGCTGGAGTGACGCAGAAATAGGAGCAAGGGCTTTGAGGGCGCGAAGGAGGGTCCCGCGGTGTCACTCGGTGGCGTGCTTTCCCCCAGCTCAAGGAGTGCTGTCAGGGCTTTTAGTCACCCGGTCGTAAAAGCAGCAGCTCTGGATCCCCGTCGGAGGGGGCCGCGCTTGCCCTGGGTGCGTGACACCCAGGAGGAGACAGTACCCGCCGCCGCGTGCTCCCAGAAAAGGCCTGGGTTCTGCACAACGTCCCATGAGGAGAGGCTGGGGCTGTTTGTGCTCCACAGGGATGGGGTTAGTACATCCCGTCCTGGTACTTGGAGGATTTGGCGCTCCCAAGGACACCCTCGGTAGGAACGCAGGCCTCTCGCTCCCGCTGTGGGAACGGTGTGTGGCCTGGGGGAGTGGGGACAACGGCCGTGAACCGGAGGCCCAAGATCTCTCCCGGCCTGTATCCTGTTAATGAAAGAGATTGCTCTCTGTTGGCGAGGCACCTCTGGCTGCCAATTTGTAAGTCGTGGCAGGGACCGATGCCGGGGGCGTGAAGGCAACCGCGCTCGTGAAAACATAAAACTGGATTTCATTTCAGAGCGCAGCTGAGCAACCCCGCTCCTCAACACTCCGCCATCTGCACGGCCCGCTGTGGCTGGGACTGGGCAGTGCTGCTCATCCCAAAGGCCACCAGCTCACACCTGTGTCCCTGCTGCTTTGCCAGGAGCTTCTGCGCTGCGAGCCATGTTTTGGGGGCTGATGTCCTGGACTGCGAGAAGTGCGTCCCCGACCCGCAGCTGGCCAGGAGGATTGTGTCCCAGGTGGAATTCCCCCTCTCTGACGAGAACCTGGCCAAGGATGCTTTCCTCCTGAAACACATCCCGAAGAACAAGATGGGCTTCGTCAGCATCAAACTGCTGCCGTCCTTCAAGAAGGTAGGCAGTGCGTTGCGTTGGCCAGCCGGGGTGGGAAGTGGCCTTCACGTGGAGGATGCCTGGGTGTTGTGAGAGACTGCAAGAGGTACCGTCTCAAACGTTGTGGTGGGGCAAGTTCTGCTTGAAGACAAAGCCTGCACAGCAAGGAACCAAGGGGAAAAGCCCATCAGCTCAGACCTCAGCAACAGGAGGGGGAGGGCGTGCTGGAGGCTGCCCAGCTCCCTGTTCTGATCAGCTGTTCTGATACAAAGATAAACAATGGCCATGTCTGCAGGCAAGGAGAAGTTACTCCCCAAATGACCCCCAAGCCCAAAGGCTCACAAGGTGCTCATTAACCTGAGGAGTTTGGGTGCCCGCCCGAAGGAGGGGCAAGGATGATAAAAGGACACAAACTGAAGCCCCGGGCGTGCGAGAACACCGGGACTGGACCCCTAGGCTGACTGGACACCTTGGCTGACTGAACCAACGCTGGAGCAGGACTGGTGAAATCTTTCTCTTTTCCTTTCTCTCTCTCTGTCTTCTTCTCTCTTGCCTTTTCCACAATCCCTAGACCTCATCCGTTTCAAGATATAAACGGTTGACCAAGTCTGAGACTAAGAGTGGATCCAGCCGCCCCTGGGCCCTTCTCTGAGGAGGAGTCTAGAAAGCCAGGGGGTCTGCTCGGAACCTCGTGACTCAGCGGGAGGGATCTCCTTAGGATACCGAAAAGCCGGTCGAAGAAACTCTCTGAGACTCGTTTTGGAGTTTTAGAAAGCAGGCATTCTTTATTGCAGCGCTGGATGCACGGGGGATAGTTCCACCTCGCGTGCATGCCACAGCTTCAGCACTAACAGGTTAGTTAGAATAACGAATTGCATATGAATCAGATTAGTATACACGTACGTAAAAATGATTGTAACTGATTATCTTAGTACTGCCTACACCTGCTCACGCACAAGGAAGGATCCATTTGAGTCGAAGGGCTGCTTTTGCGACCACCGACCCATTTGAAGTTCTTGCTGGCTGTCCTTGAAGTCTTGATTCTTGTCCTTTGCTCTTGAAGCTTAACGCAGCTTCAATCACATGTGGCCACTTTCAACGCTGTTCTCATCGAGCGTACAGGAACATCTAGTGCTAGGAGCAAAGAACTGCAAAACTTCTGAGTAACTACCTCTACTAGTTAATGGCTTGGCTATACTTTTGTCTTCAATCATAGCCTTAGGATAAGAAATCTAACAATTCTTTACCAAAGCTCACTTTTACAGTCACCTAGCAGCCAACCAGTTTCCACGGCTGGTCCAAAACACTAAAACCATCAACATATTTAGACGTGCCGTACAGAATGTATGGGAATATGCTATCACTGCTTCCCTGAATTGATGTCTGTGGTTACAGCGTTTAGAGAAGTAGTCTTATGCCAGTTCCTGTGGTGAGAAACCCTGCCCCCTGCTTCCACGCCTCCCCAGTTCCGTTCGCTTCTGTGCTAACTCCAATCTTTAACCGGTCGTTTGGTGTCGTTTCACCCGAATTTAGCGCGAGGGAATTTCGCCTTAAACACGACTCCCTGGTCTGTCCAGTCTGGGTGGTGAGCGGTGTCTGGGTGTGCTCTGGCTGTCTGCGGTGAGGTGGACGGGGAGGTCCAGGCTCTGCTCAGGCTGTCTGTGTCCCTGCAAAGCAAAGCACTCGCTGGTGGTGCAGAGCTGGGCCCTGCTCTCTGCCTTCCGTGGGCTGCGGCAGTCCTCCAACCAGGGAGGGTGAACAGCTGGGGAAGCGGTGAACAGTTGGTTGCCTCAAAGCCAGCCCAGGGCTGGCTTCAGCTCTTCTGGCCACGGTTTCCCCAGGCTGCTTTGGGAGAGGAGAGCTCTTCCTCCGGCGCTGAGGCTCCTTGATGTTTGGGTTTGGGGCTTTTCCTTTTCTGTTCTCTCCTTTTTCCTCCTCCTCTCGAGCAGAAGAAGGGCTCTCGGTGGTCCCCGAGAGCTGCGGGCGGTGGTGTTGCAGCGGCTCCAGGGGCCAGTTTTGGGGCAAGGCCAGTGCTTGGGGCGAGTCGGCGTGCGGGGCGAGACGCTGAGCAGCAGAGGCACCGGGAGCTGCGCCGTGCTGACGCCGACGGGACTGCGCCTGCCCGGGGTCCGGAGTGGCTCCCGCTGCCCCAGCGGCACCCCTGGGACTGCCCGAAGGAAGGGGCTCAGCCCCCCCAACCCCCCGGTGCTGGGGGACCTCACCCTGCAGGTGAGGCTGCTTCTCGAAGGTGCCGTGGGTTGCCTTGCTCCTGGGTTGTGGAGCTGGGATGGGAAATGGGCAATAAGGAGAGGTGAGCTTTCCAGGCACTTGCTGGCTGGTGCTGAGATTTGAGAGATTCATTTTTTCCCCCCTTCCCGGTCTTGCGGCTGCCCAAGGTGCAGCCAGAGAAGGGGAGGAGGGCCCCTGGCTGGCCCGCAGCTCCCTCCCTCGCCATTCTTGGGGTGATTGGGGGTTATTTTGCTGTGTCGGTGAGGCAGAGCTGGGCTGCGGGGCTGAGCGCGGTGGGACCCGAGGAAGGGCGTGATCGTCTTGAGGCTTTGAAGGGCTTTGCAGCGAGCCCTGTCCCCGCCGGTCGGGTTCAAGACGAATGCCTTGCAGGTCTTGCTGTCGTGTGTGCCCGTGTGTCCCCCCGGCCCCCAAGGTCTGTCATTGTCGCAGGGGCTCTGTGCTGCTTTCTGCGTGGGGCCGTGTCCGTGAGTCCTGCAGGGACCTGTCTGTCCTGGCTTCCCCACCAAAGGGCTGCTTCCCCTGGGGAAGGGGACAGGGGAGTTGTTCCCGTTCCCGTCCCCCCCCCACCATCGCCTGCCGCGCTGGTGGTGACTCAGGCCTGGGGGTGGCTGGGTTCCCCTCGGGGCTTGCTGGCTCGGATCTGGGGCTCGGCGGGTCTTTTGCACCTCTTGGGGGCTGTTTCCCGGTGCCCCCCGCGCTCCCTCCCCGTCCCACACAGGCACGGAGCGGTTCTGGAGAAAGAGCTTTTAATGGGAAAGACTAAAGAAAAGGTCCCACCAAAGCTGCTCTAAACCCACCCTACCCCCCACCCGCCTCCCACCCACCCCCTCAACCCCCCCCAACCAATCCACCCCCCTCCCCTCCCACCCCCCACTCCCCCCATCTCCATCTCACCCCTGTCAGATCCCCCCCTCGCACCCCCCCACTCCCCCCATCTCCATCTCACCCCCGTCTGATCCCCCCTCACACCCCCATGTCATCTGCCAGAGCCCTGCGCTTGCTGGGTGGCATTGGCAAGGAGCTCTGCGCCTGCCTCTTCCTCGGCTGCTCTGCCGTGGCAGACGGGGATGGTGGCAGGTCCATCCCCGCATCCTTCCGCGGCTCCTGGGGCTCCATCCCGACGATGTTAAATATGTCGAGGCTCAGCGTGGTGTAGGAGCTACCCTCCTACCCAAGACACAGTATTCCTGTGTTTGTTGAGCTGCCAGAAACAAACTGAGTGTCACACACCAATGTGAATCCCGTGTTCCAAAGTGAGGCCTTTGGAAGAAAGGGCTAATGCAAACCAGCCAAAGGAATCTTCTCTGTAGGGCTAAGGCAGCATTTTTCCAAAGAGTCGCCTGCTACTCCAGGGTGTCCCTTGCCACCTGCTGACTCTGACATTTCTGTCACGCGCAAACAAACTATCTCGACTAGATGAATGAGCAGCGCAGTTTATTACAGCAATGGTACAGGTGCTTTTGGATTGCCTGTGATAAATAGACTGTCTGCAAAGCACGTGCAGGTGGCATTACAGTCGCTTACAAGCACATGAAATGATGAAAGAAAACAGCTCTGAAGAATTCTAAGTTAGAATTCTAATTCTAATTAGAATTCTAATTCATTTCTGTTGTAGGCACCCGTTGCTTTGGCTCCAACCACCCCTGAGAGCGCGGCAGAGCCCCTGGTGCACCCAGAAGAGCTGGCAAACCTGTCACAGGAAAGATGGTAAAACGAGCTCGCTTTGGTTAAAATCAGAACCGACTCCAGTGGGTCGTGCCTTTCCCTACCTCATACCGCTGTGGGATGAAAAGGTTTGCAGGCTCTCCCCAGGACAAGGAGAAAAAGAAAAAACGAAAGAGAAAACAGGTCTGGGGAGAGAAGAGTGACAGACACGCAGAAAAGAGGAGGAGGAAGAGAGAAAACGTTTTTGGGGACGGACCGGTGAAAAGATGCAGGAAGGTCCAGCAGTTCAGGAAGCCCAGGTGTGTACCAGGCTCTGCTGCCCATCTTTCCCAACTCTCAGCGCTGCTGCAAGTCAGTCCGACCCGCTGGCAAGGGACGGTGCTGCGCGGGGCTTGGAAATAACTCCATGGCCGCTCCCCAGGGGCTCCCCATCGAGCCCTGCTGCGTGGCACAGGGGCCCTGTGCATCTGTGCACGCATGCAGGTCTCTAAGGGCATTTCCCGTGGGGATAAGGCGCCAGAGCCGTCCCCTGGTTGATGCCAGCCATAGCTCTCTCTTCTGGGCTATGAACAATTCCTTGTTAACAGTGTTCCCCAAAGAAAGGGGAAGCGAGTCATGCCTATTCCTGCCTTCATGGGTTTATCAGTGCTCTCTGACTCTGTTTCGTTTCCCTGTTACTGGCTGAAGCCCTGTGACTCCCAGGCCCGCCCCCCGTCGCAGTTGATGTTTGCAACAAAAGGATCTTTTCTCTCTTCTGAGTGTGTCTGCCATACGATATTCTGGAGTAGGTAGATGGGGTTTTGTGATGAGTCCTCGGGGAGGAGTCTGGGATCTTGCCTTGTCCCGGCATCCTTTCCCGCAGGCATCAGGGCTGAGTTCAGGTGCTTTAGGAGTGAAACCAAAGCACGGACTCACACAGGAGGGTGGAGGTTGGAAGGGACCTGTAGAGTTCCTCTGGTCCAACCCGCCTGCTCAAGCAGGCTCACCTAGAGCAGGTTGCCCGGGACAACGTGCCCTTGGGTTTTGAACATCGCCAAGGACGGAGACTCCGCAAACTCCCTGGGCAACCTGTGCCAGTGTTTGACCACGTTGACAGGAAAAAGTTGATTTCTCATGTGCAGCTGGAGCATATCATGTGTTTTAATTTGTGCCTGTGGCCGCTGGTGCTCTCACTGGGCACTCTTGAGAAGAGCCTGGCTCCCTCATCTTCATTCCCTCCCAGCAGGGATAAATAGATCGATAGATCGATAGATTGATAGATTGATAGATAGATAAGACACCCCCCGGCTTTCTCTTCTCCCCACGGCAGTGTGCCAGCTTAAAAGCACCAGGGCAAAGTCGGCTTCCTTGAGGCTCCTTGTTTTGCAGGTGACCTGGAGACGTGGAGGTGCGTGAGGTTCCCCTGCCAAGAGAGGCAGAGGGCTGGAGGGCACAGCTGGACTCCTGCTCCTGCAACAGCAGGGACTCGCTGGCCAGAAATGGCCCCGAGGACCCCCGCAAGGGGCTGTGCTCAGTGCTGCAGAGGAAGGGGAAACTCCCCCCGGGAGCTGTGCCAATCTGCCCGGGGGAAAAAACTCCTTCCTGAGCCCAGCCCTGGTGCCCCGAGCAGGGTCCGGGGAGCTCCTGCGGGGGAGCGCGTTTGGGGTCGGCAGCCAGGGACCTTTTCCAGCCTGTTTGGTGCAAAGGCACGGGTGGGCGTGGGGCATCAGTCCCGGGAGAGCCGTGGCTGACTCCTCTTTCCCGGGAAGGGCAGGTCGCTCTCGCCGTGTCTCTGTCCTGCGCCCACCCGGGTTTCTTTGTCCTGCCAGCTGCTGCCCAGCGAGGAGGGTTCGGCTGAGCTCAGCGGGGATGTCCCGGGACCCGCCGAAGGAGAGCTCCTGCTTGGTCAGCATCCTGACTGCTTCGCCTTGGGGGGGGCTCCGCCGCTGTGCCGAGCTCCGCTGAGCCGTACCGAGCCGAGGCGAGCGGAGGCGGTCGGGCGCAGCGGCATGGGCGGGCAGGGCGGGCAGCGCTGCCTGCGGGCGCGGTGCGGCTCCTCCAGCCGCAGGTGATGGTGGGCAGGAGCCGGCCCCTCGGCACCGCGCACCGGGCGCTGCAGCTCCTCGTCCGGGGGAGCGCGGGCGCGGAGACCTCCTGCCCACGGCAGGGGCGGGCGGGCAGATGGAGAGGGACACTGCCAGGGGCCGGGGAGCGGCCCGGGGGGCCCCGCGTCTCTGGCAGCAATTGCCCCGGTGGCAAGGACACCGACGCGAAGGGACCGAGCCGGGTCCGAGGACACCGGCGCGGAGGGACCGAGCCGGTTCTCGTGGCTCCGGCGCTCTGCAGAGGCGCCGAGGGCCTGCCAGGACTCAGGCCGCGCCAGCCCTCGGCTGCACCCACGGCAGACTTTGCCTCGGGCTCGGCGCTGCTGGCCAGCCTGTCCCCGCCGCCCCTGGGCTAGCCCCGCTCTCGGGACGGCACGGCACGTCCCACGCGTGAAGCGGTGCCTGGGCTTGCCCTGGGAGCGGCACAACTCGGGAGCGTTCTCCGGCTGCTGCGGCTCCCGTCCGTGCGATGGACGGAGGCGGCGGTTTCCCTGGCGGCTCTCCGCTGGTCTCGGCCCGCGACCCCTCGGGCTCCATTTGGGCAGCCCTGCCCCGCACGCTGGGGATGGAAAGCGGCGCGATCCTGCTGCAGCTGCAGCTGCCGCGGGGACAAAGCCACGGGGGAGTGAGCGAGCGAGCAGCCTCGTGGTGCTTGGTCGCCGGCTGGGCTGAAACCACCACAGTCCTTTTTTGCTGACATCATCGCAAGTGGGGAGAGAAAGGGCTGAGCTACCAGGGCCACTGCCAGCAGACTGTCATTAGGCACCAGAGTCAACGTTGACTCGAGAGACCTGGGCAGAGCCCAGACCCCCCTGAAAGCAGCTGCAAGACCTGCCACGAGGTACAGGCCAACTGCTCTGATGCTTCGGGCTCACGCTGGAACCCCAAGCGCTCCAAGCCCCAAAATGCAGCTGCCTCTGCAGCGCAGCAGCACCAGCAGCCAGTGCAGAGCAGCGTGGGGAGCTGGAGCAGAGGGGGGGGCGCCCGGGCCGGGCTCGGCTCCGTTCGGGTCCCCTCGGCTCGGTTCGGCTCCTCTCGGCTGGGCTCGGATCCCTTCGGCTCATCTCGTTTCTGTTCGGCTCCCTTCGGCAGGGCTCGGCTCCCTTCGGGTGGGCTCGACTCCCCTCGGCTCGGTTCGGCTCATCTCTTCGGCTAGGATCGGCTCCTCTCGGCTGGGCTCGGCTCCTCTCGTTTGCACTCGGCTGCCCTCGGCTCCGCTCCGGCCGCAGCCCCGGCCCGGCCCCGCCTGAGGCAAGGGCGGGCGGCGGGCGCGGCGGGGCCGGTGGCAGTGGCGGGGGCTCCTCCCCGTCCGTGGAGCGGTGGGCTGCCCGGCGGTCACCAGTGCCGGGGCTGCCCGGGGGCCTCGCAGGCCGGCAGCGGGGCTGAGGCGGCGGCGGCGGTGGCGGCATCTCCCCTCGCGGCAGGCCGGGGCGCCGGGTCCCGGCCTTCCCCCCGCAGGCCCGGCCAGCCCCGGCCCCTCCCTGCCGCCCCCGGGGCTGCGGGGGCAGCAGGGGACTGCCTGCCGCTGGTGGCTGTCCGGCGGAGGCCGGCGGGCACCGCGGAGACGTGCGGCTGTGTGTGGAGAGAAAGGAGTTTCTGCCGGCTGTCCCCGCAGGGAAGGGACCCGCAGCCGCCGGGGGTCTCCCTCCCTCCCTCCCAGCCTGGCGTGGGTGGCGGGCTGCGACACAGTCCTGCCCGGGCGTTCTTGGCAGCCCCCGGGGCAAGAGGCCCTGGAGGGAGCTTCAGGGAGGTCGGCAGTGGCGTTTCCAGAGCAGTCGCGTCCCGTTGGCTCTCCTGCTTCCTTCCCTCGGCTGGGAGAACGGAGGACGTCCTCGACAGCAGGTACCTACCTGTCGGTTGCCTGAAACCAGGTTTCTTCACGCAGGCAGGCAGGCAGGCGTGTGTACGGACTTCAAATCGGCAGGTGAGCGTGTTGAAGCTACAGCCTGCAGTTTGGTGCCTGCCGGTAGCAGTGAGTTCCTAGGAGACCCTCAATTCGGACGGGACTGGGGGGGCTGCTCTTTTCCTGCCCTCTTTCACTGACCGTGAAAGCGGTCGCTTCCGAGGGGCTACTGGGCTTGCACGGGAGCGTAATGGGAGTAATGGGAGCTGTAAAAAGCGCTCCTGTTCCAGTGCCGTGCGTGGGTTTCGTGCTTCAGTGGGAAAAGAGGCTGGTTTTACTGACGGTGTTTTGAAATGTTGTTTAAAGCGTTCAGCTGAGAAGCTCTCGAGCCTCTGTAGTGGTTTAACCCCAGCCAGCAGCTAAGCCCCGCACGGCCGCTCGCTCGCTGCCCCGCAGTGGGAGGAGGGAGAGGATCGGAAGGGTGAATCAACTCGCGGGTTGGGATAAAGATGGTTTAACAAGTAAAAGCTGTGCACGCGAGCAAAGCAAAGTCAGGAATTCAGTCACTGGTTCCCATTGTCTGGCAGGTGTTTAGTTTGCAGGAAAGCAGGGTTCCATCACGCCTAACAGTTACTTGGGCATGTCCCCCCTTCCTTCTTCTTCCCCCAGTTATATTGCTGAGCGTGACATCCTGTGGTCTGGAATATCCCTTGGGTCAGTTGGGGTCATCTGTCCCAGCCTTGTGCCCCCCCAGCTTCTTGTGCACCCCTAGCTGACTCCCTGGTGGGGTGGGGTGAGGAGCAGAAAAGGCCTTGATGCTGTGTAAGCACTGCTTTCAGCACAAATCCAAAACGTAGCCCCGTGCAAGCTACTGTGGGGAAAATTAACTCTCTGCCAGTCAAAACCAGCACAGCCGTGGAGCTCCGTACTCAAAGTATGTCCTTCTTTCTTGGGCTGTCTGCTGGTAGCAATATACCTTTTGCTGGCCTGGCAATCTGGCGCTCAAGTGTGGATGTGGAAAGAGTCTTTGGAAACTCTCAGTGGCAGCAGTTGTTTGTTGTGCTCTTGGGATTTTTTCTTTCACAAGGTTCCCCTTGCGCTGCCACTCCTCTTTGCGACGTGTTTGTGACAAACCTGTCGTGTTGTTTGGAAAGAAGAGCGTGCCTCTGCTGCAGGCAGAGGGGCTGAGCAGGCCTTTTAGGATAACTGCTGCTCTCAGTTTCTAGAAGGCACTGTAGTGGCAAGCCTGAGAAAGGAGAGTGAAGGGAGAGTGTTTTAGTCTGTGGTACTGCTGGCATGCAAGGCAGAGAAAGGAAAGCGGCCTTTGGGTGTGCAGGGGACAATGAATAGGAAGGTTGTGGGAGGTAACAGTTGTGTGGTAAGGCTGCAATGGGAAGTTTGAGTTAGCAGCCAGCAAAGTAACTAAAGCACAGGGTGCTGAGCAGCCTGGTCCGCTGGGGAGGATGTAAAACAAGTGAGGAGGATGGTCCTTTAGAAGTGAAAAAGAGACTTTCCCTGAGGGTATTGCCCTGGAGGAATCTGCTTGTGTCTGCTAGTCAGGCAGGCAGACAGAGATGATGGGCAAGTGCTTCTGTGAGTGGGCAAAACCTTGACCAGCTCAGTCGAGGAGTTCTGGAGCTTTTAGTTTGAGAGGGGACTGGGAATTGCTGGAGGCTGCGATCTGTAGTAATTCCAGAAGTTTGAGCTGCTCTGAAAAAGGAGCTGGAGCTGCTTAGGTTTAAGGGTTGTATTTTTAAGCAGGTGCCTCTAGATTGGGTCCTGCTGAAGAAGTGTTCTGTAGGGCTCAAACTTGGTCTGAAACTTTATGAGTTGTTGTTGGTGTCTCAGCCTCTGATAAAAAATGAATAATGATAGTATTCATAAGTATTACTAAAAAAGCAGTGGCTCAGCATAATCTGGCTCCCTGTGTACGTTGTTGCAAGGCTGTGATCGTCATCAGACAGCAGTTCAAGGTTGATGCCCTCAGAGGGCTTTTGGAAAATGTTCTGAACTGTTGAGGTGAAGTCTCTTTTCAGGTGGTGGCAACCGTGCAGAAACTAGGACTGAGATCCTTTTGAGCCTGGAAGTATCCCTGCATCAGAGGAACAGAACAGTGTCGTGGCATCCCGAAAGGGCTGTTTTCATGCCAGTGAGGTTGCAGCAGGGCTAAAATGCCATAGGCAATGACTCAAACCTCTGCCTAGAGAGTGGTTTTATGAGTGTGAGTGAATTTGCTTTGGCAATGAGATGTGCACAGGCATTGCCAGGGCCTGGCTTTACTCTGGAAGTGACTGTTGTTAGCTGCTGCAGAATTGAAGAGAGATCATCCTCTTTCTCTGTCAGAAGCTGGTAGGTATGAGAGCAACTTATTCCTGTTACTGCCAGGAAGAGAAAGTAGCCCAGAGCATCGTCAGACAGGAGGCACCCAAACAAAGGAAGCCTCGTTGTTGGTTTGCTTTGCTAAAGTGCAGCCAGTTTTGCCTGCGTGCTTGAGGAGGGTTTGATTCACAAGCTTGTATTTCTGGAGCTGGGAAGTCCATCCACCTGCTCAGGCAGCACCGGGCCCTGCGGAGAACTGCAAGCTCAGAGGCCTGGCGTGATGAGTTGTCCTGCAATCTGTGTGTCGGGCTTCTCGCTGTAGCATACCTCTTAGTTAATCGCCAGCTGTGGGAATCCTTGAAGCCAAACTCAAACGAACAATTTCATCCCTTAAAGGAACCGACTGTGTCATCTAGGCAAATCTTGGCCTCCATCTCCGGTCCTCAGGATGCAAATGGAGTAAAAGTATTCATGTTACCTGTTTCTTCCTGAGATCAGAGGCATGTAAAGAGACTGCTGCCTGGCGTCACCCATTCTTGAAGGCATGAGCTCCTAGGTGTGCAAACTGCACCCCCAGGAAGGAACGTCTGTAACTGTGGCGTTTGTCATGTCAATTATCTTTTGTCCTCCCATTTTGAGGAGGACTGTGAAGTGAATGTAATGACGCTAGTCCTGTGAATCCTAGTCCTTTTCAGGTTTAAAAATAATTTTTAAAAGAATTACTTTTTAGTTAGGAAAGCTGATGAGGTTTTCTTCACAGGGTTGGGAGAGCCTGGCATGTTGTTTTTTGCGGGAAGATGTCAGGACTGAAGCCAGAGGCAGTTAAGGAAACACAATGCTATGAATGCAAACAACTGATGGGAGAGTGTCACCTGGATGAGTGTTTCTTGTAATGTGTTACTAGCGTATGGTGTCCCCTCACATCTCATTTCTCCGCTGTGTAGTTCGATGTGTCACTTGTTCAGCTGCTGCTGCTCATTAAATATAAATCTCCATTGGCAGGAGCAGTTACAGGGTCATGGATCTTGGACCAAGATCCTCAAAACCCCCTAGCTATGCGAGGTTTCCCTGCCGCACGTGCACTGCCTTTGTGTCCTGACGCTCTGTTTCTCCAGGAATGTCGGTATTTGCGTGGGGAATTTCAAGGACCTGCCTGTGGACGCGACGGCCCCTACACCCCTGACGTGTTCTTCTGGTGCTGCATCCTCTTCTTCGCCACCTTTGCCCTGTCAAGCTTCTTGAAGAAGTTTAAAACCAGCCGCTACTTTCCAACCAGAGTAAGTAGAAGGAGGTGGCCAGTGTCCATCTCCACACTCATTTCCCAAAATGGCTTTCCTGGAGCACTAAGCAGTATTTGCCCTGCCTTGGTCAAGCTGGGAAACGTTGGCCTTGCAGGCCAAGCTCTCCAAGAGCTTGCATGTCCTGCACTCATTTCCCTGAGTGCAAAATCATCGTAGCATTTCCCACATGCCTCGTGACCTGCCCCAGATTGAAGATTTTTGGGGGTTGATTTTTTTTAATTTTTTTTTTCCTCAGGTAGTAGGAAGTCAGGTTTCCCAAAGTTTTGGGGGTTGGGGTTGTGGGATTTTTTCCCTACCTTCTGTGCATTATGTGCTCGAGCAGAAAGTAGATTTGAATGAGGAGCTTCCTTTTGAGGACTAAAGGATGCCTCAGTGCCTTGTTGCCATCCATTGTAGCTGTGAGTGTAGCTGTAGTGGCAGACATGTGTTTTCTTATTTTTAATATTATTATTATTATTTTTAGGTTTTGACTTAAACCAACCCTTGTCGGCCTAGTTAAGCTTTTTTTATTGTCTGACCCCAGATCTCACAGGGACAAACACAGCAGCAGTATCTAAGCAAGGGGTCAGGCTGCATGTGCTCAGAGGGGTGGTGGGATTTGGTTAAGCAGCCTTAGTGTTGTGGATGTCTGCAACTCTTGCATCTCACGTTACGGCCCTGTTTGCCATGCCCCTCTCACCTCTGGTTTCTCGCTCCAGGTGCGGTCCACAGTGAGCGACTTTGCTGTTTTCCTCACCATCGTCATCATGGTGCTCCTTGACTTTGTGGTTGGGATCCCATCGCCGAAGCTCCAGGTCCCCCATGCGTTCAAGGTAACGGGGTGTTTTGGCACGTGGGGGTGCCACAAGGTGATGCCGGGGCAGGGCAGGGCTGAGTCTGGAGGAGATGCTGGTGGTGTGACCATCTCCTCTTCCACCTCCAAGTGCCTTGCTTCCTCCTGGAAACAAGAAGATGGCCCCAAAACTAGATACCTACAGGGGAAGTATCTAGAGGTGCTTGCAAAGAGGAGACTGGCACTGCTGAAGCCCCCGGGAGAGGGGGACATGAAGCCAGGGCTGGGAGGTGCTCTGACACAGGGAGGGAGGGGAAAATGAAAGCCAGTGGAGTGCCTGGGCTGGGAGACGATGCTGATGTGTGGGCTTTGTTGCAGCCTACCAGAGGCGATCACAGGTGGTTCATCAACCCCATAGGACCCAACCCTTGGTGGACGGTGTTGGCTGCGCTCGTCCCAGCTCTGCTCTGCACCATCTTGATATTCATGGACCAGCAGATCAGTGCCGTTATTGTGAACAGGAAGGAGCACAAGCTGAAGGTAAGGGCCTGTGAGAGATGACTCCAGCCCCTTCTGGGCTGCAGGTCTGGGGAGAAGCTCTTATTCCCGATGCTTTCTGAAGGCATTGGTTTGGGACAAGGTCAAGCTGCATGGCAGGATGCTTTCCTGGATTAACGATGATGCAGGGAGCAAGTGACAGGGCAGTTCAGATGAGCAACCTTTTGGAGGAGGAAATTAATCTTGGAGCAGTAGAGAACTGCGTTTTTGTTTTAAAATGGCAGCAGCAGCAGGTGTGGGGAATGAATTGTTTTGATGCGCTGCCAGGGATAACTCAGAGTCACACCTTCCTTGCAAGTGGTAGAATTTTCTTTGTGAGTGGAAAAAATGGTTTGGTGCTTTTGGGTTGTCGGTTGTTTTTTTTTGTTGGAGAAGTATGTATCGCACAAGCTCTGCATATTCATTGTGTCTGAACTCCTGCCAGATTTTCATGCCAGGTGCTTGTGCAAAGCCTGCATACACCGTTACTTGTTTCCATTTCTTGTTTTGACTTCTGAAGAAGCTGACTTGTGCTCGAGCAGGGTTTGAGTCTGACTTGCGACGTTATCCTTGCTCTTGTGCTATGGGATGCTCTGTTTCTTGTTTTCCTGCCTGCAGAAAGGATGTGGGTACCACCTGGACCTTTTCGTGGTGGCAGAGATGCTCAGGGTGTGCTCTGTGATGGGGCTGCCCTGGTTTGTGGCTGCGACCGTCCTGTCCATCACCCACGTGAATAGCCTCAAAGTAGAGTCTGACTGCTCAGCTCCAGGAGAACAACCCAAGTTTCTGGGGATACGAGAGCAGAGAGTCACTGGCTTGCTGATCTTTGTGCTCATGGGCTGCTCCGTCTTCTTCACTTCTGTGTTAAAGGTGAGAGGAAAATGCAAACCACCCAACAACCGCGAGCTTGTTGGAAGTTACAGAAAAAACTCCCCTCTCTGCAGGCCTGAGTAGTTAGTTGTGGAGCGGAGGAGGAGGAGGTGATCCCAACCCTTGGGGCTTGACCCACGATGGGAACCAGCCTCGGTTAGGTTTTGCAGCCCTTCAGGCCCCCGTTTGGTGTGCTCGAGGCGAGCAAGCAACGCAACTGCTTGAATTTTTGGGTGTCTTTCAGGCCTGCCCATGTTTATGGGTTACAGTTGAGCATATTCAGACCAGCACATCTGCTGTCTTTCAAACAGGCAGCCCTTTAGTGGCTGCAGTTTGCTCCCCAAATGCCCCGGAGCAGCCGTTCCCAGGAGCTAAACACACTGAGGTCATCCCCGTGGGCTTCCTTGCACGTTCCTCCCACAAAGTAATCTCGTCTCTAGGCTAGGAGGAGGCCTGTGGCCTTTGCCTGTTGCCCCAAGAATAGGCAGAAGTGTTTCTTCTACCGCCAGAGAATGCGGCATAGGGTAGCACGGGTGAAATCGCCTATTTTCCTCCAACCTTTCTGGAAAATAGGATTATTCTGAGGAGAGGTAACTCCCAAGGTCAGCCTAAAGCAGAGCCTTAGCTCACTCTTGCGCACAACATGGCAAAACAATGGTTAAAATCTGACCCATCTCTAAGCCTGAATGGAAGCTGGAAAGCTTCAAGCAATTTTAGGCAGTGCCTGTGGAAGAGGGTGGTAATACTGAAAATGCAATACAGAAAAAGAAACGATTGCATTCTTTCTTTTTTTTCTCTTCCCCCCCCCCCAGTTTATACCAATGCCTGTGCTTTATGGCGTCTTTCTCTACATGGGTGTGTCGTCGCTCAGAGGAATTCAGGTACGGACTCTTTTACAGCGTGCAGCATGTCGGCTCCCCGGTATTTTGTCTCCGTAGCAGCAGGGAAAAAAGCAGTGGCATGTGAAAGACTTCTCACAGAGCAAGCAATGAAACTCTTTTGTGTAAGAAAAAGATTGGTGGAGGCACAGGAGGTATATAGGGCTGGGAGGACCAGGCAAGTTCAGCGCTCTCTGTTGCAGGGTTTAGGGCAGGTCAGTGTTTGTTTACGTGAAAGCGGGGGAATTCAGTGCAAAGTGAAGGCATTTTTGTTTCAGTTGGAGGATTCCCATTAAAGCCATGCAGATGTTTTCAGTTATCCTTGGTGTGCTTCAGGCATTCAGTATCTCTAGACCAGCAAGCTGAGGTGAATGTCACAGTCAAGGGGAGTTTGGTGGTGTTCAGTCTGTGTGCGTACGTGTGTGTGGGGGTGTGGCTTTGTAGTGGTAGAGGGACTGCTACTGCTTTATCATTCAGTGCTCTTCATTTAATACCTAATTCCTCCTCTTTTTTTTTCCTCTTTTTTCCAAATGTAAACTGGGAATGTCCAAAATAATTTTCTGCTATAGTTGATGCATTCTCCACTTTCTTCTTGATCATGACTGGGTTTTTGGTCTGGTTTGGGGTCCTGGCTTTAATTCACTCTTATGTCTCTTACTGGTACGAGAGGGATGCCCTCTGTGGCAGGGCAGCATAGAAAGCATCCGAGCAGTTGGCCTAAGGTGAAAGAAAAGCATTTGCTCCCTGCGCACCAGTTTTACCTCTCTTGGTTGGTTTGGTTTTGGGTTGTTTTTTTTTTTTGCTTTGGCTCTGCCATCAGCCTGGGAGCTGCAAAATGCAGAACTGCCACCTTCTTGTCCCCTGGCTGTAAACTGCATCTAAGGGAGCACTTCAGGTATTTGATTTTGGATACACCATATGGTCACAGGAGCGGCCAGATGAGACCTGGGGCTCTGTGTCCCTGGGCTGCCCCCTCTGTTGTTCCTCCACTTTCCTTCTGTATTTGGTCTGGCTGAGTTGGAGTTCCTTTACCCCATAGCAGCCCTTGTAGTGCTGTGCTCTGTACTGGTAGCTAGAAAGCTGTTGATAACACAGCAGTGTTTTGGCCATGGCTGAGCAGTGCTGGCACAGCATCAAGGCTGTCTCTCTAACATTCCCCCGTCTCCAGTAGGCTGGGGGTGGGCAAGATCTTGGGAGGCAACGTAGCCAGGAAGAAGAGGCATCTAGGTAGCAAGTAAATCTTAGGTCCCTTCAGATGCTGGGGACCCTGCGTTCATGCAGCATTGGGCAGACCCCAGATGGATTTTCCCTTGGCACACTTTACAGTGGAGAAGTTCCTCCTTTTGGTCATTCACAGTGTTATACAACTTTGCTTAGAAGAAAACATCTCTATGCATAAAGGATGTTCACGCGCGGACTTCTTGCTGCACTTTAGATAACGGCAGGACCGCGCAGGTGGCGTAATCGGTGGTACCAAGCAGGAGCTGCCTGGAGGCTCCTCTGTTACAGTCAACCAGCTCCGTTTATCCTGCGGCCAAGGGACATGTGTAGGGACGCAGCCTGAAGGCCACGCTGCACGTACAGTGCAGCACAGACCTGCACCTGCTCAGGTTAACTGTTAGGTGGATCCCTGACTCCTGGAGGTACAGTGATCTCCCAGTCAGGATCTCTGCACCAGGCTGTGGAACTGCATGGTAACTCGGGAACCAGAGAAGGTCCAGATCTGGAGGGGATGGTTAACCACAGGGCCTCACGTTGAACCTCCTCTAAGCTCGTCCTGTGCTTACAGGGTTCTCGAGCCTCTCGGGCATCTCCCAGACTGGCCGGTTACTGCCAGCTCCCTCGTTCCTGCGTTCCCCTCCCTGCCTGCCTGCCCCACTTTGGCCCCTGCAGCAGCACTCAGCTGAGCACCCTCCGTTGCTCCTGGGGAAAGAGCGTCCTCCTTGCTCTCCGTGGCGTTCCCCCAGCACACGGTGCTGTAGCAAGGACAAGGCAGTCAGATACAGACACAGCCTGTTGAACAGAGCGTCCTGCACGCAGTGCTTCCGATAGAGCAGCTCAGGAGCAAGGAGGTGAGCTGGGTGTGCTGCCTCTCACAAAGAGCATTCGACATCGGCGACCTTCCCCGTTGGACCCTCTGCAGCCTCTCTTTTTCCCGGTGTTGTAGGTGTTAGGTTGTGTGGTTAAAGGTTCATCTCCACAAACGCAGAGGAGGACAAAGGAGCAATGGCAGGCAGGGGAACCCCAGTGACCTAGGCAGAGGCAAGGGAGCACCCTGCTGTGGCTTTTGCCAGGTGTCGCAGGAGAGGGCTTGACCACATTGCCTGGGTATGAGGCTCACCAGACAAGTATTGACTCTCCCTTGCTCACCTCACAGACTGACGGGGGGAATGCGCTTCTGTGGCCATGCCCTGCCTCTGAAGCCCGGCCGTAGACAAAAAACTGGCTCAAACTGTGAAGGTTACCAGGCAACACGTGACCGGGTGCACGTGTGCGGCAAGGTCTGTGCGTGTGAATGTCTGAAACTGAGTTCTGAGCTGTCAAGCAGAAGCCTGCTTCTTGCTACACGCAGCCGGCGTGGGCTGGTTGTAAATTAGGGTAACACCTGGAGTAAGCAAAAGTGGCGTGTCCCGAATCCTATAGTTAATAAAGAGCTAGGAGGCAGAAGCCTTAATTCGGAGGCTGATCAGGCATTGTACTGCTCACATAGACAACTTAGATTGGGAAAACTGGGGGTGTAAGGTTCCAGAAAGAAGAGGTGGTGTCAAAAAGAAGGGTTCCCAGAAAGAAGAAGGGATCTTGAAGAGAAGCAAGGGACCCAGGAAGGAAAAGGTGAAGATCCTGGCTGGAGGAAATATCCTGGAAGTGGCGGAAGATCTTGGAGACCAGAGAGCCGCGTGGAGACAAGTGCCAGGGGATGCCCAGGGACCTTGACCAGCACCCTGCGAAACTGGTAAGGGCGAGCAGCTGCACAGCAGGAACCAAGGTGACATTCTGCCTGACCTTCCCGGACCTGCAGTAGCCTCCCTGCTGGGAAGGGGAGTTGGATCAAGCAACTGCAGGATTCAATAGGAATGCATTTCACGAAGGTAAAGAGGACACAGCAGTGGCTTGGAAATGCTGGTTGGTTTAATGGTAAAACTGGAATTATTCTGTGAACTGTGCATTCCTTTTAATATGGACTTAATTTGAAATAGCTGCTTTGAAGTTGTTCTGACTTCACTTTAATCGACACCTGCAATCTTCATCATCTTATCTTCTCCAACAGTGAAACCACACCCTGCCCCTCCCCACCCCCTGCAAAAAAAACCCCAAAACCAACCCAGGAAAAGAAAGACTTCAAGGGCAAGCTAGGCAGCAAAGTTGTGCGAGATTGGTCAAACTGCTCAAAGTTTGCCGAGAGATTGGAGCTTGCAATTCAGATGTACGTCGCTCAGCGTGGGGAGGGTAGTACGCACCTTTCACTGGAGTCAGAGGGAAAAACAGGGAGAAGGGAGCTGCAGCGTAAAGAGTAAAGGACCTGACATTCTTAGGAAAACTCTCCTTTTTCTTTCCTTTTCCTTGCTCCTTCGCTTCCAGATCTCCGTGGTCGCAGTTTGTGCTGCCTCACCTCCAGCACAGCGTGCAGAATGAAACGACAGTCACAGAATTCGTCCTCCTGGGGTTCTGCAGCACCCCAGCCCTGCAGCGCTGCCTCTTTGGCCTTTTCTCTGCCCTCTGCTCTGCCACTCTGATGGGAAACGCACTTGTCTTTCTGCTTATCTGCCTGGACTACTGCCTCCACAGCCCCATGTACTTCTTCCTCTGCCACCTCTCCATCGCGGACATCTGCTACACCTCCAGCAATGTCCCCCGTATGCTAAGGAGCCTCCGTGGATAAGGCAGAACCCTCTCCTTTGCTGGGTGTGGGGCACAGAGCCATCTTTATTTAATCTTTGCACTTACAGCGTGCGTGCTGCTGGCCGTCATGTCTCATGTTCGCTACGTGGCAATCTGCCGTCCCCTGCGCTATGCCCTCATCGTGATCTGGAGGCTGCGCCTCACCCTTGCCACGGTTTTGTGGGCTTTGGCATTCGTATTTGGTACACTGCAAGCCTCTCTGGCTTTACACCTGCCTTCCTGTGGCCCCTGCGAGGTTGTCCACTTCTCCCGTGAAATTCTTGCTGTCTCAAAGCTGGCCTGCCCTGCCGCTCCTGCCAATAAAGTCCTGATCTTTGCTGTTTGTGTGTGCTTCTTCCTCTTCCCTTTAAGCCTTAATCCCAATTTGCTCCCTGGACAGCCTGGCCACCGATCTGCGCATCCGCTCTGTGCCAGGATGGCACGAAACCACCTCCACCTGTGGCTCCCACCCGACCGTGGTGGGTGTCTTTTATGGAAACGCCATCTTCGTGTACGCGGGGCCCGGGAGCGGTAACTCCTCTGGGAGGGAGAAAGTTCTTTCCCTTTTCTACAGTCTCGTCAGCCCCAGTTTGAACCCCGTCATTGACAGTCGGAGGAACAAGCAGGTGAAGGAAGCCTTGCTGAAGCTTCAGAGAAGGAAGAGGGTCTTTCATTCCGTCTAGCTGGCGCTCTAGGCTTTCACCTGTCTCCTGTCTTTCTGCTCTTTCTTCTTGAGCTCTTGGGGTATTTCTCATGGAATGTTAAGTGGTTAAAACGTAACACAAGACATGGGTATTCAAATGCATTTGTCTCTTGTTTCTCTGTGCGGTCTGGTGAATATCATGACACAAAATGACTCATTCCTTGTATTGCAAATAACTAATTCTTGTTCCTCAGATGCAGCCGTCCTAGACGGGTAGTATGTTTCACCGGAACTGTTGACCCAAGTGGAAAAAACAGTCTTCTCGGTTCTAGCTAGCAGTCGGGATAAACTACTGTGTAGCAGGGTTTTTTTCTGAATCTACCCATTGATCCAATAAGATATTCTTTTTCCCTACCATATTTGTACCTTTTGTTATCCTCAGGATGCTAGAGCTTCAGCTCTACTGTTAGAAAGAAAAAGAGAGAAAACATGATGCTGCTAATGGGCTTTGCCTCTCAGGAGGGTGAACGAGCCTGTGAAGGTTTTTCTTTCTGCACACTTTTGAGCCTGACACCTTTCATGCAGGAATTTTCTCTATTCTGGAGAGTTTTTGCTCAAAGCAGAGCTGGCTTCTGCCCAGGCACTAAGTTTTCCAAGTGGGAAGGGTCTAGGGGTGCGTGGCTTTAAATAGCTGCCTGGATCCGCATCATAGCTTGTGATTTCATAATGGTCCCTATTGTGTCTCTGGAGTTGGTGCACACTGGGTGCCACTTAGCTCCTCCCGTGAGGGCTACTCCATCAGTCCCTGGGGAATCGGGCCCCTGACTGACCTGGAGGTTCAGTTGTCCCCAAAACCCAGTGACTGACGTGAGGATGAACCCAAACGGGGGTTACAAAATGACACTTCTGGAAGAGTTACAGGTAGCGTGGCCGGGGCTCAAAAGTGCAGTTTTGTGGGTTGGGTTTTTTTTTTCCATTTTGGAAATCACTTTTTTAGACGGGAACCTGAAGAACAAAGCGGGAGGTGGGGTTTTTTTTGTCTGAAACACTCATCCCTCTCCTGCTGTATTAAATACGTCCAGACTGTCGTGGTATACAGTACAGGTGATGTTATGGGCTGTTTTATTTGCGTATGGGAAGAAAACCCTCCTACAAGTCTGTGGTTTTAGGGCTGTGCCTGAAGGAGGAGGAGGCACGCAGAGGCGTGATGGCTTGTGGACTCGCGTGGACGCAGGGGTGGATGATGTCTGGGAGGACGTAAGGGAGCTCTCCACCCCCAGCCCCAACTTTTCCCTTCTTGTCGTTGCTAAACAGAGACATGACGAGGAGGCAGTGATTGACCGGGGAAGAAGGAGGAACGCTGTCAGTATTTGCTATGAGAAGGAGGAGTTGGAAGGTGAGTCTCTGCTGAGATCCTGGTGGAGGAGCCACCAGCCCAGCGCGTTTTCCCATCGCACAAAGTCTCTCCAGTGTGCCTTGTTGGGTGTCACATCACGTGCAGCAAAACGTGCCGCGCTTCTCAATAAAGCAGCACAGTTATTGTCACATTTTTTACTGTTATGGCTTTTTAAACGGAGGGAAAAAGCCTCCCGGGAGGCCACGGTGTGAGTTGTAGCCACGGGGCTCGATAATTCACGGCTTTTTTTCTCGCAGAGGTTGCTCCTGGCTTGGAGAGGTCAGGAGAATCATTTCAGGGCTGCAGACGCGGGGCTGTGATTTTCTTTTTTTGTTCTGGAGTTCATTACAATGGGACTGATTTGATCGTCTCTTGTTGCCTCGTGCCATACAGAGCTTTTGAAAATAATTAGCTTGTGTTGCTGCTTAATGAGCAAGTCTGAGTGTTGTCCAGCCGAAGCTGGAATTTGAGAAGAGGTCCGACACTTTCAGGGCACTTTTAGATAACCCGGAGCCAACACTTGTTGTTGCTGTGTTGTTGCAAAGCTTGAGTAAAATAGGCTTGGAAAAAAGGAGGTCCAGTGAAAATAACATTAAGGGAAGCTGGCGTTGCTCCTGGGATCGAACCGTGGCTTAGCAAGGCACCAGCCACCTCAACTATTGCCGCAATGCCGAGAGTGCTGCAAAAAACGCTGCTTTTTCGCAGGCCACCGGACCCTGTACGTGGGCGCGCAGATGCCACTGGTTAGGCAGAGCCACCGGCATCACCGACGCCACTGCCAGAAGCATCGGGAAGGGGAACGGGAGAAGGAGTCTGCCCCGACAGAGCAGGGCTACCACTGTAAGTCCCACCGCGGCATTCGCTAAACTGGGGGCAACGTGGGCACTGGGGCATTCTGCAAGCAGGTCCCCGTGGCTAGTTTGAGTGAGTTGCTGTTCTTCCGAGGGAAAGTGGCCTTATTGAGCAACACCCTCTTTTTCCCAAGTTTTACTTTCTTTTTTTTTTTTTTTTTTTTTTTTTTTTTTAATGCAGTTAAATGCATAATGGGTTTAGGCTCGTCTTCCTTAGAGGGATCCTGGCTTTAAAAATGGCAATGTGGGGAAGGAAAGCAGCCCATCCTTATGCAGAGGTGGACTAGATGCTTCTCCTTCTCCACGGCTCTGTGCAAGCCCAGACAGACGCAGAGGAGAGGGGCCAGCCCAGGGTTTATGGCTGCACTGGTGCTGATGGCCACTTTGCACATGAGGGTGACGAGCTGTGTTCAGGCGCGGTTACGGGATGGGTCTTTGCCTTCTGCCCCCAGGCTCCCCGTCCCAGCGGGTGCAGTTCATTCTCAGGACCAAGGAGGACGAGCAGCACATCCCTCACCACTTGTTCTCCGAGCTGGATGAGATCTGTGTAAAAGAGGGCCGAGATGCCGAGTGGAAGGAAACGGCAAGGTAAATCCCTGCTGCTTTGGCTGCGGTGGGAGAGGAGTCCCCGCACCAGCAGCGCCCGTGGGCTCTGCTTTCTCCTCTCCAGGACGCGAAGCTTTTGCAGCTGCAGGTGGCGGCACGAGGAGCCTTCTCCTCTTGCCACCCCGTGGCTCTGTCAAAGGGGCTGCAGAGCTGGGGCTGTTTTCGTGCAATGGGGCTGATCGCACCCAATGTCCGCAGGTGGCTGAAGTTTGAGGAGGACGTGGAAGACGGCGGCGAGCGCTGGAGCAAGCCCTACGTTGGCACACTGTCCTTGCACAGCCTCTCCGAGCTGAGGAGCTGCATCAGCAATGGGTCGGTGCTGCTGGACATTTGTGCCAACAGCATCGAAGAGATTGCAGGTACCGTGGGCACTGCATCTCTCCGGGAATGGCCGAGCTCAGCTCGCCACGGTGCTCTTCACTTCCAAATCAAACCCTGCCCCAATGGCACGTCCTTTTCCAGAAGTGCCACTGTGTTTTTCTCATGAGCTGTTTTTGGATGTAGACTGGGCGTGCAACAGTCGCGCTGTTTTTTTATTCCAATAGGGGGTCCTTTTGAAAGCAGTTTGTGGGGTTGGAGAAGCCACTAGAGAATATTCTGCAGCCAAAAAGGGGCGTGTGTCAGGGCTTAGCAGGCTGCTCTTAGAAATACGGAGTCTGCGTAAGAGCTGAACCTCCTTAAAGGAACTATTTCTTACAAGCTGTTTCCTCGCATTCTTTTTTTTACTTTTGCCTTCACATCCAGCATTTAAGAGTTTTAAGGCAGAGTTTCTCTGGCGATGACCAAGCAGTGTATTTCTGTGGGGAAGATATTTGAAGTTAATTGCAAAAGCCGCTTTGGAGAAGTTATCTTTGACTGGCGGCAGGTCTCCATTCAGCCCTTTCAAGGGCTGGAGAAGTCGGAGCCGTTCTTAGCACATTTCTCCCTGGGCTCAGCAAATTGCACTCGATCAGCACGGGAAACTCTGGGAACGTCTGTGCTATAGATTGCTTATAATTTGGGTAAACGTGTAGAGTCAGAAAGGCCAGGTCGGGCAAGAAAATTGCATTATTTAGAATGGGAAATATTTATCTTAGCGGAATGATGAATAAGCACTTGGATGATGTTTCTTAGCAAAAGAAAATTCTCGTTTTCGCTGCAAAGGCTGAACATTATTAAAAGGCCTTGCTATGCAAGGCTGAGCCGGCATTAGGGTGCAGCCTGTGTGGCACAGCCTTCCCTGGGGGCTTTGGGGGTCGGGACTTGTTGGGGTTTCTGCTCTGATGGCTTTGTTTCCCTTTGCCATCCTCAGATATGATCCTGGCCCAGCAAGAACAGTCCACGGAGTTTGACGAGCACGTGCGGGCGCAAGTTCGAGAAGTCCTTTTGAGGAAGCACCACCATCAGAACGAGAAGACAACCAACCTTCTCCCCGCTGTCTGCTCGTTTGCTGATGTGAGCAAGAGGCAGTCAGACCTGCACCTCCTCTACAAGCCAGGTGAGGGTTTCTGCAGGGCTGTGGCCCCATTAGACTTGCCCGGGCAAAGGAGAAGCGTCCCAGTTGCTCCTTGTCCATCTTTCTGAGTGTCTTTTCTTTTTCTTACCAGCCCAAACAATCACCCCTTGTCCTTCTCCCACCGCTGCGGAAGCTAAAGATGGGGTGAACCGTGAGAGCAGAGCAATGGATTTAAGCAAGGTGAGACACTCGTAGCTTTCTTACGCCTTTAGGGCCAGATTTGCTCTTGCAGAGTGTGCTGCAGAGCGCTGTGGGCTTTGCTTTTGGGGTAATTGCCTGAAAATCGCTTGTCGTGCCCAGGCGGAGCTGCACTTCATGAAGAAAATTCCCACCGGGGCTGAAGCATCCAACGTGCTCGTAGGAGAGCTGGATTTCCTTCACCAGCCCATCGTGGCATTTGTCCGCCTGAGCCCGGCTGTCCTCCTCTCAGGCATGACGGAAGTTCCCATCCCAACAAGGTGCGAATGAGAAGCGCAAATTTCTTCCGTAAAAAAGACACCCAACCAAACATCAAGTTGCAGGCATCAGTTTGGTGTCCCAAGGGAACAAGGCTAGCGGGAGGGGGAGCAAGCACGCTTCCCCCACCCACGTCTCCTCGCCTTCATTTCTCCATTCCCTGCTGTAGCTTTTAAACCCATCGGCCAATTGTAATGAAAGTTGGCCCCCAAATTACATTTGCCGTCGGTTTTGAAGAATTTCAAATTCATCGCGGCATCGCTGAGCCTACGTGTCCCGTCTTGAGCCACGCTCTGGGCTGAGAGCTGCCAGGGCTTTCCTTGTGTGCTCTTGGAGCAAGGACACCTTCTTCTCTCTCTCATTTTGTTTTTCTTGCCCAGGTTCCTGTTTGTTTTGCTTGGACCAGAAGGAAAAGCCCATCAGTACCATGAGATCGGCAGGTCCATGGCCACTATCATGACGGATGAGGTGCGACAAGATGAGATAGCTCCGGGTCATTTTTGCCTTTCTTCAGCTCTCCCTGTCTCTGAAGTAGTGAGGAAGAGGATTTGCTGTCCCAGCTGCCCGCAGCTCTCCAAATAGCCCAGCCCTCTTTCTCACCCCAAAGCAAACACGCAGATTTGCATCACCCCACATCCTGGAGGCTGAAATCCCGCCCGGGGTGCATCCTGCACCTCATCCTTCTCGCCGGGGTCCCCAGCACGCTGTCCCCAGTGGTGGCATTGCCAGGGCCAGCAAAACTTCTCTTGCTCTTTAAGCAGAAGGGTATGGTGTGCCATGGGGGACGGGGGCCTCGTGGGGGAGATGATTACAAGTGCCGTGATGCACAGATTTTTCCTTTTGGGGGAATATTTCCTGCCCTTTCCAGCAGGGAATTTTGGTGAAAAAGCCTTGCGTTTAGCCAAGAGCTTATTGCACTGGTTAGGACATCCGAGCTGGGTTGTCCTCTCACCAGGTTGTCTTCTATTGGCAGGTTTTCCGTGACGTTGCCTATAAAGCCAAGAACGGGGCTGACCTCGTGGCTGGCATCGACGAGTTTCTGGATCAGGTCACGGTCTTGCCGCCAGGAGAGTGGGATCCATCGATCCGAATCGAGCCCCCGAAAAACGTCCCTTCGCAGGTGGGTGCCACGTCGGCGGGAGGCGGGAGGGGGACGGGCAGGATGGCTGGGGATGCTGTTCAGGGGCCCAAATTCACAAGGTCCCACTCTGACACAGTCACAGAGCCAGACCAGAAGCAAAACAAGCCAGTGGTTACAAGTCCATAGCTTTATCTTACTTCCATTTTAACAGGAAAAAAGGAAGATGCCAGGAGCTCTTGATGACAGTGCTTCTCACAGCACGCTGGAGAAACACAGTGGCCCTGAACTGCAGCGGACGGGAAGGTGGGAGCTTTAATAGTATGGGGTTTTTTTCTGTTTGCCTCTCAAATCTGAGCATGCACCTTCCCTTCTAGCAGGTCTTTGGGGTTAGCTGGTTCAGTGAAGGGGCTCCACATTGCCAGCTTGGTCCCCTGGGCTGGGCAGGGGGGAGATCTGGGCAGCTGGGCTCAGCCCCAGCCATCACCGTTGCACGCAGGTTTCCTTGATTTGGGCTGAAGGAGAGTGCTGCTTTTTAGCCACGAAAGTTACTCTATGCTTGTGATTGCCCTTCTGCAGCAAAGCAAAGTCGACGTGTTCCTCCAAGAGAACAGACTCTCTTCTTTTTCCTTCCTGCAGGCTCTTTGGAGGTTTGACCCTGGACGTGAAGCGGAAAGCCCCGTGGTTCTGGAGCGACTTCCGGGATGGTCTGAGCCTGCAGTGCCTGGCGTCCTTCCTCTTCCTCTACTGTGCCTGCATGTCCCCTGTCATCACCTTTGGGGGACTGCTGGGGGAGGCGACCAATGGCCACATAGTGAGCACCTCTCTCTGTTGGGGGGCATGGGGGAGGATAAAACTCAGGCCAAAGTCCCTGCTGCAGTGAACCGGCTTTGGTTTTTGTTTCTCCCTAACGATTTATTTACTCACGGCCGCCTCTCTTCCCCGGACAGAGTGCCATGGAGTCGCTGCTGGGCGCGTCCATGGCCGGCGTGGTGTATTGCCTCTTTGCCGGCCAACCTCTCACCATCCTCGGCAGCACCGGACCCGTCCTCGTGTTTGAGAAGATCCTCTACAAATTCTGCAAGTAAGGCAGGCTGCCGCAGCTGGGTGCTGCGAGAGCCTTCAGAAGGGGGCAGTGATGGAGAAAAGATGCTTTGCTTTTCTTTTTCTTAGGGGTAGTTGCTAGATTTTAGTGACAGTCCTTTTGTTGCGATGGCTTTGATGGGAGATAAACCGCCCTTATTGCCATAAGGTTTATTATTAAGCCCCAGCTTGCTGGCAGCAGGTGACTGGGTGCAAACCCAGCTGGTTTCAGTGTTAGGGCGTCAGGGTGATGTGGGAGAACACCACCTGGCCCAAGAGGGACCTGACCTCAAGCAGCCTCCAAGGTGTTAACACGAGATCCGTGTTAAACAGTGGTAACTAAATAATTGGCCTCTCCTGCTGTGGGTCTACACCCTGCACCACAGCCCCGAGGCTCTCTGTAGTAGTACATGGAAACTGCATTTCCCATCCGCAGCCTTGACACGCTCCAAAATTGCTCCCCGTTTTCCCCGAAGGCAGGCATGGCTCAGGGCCTCTTGCTGGCCTTTCCAGCCTTTGTTTCATTCTGCTTTCCCAGGGAGTACACGCTCTCCTATCTGTCTCTGCGGGCGTGCATTGGGCTGTGGACCGCCTTCTTGTGCATAGTGCTGGTGGCCACCGACGCCAGCTGTTTGGTGTGCTACGTCACCCGCTTCACAGAAGAAGCCTTTGCCTCCCTCATCTGCATCATCTTCATCTACGAGGCTCTGGAGAAGCTGAGTCACCTGCGAGACACCTACCCTGTGCACATGCACAGCAAGCTGGACTTCCTCACCAGCTACTAGTGGGTTTTTTTCCCCCTGAGAAAGCTGCTGCCCCTTGGCAGGAGCTCCGGGCTGCACCTCCATCACCTTTCCCTTACCCCTGTCTTGGCTTCTCTCCTCCCAGCTGTAAGTGTGAGGCACCGACCCATCCCAGCAACGAAACGCTGCGTTTCTGGGCGAGCAACAAGATCAACGTGTCTGGCATCGCCTGGGAAAACCTCACGGTGACCGTAAGTGCCCCGAGCCACTGCTTCCTCGCGCCGCGTCCATGGGGTCCAGGGGTATTTGCCTGGTGCAGAAGTCAGAGCCCTTCAGGGAATGATGGGCTTCAAACTGTGCTAGTGCTGCTCGGAAAAGTCCTTGCTTAAATGTAGCGTGTGGTTTTAAACCGCTTGGTCCTGGGGAGGAGAGTCCACCTTGTCCAGTCTACCTGGTCCCCAACGTTGTGGGTAGCAAGTGTCCCCGTCAAGCCTGTTGCAGGACAGTATTTCTGACTGGGAGGAAGGTTAAGTAGTGGGTGGTTTGATTATTGTAGAAGTTGTAGGACTTAAGTTCATGCTTGAAAGGTAGTAGCTGGCCTCCTCAATGGGTTCCTAGTAACTCCAGGCCTTGCTTTCTCGTTCAGTGCTGTCTGTAGGTACGTGCATGAATTTGCTTGTCTGAGCAGCCTCTCAGGCTGTTGTTGCCGGAAGCAGAGCCCGGGCCTAGGGCGCCAGGCTCTTACGGTGGCCTTCATCCCCTCTTGGCCAGGTTCTGCGAGCCCTCCCCTGGGGAGGGACAATCTGTCTCTTCTCCTCCTTTCCTAGCATGGTTGTCTTTAGCCCTCCTTCCCTCTTCCCTCTCTCTCTATCCCCAAGAGTTTCCAGTGTTTCCTTCCCCTCTGGTGTCTTCTTTAGCCACGATTGCTCGAATGGCAGGCAGAGGATGTGCCGAGGGTGCGGGGTATGGTGTCCCCTCACATCTCATTCCTCCGCTGTGTAGTTCGATGTGTCACTTGTTCAGCTGCTGCTGCTCATTAAATATAAATCTCCATTGGCAGGAGCAGTTACAGGGTCGTGGATCTTGGACCAAGATCCTCAAAACCCCCTAGCTATGCGAGGTTTCCCTGCCGCACGTGCACCGCCTTTGTGTCCTGACGCTCTGTTTCTCCAGGAATGTCGGTATTTGCGTGGGGAGTTTCAAGGACCTGCCTGTGGACGCGACGGCCCCTACACGCCTGACGTGTTCTTCTGGTGCTGCATCCTCTTCTTCGCCACCTTTGCCCTGTCAAGCTTCTTGAAGAAGTTTAAAACCAGCCGCTACTTTCCAACCAGAGTAAGTAGAAGGAGGTGGCCAGTGTCCATCTCCACACTCATTTCCCAAAATGGCTTTCCTGGAGCACTAAGCAGTATTTGCCCTGCCTTGGTCAAGCTGGGAAACGTTGGCCTTGCAGGCCAAGCTCTCCAAGAGCTTGGATGTCCTGCGCTCGTTTCCCTGAGTGCAAAATCATCGTAGCATTTCCCACATGCCTTGTGACCTGCCCCAGATTGAAGATTTTTGGGGGTTGATTTTTTTTTTTTTTTTTTTTTTCCTCCTCAGGTAGTAGGAAGTCAGGTTTCCCAAAGTTTTGGGGGTTGGGGTTGTGGGATTTTTTCCCTACCTTCTGTGCATTATGTGCTCGAGCAGAAAGTAGATTTGAATGAGGAGCTTCCTTTTGAGGACTAAAGGATGCCTCAGTGCCTTGTTGCCATCCATTGTAGCTGTGAGTGTAGCTGTAGTGGCAGACGTGTTTTCTTATTTTTAATATTATTATTATTATTTTTAGGTTTTGACTTAAACCAACCCTTGTCGGCCTAGTTAAGCTTTTTTTATTGTCTGACCCCAGATCTCACAGGGACAAACACAGCAGCAGTATCTAAGCAAGGGGTCAGGCTGCATGTGCTCAGAGGGGTGGTGGGATTTGGTTAAGCAGCCTTAGTGTTGTGGATGTCTGCAACTCTTGCATCTCACGTTACGGCCCTGTTTGCCATGCCCCTCTCACCTCTGGTTTCTCGCTCCAGGTGCGGTCCACAGTGAGCGACTTTGCTGTTTTCCTCACCATCGTCATCATGGTGCTCCTTGACTTTGTGGTTGGGATCCCATCGCCGAAGCTCCAGGTCCCCCATGCGTTCAAGGTAACGGGGTGTTTTGGCACGTGGGGGTGCCACAAGGTGATGCCGGGGCAGGGCAGGGCTGAGTCTGGAGGAGATGCTGGTGGTGTGACCATCTCCTCTTCCACCTCCAAGTGCCTTGCTTCCTCCTGGAAACAAGAAGATGGCCCCAAAACTAGATACCTACAGGGGAAGTATCTAGAGGTGCTTGCAAAGAGGAGACTGGCACTGCTGAAGCCCCCGGGAGAGGGGGACATGAAGCCAGGGCTGGGAGGTGCTCTGACACAGGGAGGGAGGGGAAAATGAAAGCCAGTGGAGTGCCTGGGCTGGGAGACGATGCTGATGTGTGGGCTTTGTTGCAGCCTACCAGAGAGGACCGCGGGTGGTTCATCAACCCCATAGGACCCAACCCTTGGTGGACGGTGTTGGCTGCGCTCGTCCCAGCTCTGCTCTGCACCATCTTGATATTCATGGACCAGCAGATCAGTGCTGTTATTGTGAACAGGAAGGAGCACAAGCTGAAGGTAAGGGCCTGTGAGAGATGACTCCAGCCCCTTCTGGGCTGCAGGTCTGGGGAGAAGCTCTTATTCCCGATGCTTTCTGAAGGCATTGGTTTGGGACAAGGTCAGGCTACGTGGCAGGATGCTCTCCTGGATTAACGATGATGCAGGGAGCAAGTGACAGGGCAGTTCAGATGAGCAACCTTTTGGGGGAGCAAATTAATATTGGAGCAATAGAGAACTGCGTTTTTGTTTTAAAATGGCAGCAGCAGCAGGTGTGGGGAATGAATTGTTTTGATGCGCTGCCAGGGATAACTCAGAGTCACACCTTCCTTGCAAGTGGTAGAATTTTCTTTGTGAAAGAAAAAAATGGTTTGGTGCTTTTGGGTTGTCGGTTGTTGTTTTTTGGAGAAGTATTTATCGCACAAGCTCTGCATATCCATTGTGTCTGAACTCCTGCCAGATTTTCATGCCAGGTGCTTGTGCAAAGCCCGCATACACCGTTACTTGTTTCCATTTCTTGTTTTGACTTCTGAAGAAGCTGACTTGTGCTCGAGCAGGGTTTGAGTCTGACTTGCGACGTTATCCTTGCTCTTGTGCTATGGGATGCTCTGTTTCTTGTTTTCCTGCCTGCAGAAAGGATGCGGGTACCACCTGGACCTTTTTGTGGTGGCCGTGATGCTCGGGGTGTGCTCTGTGATGGGGCTGCCCTGGTTTGTGGCTGCGACCGTCCTGTCCATCACCCACGTGAATAGCCTCAAAGTAGAGTCTGACTGCTCAGCTCCAGGAGAGCAACCCAAGTTTCTGGGGATACGAGAGCAGAGAGTCACTGGCTTGCTGGTCTTGGTGCTCATGGGCTGCTCCGTCTTCTTCACTTCTGTGTTAAAGGTGAGAGGAAAATGCAAACCACCCAACAACCGCGAGCTTGTTGGAGGTTACAGACAAACAGTCCCCTCTCTGCAGGCCTGAGTAGTTAGTTGTGGAGCGGAGGAGGAGGAGGTGATCCCAACCCTTGGGGCTTGACCCACGGTGGGAACCAGCCTCAGTTAGGCTTTGCAGCCCTTCGGGCCCCCGTTTGGTGTGCTTGATACGAGCAAGCAACGCAACTGCTTGAATTTTTGGGTGTCTTTCAGGCCCGCCCATGTTTATGGGTTACAGTTGAGCATATTCAGACCAGCACATCTGCTGTCTTTCAAACAGGCAGCCCTTTAGTGGCTGCAGTTTGCTCCCCAAATGCCCCGGAGCAGCCGTTCCCAGGAGCTAAACACACTGAGGTCATCCCCGTGGGCTTCCTTGCACGTTCCTCCCACAAAGTAATCTCGTCTCTAGGCTAGGAGGAGGCCTGTGGCCTTTGCCTGTTGCCCCAAGAATAGGCAGAAGTGTTTCTTCTACCGCCAGAGAATGCGGCATAGGGTAGCACGGGTGAAATCGCCTATTTTCCTCCAACCTTTCTGGAAAATAGGATTATTCTGAGGAGAGGTAACTCCCAAGTTCAGCCTAAAGCAGAGCCTTAGCTCACTCGTGCGCACAACATGGCAAAACAATGGTTAAAATCTGACCCATCTCTAAGCCTGAATGGAAGCTGGAAAGCTTCAAGCAATTTTAGGCAGTGCCTGTGGAAGAGGGTGGTAATACTGAAAATGCAATACAGAAAAAGAAACGATTGCATTCTTTCTTTTTTTTCTCTTCCCCCCCCCCCCAGTTTATACCAATGCCTGTGCTTTATGGCGTCTTTCTCTACATGGGTGTGTCGTCGCTCAGAGGAATTCAGGTACGGACTCTTTTACAGCGTGCAGCATGTCGGCTCCCTGGTATTTTGTCTCCGTAGCAGCAGGGAAAAAAGCAGTGGCATGGGAAAATCTTCTCACAGAGCAAGCAATGAAACTCTTTTGTGTAAGAAAAAGATTGGTGGAGGCACAGGAGGTATATAGGGCTGGGAGGACCAGGCAAGTTCAGCGCTCTCTGTTGCAGGGTTTAGGGCAGGTCAGTGTTTGGTTACGTGAAAGCGGGGGAATTCAGTGCAAAGGGAAGGCAGTTTCTACCACTGGTGGAAATCCTCGCTGGGGGGATTCAGTGGGCCGAGAAATGCTAATAATGGAATGGCATGGAATAGCTGCCATTTGGTGGGCAGCTCTCGGGGGCATGCCGGTTGCTAGATGGAGCGAAGGGAAAATGGGTGCTGCTCCCAGGAGGAATGCGGTGGGATCCAGGATTTCTGACGGCAAGCAAGCTGCTGCAAAGTGCCTCCACGTCTCGAGAGGGCCAGAAACTTGCCGCAGCCCCAAGGTGGCAACCTTTCCCTTTTATTTTGCAGTTCTTTGATCGCTTGAAGCTGTTTTGGATGCCGGCGAAACACCAGCCGGATTTCATCTACCTGCGGCACGTGCCCTTGCGAAAGGTGCATTTCTTCACGGCGATCCAGCTGACCTGCCTCGTCCTGCTCTGGACCATCAAGGTGTCCCGTGCCGCCATCATCTTTCCCATGATGGTAAGAGCTGCCACCGCTCGGCAGCGGGGTGTTTGCAGCGTTGGAGTGAGAGGTGGCATCGTCTCTGAGCTCACCACATCTTCCCTCTTGTTCGTGAAGGTTTTGGCTCTCGTCTTTGTCCGGAAAGCAATGGATTTCTGCTTCTCAAAGCGAGAGCTCAGCTTTCTGGATGACCTTATGCCAGAAAGGAAGAAGAAGTTGGACGATGCCAGAAATGAAGCCGGAGAAGAAGAAGAGGTAAGGCTTGCTGTGTCCTCGGGGCTGGACATCTCCGTGTGGCTGTGAGATTGCCTGTTTCTCTTACAGCTTGTCTGGAAACGTTGGGGGAAGATCAGCACTCAATCGAAATAGATCCCAATAGCCTGTAACTTTTGTAACCTTTGTTTCCTCAAGTAGCAGTGAGCTGAACGCTTGAATACAGGTGTAATTTTTAAAACGAGTCGTTTTTCACAAAGGTCATTATCATTATGATGATTATTATTAGATGCTGCTGCTGCTGCTGCTGGCAAGACTTGTTCATAATCGTGTTTTGAACACACAATCCCCCTGCCCCGAAATCTTTGGAGTGAACGGTTTCTCCCCTGCTGCACTAATACGAATAGCTGCCAAGGGGCAGAAGCGGAGGACAGACTGCTAAGTTTGTGCTGGGCATTCAGCTTATCTCCACTTGGATCAAAGACAGAGAACGTGATTTGTCCCTTTTTTACATCAGGAGTCCAGGAGGGCCATGGAAGCTGCTGCTGCTGCTGCAAGTTCAGTTCAGCTGAACGTGGGGAAGACCAGTGACGTGGATATCCCAAAGCAAAGCAGTGACAGGTAAAGCCCCACCAAGCACCAGGACCCCCGGCAAGATTAGCTTGAAGGTGTTTGGCAGAGTTTTCTCCACTTGCCTCTTTGTGGGGCATCCCACAGAAACCAGCAGGCAGCTTGGTGGGAAAATCAAATTCGGGGGCAGGGCTGCAGGAAGTGATTGCAGGGCTCTGACCGCAAGCAGAGTGGCTGCAGCACTCGCGTTTGACCCCCAAACCTTGCCTCATCAGTGCCTTTACGGTAGCTGGAGATCCTCATACTTACACATGAGGAGTTGCAGGCGTGATCTGTACCAGCAGTGGCTTAGGAACCCGGATCGGGGCTAAGCCCCAGCAAGAGCCTTTGCACAGAGCTGTTGCTCTGCAGCTCCCCGGCTTGCCTCCCAAAACTCCTCATCCAGCAAAACCTCCCACACTTATGCGGAGCTTTGATTCTCGGGGCTCCGCTGTTCCTCTTGCTGATGCTAATGCCCTTGGTGGCATCAGTTCCCATAATCACGGTTTGCTATGCAACATATTTATTGCAGGACTGATCCTTCTGAGATTATTATCCTGGATGAAATGTCACAAACGACCGTATGGAAGGCTCTCACTTTGAAGACAGAAACCCTTTGAATCCAGGGAGGAAAAAGGTAAAGGATTGCACGTGATCGTGACCGTGCTCCTCTGCAAGCGACGGCGCACGCCTACGCATTTCCCACGCTTTGGCCGGCAAAGCTGAGCAAACGGCCTGTCCCTGGGAACAGGCAGGGAGGACCGTGGCATGCAAACCAGCTCCTCTCTGCTGGGGTGGTCCCCCAAACAGGGCAACATCAGCAGCAGCTGGCAGGTCTTCCACTGATGATGCTCTCCCTCTTTTTCTCTTCCCTTCGCCTTTCTCCACTCCCGCTTTTCACGTTTAGGAATCTTGACTTTGAAGGAGAGGAGTGAGAGCGTGACTCGGGGATGTGCCAACGCAGATAGAGGGAGAAAGCGCTTTGTTTCAGTTGGAGGATTCCCATTAAAGCCATGCAGATGTTTTCAGTTATCCTTGGTGTGCTTCAGGCATTCAGTATCTCTAGACCAGCAAGCTGAGGGGAACGTCACAGTCAAGGGGAGTTTGGTGGTGTTCAGTCTGTGTGCGTACGTGCGTGTGGGGGTGTGGGTTTGTAGTGGTAGAGGGACTGCTACTGCTTTATCATTCAGTGCTCTTCTTTTAATACCTAATTCCTCCTCTTTTTTTTTTCTCTTTTTTTCAAATGTAAACTGGGAATGTCCAAAATAATTTTCTGTTACAGTTGATGCATTCTCCACTTTCTTCTTGATCACGACCGGGTTTTTGGTCTGGTTTGGGGTCCTGGCTTTAATTCGCTCCTACGTCTCTTACTGATACAAGAGGGATGCCCTCTGTGGCAGGGCAGCATAGAGAGCGTCCGAGCCGTTGGCCTAAGGTGAAAGAAAAGCATTTGCTCCCTGCGCTCCAGTTGTACCTTTCTTGGTTGGTTTGGCAAGTATCACAATAACGTGTGATGAACTGACCGTAAACCCCATTCCCTGTCCCCCTGTGCCACTGGGGGGTGGTAGGGAATCCGGGAGTGAATTTGTGCCCAGGAAGAAGGGAGGGGTGGAGGGAAGGTGCTCTGAGATTTGGTTGTACTTCTCATTACCCTGCTCTGGTTGATTTGTAATAAATTGAGTTAATTTTCCCCAAGCGGAGTCTCTTTTGCCTGTGACGGTAATTGGTGAGTGATCTCTCCTGGCCTTATCTCGACCCACAAGCTCTTTGTTATATTTTCTCTCCCCTGTCCAGCTGAGGAGGGGGAGTGATAGAACGGCTTTGGTGGGCACCTGGCATCCAGCCAGGGTCAACCCACCACAGGGGGAAATGATGTACTTAAGAAATTATGTACTTAAGCCACACGAAAAAGGCCACAAAGCTCTTGTGAAACAAGATCCCCTTTGTATGATCAACGCATGCCTTGCTAACAACTGTGCCCCTGAAGAAGAACTAAAAGACTGAGAAGAAGGGAACATCCTACCCCAGGATGCGCCAAAAAGTTGAATAATTGCTAATAGGCATGAAGTCAGAAACATCTTCGAAAACTGGAGGAAAAGTAAAGAAAGGTGGCAGGGGGAGATCATGACCACCAACTCAATTCCACACCAAAAAGGCTTACCCCCCACTCTCCTTGAGCATGCGCTGTAGAAGAAAAGAACACTGGACCTTTAATTCCAAGCAGGGGAACTTCAACCTGATAGAAACTGTGCGAGATAAGCGACTCCCAGCACTAGTTTTGGGAAGAACTTTGGAAATTGAATATGTATAACTGAACTGTATAGATTGCTTGCCCGTTTAGGCATGAGGGGTGCTAGCGTTGCGGATTACCACCTCGCCCCCATCTTTTCGTAAACATGAACTGGAATAAAATACCTCTGCTCTGCTGTGTTTATATTGGCATTTTGCACCCTGGGTAAACGACCCCACTTTTGGGACAACAGTGGGGCAGGCAAAGCACCGCATCCCGCAGGCCGAGGGGCTCAGGCACCCACGCCGCTGCCGGAGGACTGCCGGCAAGAGGTTTGGCATCTGGCGAGGGGCTGCTGGGCCAGGGTGCCCAGGCACCCACCCCACTCCCCCAGCCGCAGCCACGAGTGCTCTCAGTGCTGGGGCAGAGGCCGTAGCAGCTGCCTGTGCCCAAGCCTGTCCCGAGCGGAGGGAAGACTTTGCTGGCGAGGAGCAATCCAGTGAAGGCATTGCTGAAATTGCTGGGCTTGAAGTTGCTGCCGGGCCAGGAGGGGGCCGAGGGGTCCTTGTGCAGCACGTCCTGCTCCAGGGGCAGCAGCTCTCAGGCCAGCAGCAGTCTGCTGGGGGGGACGCTCAGCAGGGACTCGGGGATGGGGACCCATGATACCGAAAAGCCGGTCGAAGAAACTCTCGAAGACTCATTTTGGAGTTTTAGAAAGTAGACATTCTTTATTGCAGCGCTGGATGCACGGGGGATAGTTCCACCTAGCATGCGTGCCACAGCTTCAGCACAAACAGGTTCTATGGCGTAACTAATTACATATTAATCAGATTAGTATACATAGACATAAAAATTACTGTAACTGAGTATCATAGGACTGCCTACATCTGATCGCACGCAACGGTTCTTCATTTGAGTCGAAGGGCTGCTTTTGCGCCCACCGATCCATTTCAAATTCTGTTGGCTGACCTTCAAGTCTTGTTCGTCATCCTTGTTCTTTGATCTTGGAGATTAACATGGTTTCAGTCATATATGGTCAGTTTCAATATTAATCTTAGCTAATGTACAGGAACATCCAGTCATAAGAGCAAAGAACTGTAAAACTTAGGAGTGGGTTACTAACTCTACTAGTTAATTACTTGGCTACACTTCTGTCTATTTTTTCAATCATAGTGTTAGTATAAGATTTCTAATAATTATTTACCAAATCTCCCTTTTACAGTCACCTAGCAGCAAACCAGTTTCCACGGCTGGTACAAAATATTAAAACCAACAAATATTTAGACATACCATACATTCTGTATGGACATATGCTATCACCCACCGCCTCACTTTGGTGCCCTCCTCATTCATCTCCAGCAGCTCCGAGAACTGCAGGGTGTAAAGCGTCAGCCACCAGTCATGCGTCAGGTATTTCACCTGAGGGACAGAGGGGGCCACTGCGTCACTGTGAGTCTCCCCAGGCAGGGGCCACCCTAAACCCATCATCCAGGCAGGCTGCAACCCCATCAACCTGAGGTCATGGCAAGGCAATATCCCCCATTCAGGATTTGTGGGAGAAGGTCGCCTGTGCTCCCGGACCATGGCAAGAAGACACAGCTTCCCTGGACATCACACCACCAGAGCTTCCCTGCAGTTTTTTAGTTAAGGCATGATCTCTCCCAGAGCAGCCTAGGGGAACCACGGGCAGAAGAGGCGAACCCAGCCCTGGGCTTGGGGTTTGAGGACTGCTCACCGCTTCCCCAGCCACCCTCCCTGGGTGGAGAACTGCTGCAGCACGTTGAAGGCAGAGAGCAGGACCCAGCTCTGCACCACCAGCGCTTTGCCGGGACACAGGCGGCCTGAGCAGAGCCTGGACCTCCCCGTACACCTCACCGCAGACAGCCAGAGCACACCCAGACACCCAGGCATCCTCCACGTGGAGGCCACTTCCCACCTCGGCTGGCCAACGCAACGCGCTGCCTACCTTCTTCAAGGACGTCAGCGGTTTGATGCTGACGAAGCCCATCTTGTTCTTCTGGACATGTTTCAGGAGGAAAGCATCCTTGGCCAGGTTCTCGTCAGAGGGGTGGAATTCCACCTGGGACACAACCCTCCTGGCCAGCTGCCGGTCAGGGACGGAGTAGCTGCACTCCAAGAGATCAGCCCCCAGAACATCGCTCGCATCGCAGAAGCTCCCGGCAAAGCAGCAGGGACACGGGTGTGACTTGGTGGCCTTTGGGATGTGCAGCACTGCCCGGTCCCAGCCACAGCGGTCGGTGCAGATGGCAGAGTCTTGAGGAGCGGGGTGGCTCAGCTGCGCTCTGAAATGAAACGGAGTTTTATGCTTTTAGAAGCGCGCTTGCCTTCACGCCCCCAGCATCGGTCCCTGCCACAAGTTACGCAGCGCATGGCCTTGCACAATCTTGCAGCCAGAGGTGCCTCACGAACAGAGCGCAATCTCTTTGATTACCAGGATACAGACCAGGAGAGATCTTTGGCCTCCGGTTCATGGCAGTTGTCCCGACTCCCCCAGGCCACACACTGTTCACACAGCGGGAGCGAGAGGCCTGTGTCCTTGGTACCCTTGGGGTGTCCTTGCTAGCGCCGAATCCTCCAAGCACGAGGAGGGGATGTACTAACCCCATCCCTGGGGTCCCGTAGAGCGCAAACAGCCCCAGCGCCCCGACACCGGACGTTGGGCAGAATCCAGTCCTTTTCTGGGAGCACGCAGCGGCGGGTACCGTCTCCTCCGGGGTGTCACGCACCCAGCGAAAGGGCCGCCCCCTCCCAGGGGGATCCAGAGCTGCTGCTTTTCCCAGCAGGAGACTGAAAGACCCGACAGCACTACTGGAGCGAGGGCTGGGGGAAAGCGTGCCACCGACCACCGAGCGACACCGCGTGACCTTCCTTCGCGCCCTCGATGTCCTTTTTCCTATTTCTGCCTCGCTCTGGTCAACGCAGTGAACAGAAGCGTGGGCAACGGTCACAAACGCATTTGCCATCTGGCGCAAGGAGGCTGCGGCTGCAGCTTGGTCCCCGCTTGGCTCGGCTGAATCAACTTGTTCTTCTTCCCCCACCGGAAAAATACTGTTGAAAGCCAAGAGCATTTGCACCCGCAGACCCCGAGAGCCGCCTGTAGGCCCCGGGGGGCACCCCAGCCTCCCTTAACCCTTTCCCTCCCCAGGAGGAGCTGGGGAGGCTCTTGGGGGTGGGGCGGAACACAGGGAGCCCCCGCATTCCTTCTGGGGAGACGCCAAAGAGTCCTTGGCAGCCAACAGCCAGAAGGGACCATGGCGCGGCCACCAACGCAGCTCCCACTGCCTGGGCCCTGGGGCCCCCCGGCGCCCCAGCTTTTCCAGCCATTCGTGCTCTGCAAAACCTTCTACCCTCGAGGCAGGGACTGACCCCAACCCCTGCAGCCCAGGGACGCTCTTGGGGGGCAAGAGCAGAGGTGACCGCCGGCCATCGCTCCTGTCTCATTCTCTCAGGCTCGGCCAACCCGTGCCGCCTGCTCGCACGGGAGCAGCCCTTCCCTGCAGCCCAGGCCCCCCAGGCACCACCAGCAGGTATGGCACCCCAGTCTGCTCTGGCACCTTCGCCATCCCCATCACACCCGTTCCCCCGGCACTTTTCGCATGGGGGTTCAGCAAGCCCCGGCGAGCATCCTTGCCCTCGCCTGGGCGGCGCGTGCCCAGTAAAGCCCATCTGCAGAGAATTCCCCAAATATTTGGGGCCACCTCTCCCCTTTCACCTCCTAGATGCGAGTCTCCTCCCCGATTTGCAACCCCATCTCACCGGCACAGCGGCTCAGCCCGTGGGGATTGCCCCGGCCACAAGCTCCCCACGCCCCTGGCCCAGAGCTGGGGGATGTCGGCCATCGGGGCCGGCTCGGCGGGTGCCCCTGGACAGTCCCCCCAGCCCAGCACGGCTCCCCCTCACCCACACAGGTCTGCAGAGGGCTCCATGTGGCTGCCTCTTCGACCCCCGGGTCTTCCGCATCCAGTGGACAACCACCGACCTGCCTCCACCGGCCACCGCCACGCTTGGCCAAGGCGCCGCTTCTCTGCCGGGTGCTGCCCTGTGGGGTCCCAGGGGCTGCGGGGCCCCCCTGGCCTGGGCAGCCCCAGGGACCCCCCAGGGCCAACCACGATACCTCGCACCCTACAAAAATCAGAGGAGTGGGGTGGCCCCAGACCCTCTGGAGCTGCCAGTGTCCATCCCTGGCTACCAGCACAGCGAGGGGCAGCTGGCACAGATCAACATCCCCAGCACGGCCACCCCTGTGGGGGCACCCCCAGGCGGCGATGTCCACACCAGCCCCTGCGCTGCCACCAACAACCAAGCCCTTGGGGACACTGCAGGCGACCTTGCAGTGTCCGAGGAGATGCTCCTGGAAGAGGCCCTAAGGCTCTTTGGTTGCTCCCTGGATGGAGTGGGGGTCAGCCAGGATGCTCCCAGCAGAGCCTCCGTGCCCGAGGACGCTGGTGGCACCAGCACAGACACCCCCGACCGCGACTTCAGCTCGCTCTCGCTGCCTGAGGAGATGCTCACCCCCGACTACTGCATCCCCGAGCTCAGCGACGCCATGCTGAGCCTCAAAATAGTCAACGGTGGCGGGATGGAACCCCAGGAGCCGTGGCAGGATGCGGGGATGGACCTGCCACCATCCCCACCTGCCACGGCAGGCAAGCTGAGGAAGAGGCAGGCGCAGAGCTCCTTGCCAATGGCACCCAGGAAGCGCAGGGCTCTGGCAGCCAATGTGAGGGTGTGTGTGTGGGGGGGGGATTAGACACGGGTGAGAGGGATGGAGATGGGGGGAGTGGGGGGGTGGGAGAGGAGGGGTGGGGTATATGGCAGGGGGGGTGAGCGGGGGGGGCTAGGGAGGTGTTAGACCAGCTTTGATGGGACCTTTTCTCTTGTCTTTTCAATTAAAAGCTCCTTCTCCAGAACTGCTCGGTGCCTGTGTGGGACGGGGAGGGAGAGCAGGGGGCAACAAGAAACAGCCCCTAAGAGGTGCAAAAGCCCCACTGAGCCCCAAATCCGAGCCTGGGCAAGCCCCGAGGGGAACCGAGCCACCCCCATGGCCCAGTCACCACCAGCGGGGCAGGCAACGGTGGGGCGGGATGCGGACGACTCCCCTCTCCCCTTCCCCAGGGGGAGCAGCCCTTTGGTGGGGAAGCCAGGACAGACAGGTCCCTGCAGGACTCATGGACACAGCCCCACGCAGAAAGCAGCACAGAGCCCCACGCAGAAAGCAGCACAGAGCCCCTGCGACAACGACAGACCTTGGGGGCCAGGGGGGACACGGGCACACACGACAACAAGGGCTGCAAGGCCTTCGTCTTGAACACCACCAGCGCCCCCTCCAGCGGGGACAGGGCTCGGTGCACAGCCCTTCAAAGCCTCAAGACCATCACGGCCTTCCTAGGGTCCCACTGACCTCAGCCCCCGAGAGCCCAGCTTTGCCTCACTGACACAGCAAAATAACCCCAAATCACCCCAAGAATGGCGAGGGAGGGAGCTGCAGGCTAGGCAGGGGCCCTCCTCCCCTTCTCTGGCTGCACCTTGGGCAGCTGCAAGACCAGCAAGGGGGGAGAAAAAATCAGAAGGAAAATAAAAATAAAAATCACTGCACTGGCCAGAAAGTGCCAGGAAACTTCATCCCTCTTCATTGCCCATTTCCCATGCGAGCTCCACAACCTGGGAGCAACGCAGCCAATAGAACCTTCGAGAAGCAGAATCACAGCCTGCTGCAGCTGGCCCTAATCGAGCAGCCGAGGTGGGCTGGATGACCTCTAGAGGTCTCTTTCAGCATCTATTCTGTGCTGCTGTGACTCTGTCTCTGTCGTGGTTTAACCCCAGCCAGCAACTAAGCACCACCCAGCCGCTCACTCACTCCCCCCCCCCCCAGTGGGATGGGGGAGAAAATCCGGAAAAAGAAGTAAAACTCGTGGGTTGAGATAAGCACGGTTTAATACAACAGAAAGGAAGAAACTAATAATGATAATACTAATAAAATGACAACAGCAATAATAAAAGGATCGGAATGTACAAATGATGCGCAGTGCAATCGCTCACCACCCACCATTCACACCCAGCTAGTCCCCGAGCAGCAATTCCCCCCCCACACACTCCCCAATTCCTATACTAGATGGGATGTCGCATGGTATGGAATACCCTGTTGGCCAGTTTGGGTCAGGTGCCCTGGCTGTGTCCTGTGCCAACTTCTTGTGCCCCTCCAGCTTTCTCGCTGGCTGGGCATGAGAAGCTGAAAAATCCTTGACTTTAGTCTAAACACTCCTCGGCAACAACTGCAAACATCAGTGTTATCAAGGTTCTTTGCATACTGAACTCAAAACATAGCACTGTACCAGCTACTAGGAAGACAGTTAACTCTATCCAAGCTGAAACGAGGACACTTTTAACCACTTAACATCCCGTGAGAAATACTGCAATAGCTCAAGAAGAAAGAGCAGAAAGACAGGAGACAGGTGAAAGCCTAGAGCGCCAGCTAGACGGAATGAAAGACCCTCTTCCTTCTCTGAAGCTTCAGCAAGGCTTCCTTCACCTGCTTGTTCCTCCGACTATCAATGACGGGGTTCAAACTGGGGCTGACGAGACTGTAGAAAAGGGAAAGAACTTTCTCCCTCCCAGAGGAGTTACCGCTCCCGGGCCCCGCGTACACGAAGATGGCGTTTCCATAAAAGACACCCACCACGGTTGGGTGGGAGCCACAGGTGGAGGTGGTTTCGTGCCATCCTGGCACAGAGCGGATGCACAGATCGGTGGCTAGGCTGTCCAGGGAGCAAATCGGGATTAGGGCTAAAGGGAAGAGGAAGAAGCACACACAAACAGCAAAGATCAGGACTTTATTGGCAGAGCGGCAGGGCAGGCCAGCTTTGAGACAGCAAGAATTTCACGGGAGAAGTGGACAACCTCGCAGGGGCCACAGGAAGGCAGGTGTAAAGCCAGAGAGGCTTGCAGTGTACCAAATACGAACGCCAAAGCCCACAAAACCATGGCAAGGGTGAGGCGCAGCCTCCAGATCACGATGAGGGCATAGCGCGGGGGACGGCAGATTGCCACGTAGCGAACATGAGACATGACGGCCAGCAGCACGCACGCTGTAAGTGCAAAGATTAAATAAAGATGGCTCTGTGCCCCACACCCAGCAAAGGAGGGGGTTCTGCCTTGTCCAAGGAGGCTCCTTAGCGTACGGGGGACATTGCTGGAGGCGTAGCAGATGTCCGCGATGGAGAGGTGGCAGAGGAAGAAGTACATGGGGAGGCAGTAGTCCAGGCAGATAAGCAGAAAGACAAGTGCGTTTCCCATCAGAGTGGCAGAGCAGAGGGCAGAGAAAAGGCCAAAGAGGCAGCGCTGCAGGGCTGGGGTGCTGCAGAACCCCAGGAGGACGAATTCTGTGACCGTCGTTTCATTCTGCACGCTGTGCTGGAGGTGAGGCAGCACAAACTGCGACCACGGAGATCTGGAAGCGAAGCAGCAAGGAAAAGGAAAGAAAAAGGAGAGTTTTCCTAAGAATGTTGCGCAGGAGGAACCGCTGCACCGGCTCACCAGCGCCTGGTTCTGCTTCCCCAGCATGAATGACACATCTGTCCAGGGCACCTCCCCCAGCACCCAAAACAGACTGCACCCCTGCACAGCGCAGCCCACCCTGCCTGCACCCCCCCATCACTCCAAACCACGCTACACCCGCACAGGGTGCACAAACCTGAACGGCACCACCCAGCTGATCACTGCGCCCACCCCACGGCTGGACCTCCCAGACAAGTGGCCCCCAGCCCCTCACTGACCATCCCTGACCCGTCACTGACCCCATCATTGACCCCAGCACTGAGCCCATCATTGACCCCATCCCTGGACCCATCCCTGGACTCATCATTGACCCCAGCACTGACTCCATCCCTGGACCCATCCCTGACCCCATCATCGAACCCACCCCTGACCCCATCATCGACCCCATCCCATCGAGCTCGCCGCAACGGCCCGACCCGCAGCCTCCCGCTGCCCACCGGCCTCTCGCCTCCCCTCCCGCCCGTCCCCACGCACCGACCCCTCTGTGCCCACGCCACCTCGCTCCCGGCCCCACCACCCCGGGCGTAGCGCGTCCCCCAGCACCCCGGCCCGGGCCCCCGCGCCCGCTCAGACGACCCAGCAGGCCCGGGCTGAGCCCAGCGGGGGCGTAGGCCCCGGGGAGGGGGGGAGGGGGGACTCCCCCCCTCCCTCGTGCCAGCGAACGGCCGATGGAACCCTGCCGCCTGCCGCGGCAGCCGTAACCAGGGCAACCCAGCAGACCCCAACGGTCGCAGATCGCTGTGGCTGAGCGCACAGGAAGGCCTCTGGTGTCCCGGTGTGCCCACCTGCCTTCGAGCGAGGGGAGCCCGGCGGGCCTTGTCCTGCGCCTCCTGAGGACGAGGGAAGAGCCTCGGCGTGCCTGAGGGGCTGGGGGCTGCTCCCCGGCTCGGCCTGGCCATAGGTGGGGGTGGCACCAGGCCCTGGGAGGGAAGGGACAGAGGACAGAGGGGTGTCTGCGACAAGGGGGATGCCCCCATACAGACAAACCCCAGCCCCATAGCGGGAGGAGGAGGAAGAGGGAGCCAGTCCCGTCCCCCCAGGGCGAGGAGGGGTCCACGTGCTCCGGGGCAGCCAGAGGGCTTCTGGGGAGGGGGGATCAGGGGGCTTAGGGGAGTGACATTGGGGTACTTTGCGACACCCTGTGGCAGCCAGCCCTGCTCCCGCAGTGTCTGGGAGGACAGTGTTGGGACAGGATGGGAGCGAGGAGCCCCTGAGCACAGCCACCTCTGCCCCCACCACCCCTGGGGTGGCAGGGGGTCCTCCTCACCCCTTTCCTCCCTCCCTCCTGCAGGATGGCGGAGAGACCCCCTGGCCACGTTAGGCAGGCCTGGGTGGAGAAGGCCGGAGCTGCCCCGGCTCCCAGATCCAGGCCAAAGCCCCATGAGATGTCCGAGGTCCAGCTGCTGCGGGCAGGTGAGTGTGCGGGTGCTGTGGAGCAGGGGGCTCCCCAGCCTGCCCTGCCTTGTCCTGGGCCAGGCTCACATCCCCCAGCCAGGCTGGCATCAGAGCTCCCACGGCGCAGTGGCCAGGAAGGGAGCTCTGTTCTGGCGTTCCTGGGACAGGGACTCTCCCTGTGCCCTGGTGCCAGCGCATCCCTTACCAGACCACAGCAGGGCCCCCTCCCTGTGCTGCCCTCCAGCATCACACCCTCTCTCCTGGGGCACACAGGGGACACCGGTGTCCCAGCCTTGAGCAAGGGCTTGTGGCATCCCTGGGAGCTGGGCAGAGGGCTCGGGTTTTCCCTGCTGCTTGCCCCCCAGCCCTTCCTGCTCTCTCTTGGCCAGATCTGTGCTGCTCTGCCTTGGCTTTGCCCAGGGAGGAAGACAATACCCTGGACATCATTCGAGCCTTCCTCAGGAGCAGACCAAAGGTATCCGTGGCCACTTCTATGAGGCTGTGCCCGTGTCTCCCAGCCTGTCTTTCGGCCCCTGTCCCGTGCTCAGAAGGTGCTGGGGGCTGTGCTGGGCCCCCCACCTGGCTGTCTCTCCCCCCTGACACTGTCTGTCTGTCTGTCTGTCTCCTCCCTGGCTGGCAGCAAGAGGCCCAGAAGCTGAGGTTTCTGGCCTCCATCTGCACCGTCTGCAGCACCACCAGCGTGGACTCCGCTGTGTGGGACATGCTTTACTTCTGCCAGCCGGAGGTGGTGGAGACCATCGAGGTGAGGGGACGGCCAGTCAGGCTGAGGCAGGGGCAGGGGCAGGGGCAGCAGGCAGCGACACAGCCCCGGGGGCAGATGAGAGCTTGGCCAGGCAGGGGGGTTGCGGATGAGCACTGCTCCAGGTCTCCATCCTTGGAGATGCTCCAAAGCCACCTGGGCGGCCTGGCTGGATGTTTGCAGGTCCCTTGGCCAGCCTGTGGCTCTGTGACGGGCACAGCCCTTCCAGCCATGGGGCTTGGGACCACTGGGTGCCAGGATGGGGGCACCTGGGCTCTGCCAGCCCCACAGGCTCTTGCTGGGCGAAGGAAACTGCCCCATCCTGAGCTGTCCCACGCTGCTGTGCTCCCCAGGTGCTGCTGCAAGAGGAGCCCGCTGGCCCCCAGGGCATTATGGTGCAGCAGCAAGCCATGCTGGCCATCATCTCCATGAGGTACCTGCCCCAGCCCCCAGCTTGGTGGCCCCGATGGCACCGGTCCCAGGTGGGGGGCATCCCCAGTCCTGGGTCTGAGAGGGAGGCAGAGAACGGGGCAGGGGGTGCCACAGGGTTTTCCCTGCAAAGGCAAGTGCCAGTGTGATGGAGGGTTGAGGGGTCCCCCATGGCATGGGGCTCAGCTCAGGTCTCTAAGCCCAGGGTCTGCCTCCTCCTCTGTCCCCGCAGCAGAGCGGGGCTGCTTCTGCAGGAGAAGAAGAACAGCCTCCTGTATGCCTGCTTCTGCAACATCTTCCACCTGCCTCCTCAGGAGGACACTCAGGGCCCTGATGCTTCACTCTACTCCAAGGTGTGCCAGGGGGTGAACCATGGGGAGTTCCCTGGCTGCGAGGCCCCTTCCTGGGCACCGCAGGGCCATGGCCGTCCCCTGCCAGGCTTCCAGGGCTGCCCCCAAGACTCTGTCCCCCTCACAGACCCTGGCCACGATGGACAGCATGCTGCAGGTGCTGGTACGCAGTGCCGGCACCCTTGGCATCGTGGAGCTGCAGAACATCTTGGAGGTCTGACCTTGGCACAGGGTCCCCATGGGCAGTGACCCCTGGCTTGAGCGGTGCCCACCCCCAGCACCTGGTGCAAGGAGGGGGGCAGGGAATGTCTCTCCTTACCAGCCATGCCCCCCACCCACCCCCCTGCCTCCTGGCTCCCGCCAGAGCCCCTTCTCCTGCCCCAGCCCACGCCACCTCTGCAGCCTTGCCCGCTGCCCGTCCTCCCCAACACTGCCGCCCAGATGGACCTGCCTGTCTGGCAAGGGGAGCCCAGCCCTGGGGCTTTCCCCCTCCAGCTTCACCATGGGCCGTATCCCAGAGCCCCCACCACAGGTCCCCAGTGAGGTGGTCACCCCAAAGCCTTGGAGTCCTTGGGTGGGAGGCAGAGGGATGTTTTTTGGCGGGGAGTGAATGGAAGGCAGCAGAGGCAGCAGCAGAAGCGGGATGCAGTGACCTGCCTGCCCGCAGCAGGTTGCTGTGAGGGGCAAGAAGGACACATGCCCCATCCCAGGCACTGCCCCAGAGCAAGCCTGGCTGTGCCATGCTGTGCCATGCCACCTCCCTGGCACACCAGCAGCTTTTCTCCTCCCAGCTGCTGCTGCCCTTCACCGATTCCCAGCTGGCAGAGGTGCAGGAGAGGGCCATGGCACGGATCGCCAGGCTGGTGAACTTCATCACCACCTACTCCCTGCCGCAGGTACCGAGCTCCTGGTCTGGGCAGCCCCAGTGCCCTGTCCCTGTGCCCCTGAGCCCCGGCACCTCCCAGGGAAGCTGGGCACCCAGCCAGCAGGTCGGGAGCAGGGGTCTTTGCCCTGCCCCTGTCCTGTCGATGCTCTCTCCCAGGGCAGGGCAGGGCAGGGCAGGGCAGGGCTGCCCCGGGCACAGGCAGGAACCTGGGTCCGGCAGCCCTGCCCTGCTCTTGGCTGCTGCCTAGCTGCTCTGGGAGCAGCTGGGGCTCCCGTTGTGCTCACACTGCCTCTCTTCCCCCAGGTCTGCCCCTGCTTTGCCCAAGCCACGGTCCGCAGGCATCAGTGCTCCAAGACACATCAGTTTGTAATGCTGGGGAAGCTGGTGGGGCACCTCACCCTCTGTTGCACCTGCAAGGACAAGGGGATGCGTCCTGAGGCTGCAGAAGCTCTCTATCACCTGCACACGTTTGTCCTGCAGCAGAGAAGTAAGACAAGCTGTGTCGGGCTGGATCCCCCAGGCATGGGCAGTCAGGGGCCACTCTCCTTGACGAGAGAAAGCCTTATCCAACCTGCCTGCCTGCCTGCAGTCTGAAAAGTCATTTTGCCTTGCCCCCGCTCACAATAGCCCTGGACCCTCCCTGGGTATCTGCTCCCTGGACCTGTCTGGTGCCCTTTTTCTTTGCCAGCAACTTTTCTGCCCAATGCTCTCAGACTGCACTTCCACTTCTGCACCCTCTCTCTAAGCACCCCGTTTTTGCTCCCCCCCAGGCAGGTGGCCCTGGCTGCATGGCACAGAGCAGCTGCAGCTCCAGGAGGACTGGCAAGCAATGAAGCCCTGGCAGCTTTTGAAAATCAGCCACACCCGCAAAATCTTCTCGGTAAGAAGTGCCTTTGGCTCAGTGTGAGTGAAGGGACACCCGATGCGTGGGGATGACAGGGGCTCACGCTGTTCCTGAGCAGGGGCTAGGCAAAGGCCCTCAGGGAGCTTCAGTCCCCTGCGGGACCCTGATGCCCACCATCAGTCTCCTCCCCAGCGCAGCCTGGCTCCGTGCCCCGCTCTCACTGCACAGTCAAGATGCTCTGGGTGATGCTCTGGGTGAGGCAACAAATCTCCCCTCCTCTCCTTCATCCTGCAGATGTTCACAAAATACCTCCAGTCCTCCGACCAGGCAGACATCATCCTCATGGCTGTCAAGAGCTTGAGACACCCAAGCGCCTACAGCATCAGGCTGGCTGCCCACATGGTGGATGTCCTTGTGGCGGACCGTGCCTTCCAGCCGGGGCAGGTGAATAGCCCATGGGTGGCACAGCTGATGCTCCAGCCCACTGGGGGACTGTTCCTCCCCTGGCTCTGTGCCTGGCTAGCACTGACGCCGTCTCGAGCTGGCATACCGCACTAGGAACGGCAGCAGCTCCCAGTAGGAGCTGGGGAAATGGCCGCGCTCACCATGCTGACATCCCCACTCCCACCCGTGTCTCCCCTCCAGGTGCTGAACGTCGTGTGGGCCATCTACAGAAGCCGGCCCTCCGTCAGGGCGGTGGTAGCCCGCAAAAGCCTGGACAGGGCCCTGGTGGTGCTTGTGCGCAAACACCCCAGGGAGTTGGTGGCCAGCCTGCTGCAGTGCTCCCCGACGTGCACCCGGTAAGGGGACCACCAGCCTTTGGGGGCTGCTCTCACACTAGGAGAGGGGCCCCAAGACCCTCCCGAGGGATTTCAGCCCGGCCATCCTCTGGGGTGTCCCTGCTGACAGAGCCCCGTGTCCCTGCAGTGTCGCCAGGGCCATGTGGAGGGCGATGATGTCTGACCTCCGGGCTGCGGACAAGGTGCTGAGGGAGCTGCTCAGCTTGCTGGTGAACCAGTCACTGCGCAAGACCTCCACCTCCACCAAGGACAACCCGCGCATCCTCTCCCTGGCTGTGAGTTGCTGGACGAAGCCTTGCTGACCTCCGGGGCCGATCTCAGCTGTCCGGGGCCCCTGCTCCCCTTCCCTGCCCGCCCCAAGGCTTGACCTCCCCAGGGGTGAGGGGACATCTCAGCGTCCGGGTGTCTTCTGCAGGCAACCAGGGCGATAAGCGAGATCCTCCTGCAGCCTGTCTGCCTGTGGCAGGTGGAGGCAATTTTCCCCCAGCTTTTCCTGGCGCTGCTTTTCCAAGCGTCATTCACCACGGAGCTGACGCTGCAGGAAGTGCACATCTTCTGGACGGAGCACCGACAGGATCAGCTCACTCCCATCAGGTGCTCCATCCCTTTCCTCTCATCCCTGCCAACCACCCGGAGCCAAGCCAGGGTGGGAGCTAAGCATTTCTCCTTGTGCAGGTCTGCGGTGCAGTCCCTGAAAGTGCTGCTCTGCAGCATGGGCTTTGAGAGCCAGGTACTGGCCATCGAGGCGCAGGGTGGCTGGGACACCCTGCTCAGCTCCCAGACCCACCTCATGGGAGTGCGCATTATCGCCAGGTGAGAGCCCCTTCTCCCTGCTCCTTGGGGACAGGGTACCCCATGCCACCCCCTCCCTTGGGGCTGATGGCAGTGGGGTCCCCATTACTTGGAGAAAGTGGTACAGACTGGCGATGTCCAGGCTGGTGCAAACCCCCAAAAGATGTGCCTGCCTGGCTCAGGCCTGACAGTGCCTCCTTCCCCGTCAGGGAGATGATGAAGATGCCAAGGCGCCTGCGCTCCGCCATCTTCTGCCATCTGGTAGAGCTCCTCCGGACAGAGGACCCCACCTGGCAGATGGTCGCTATGGTCTTCTTCATTGAGGTGAGCCTGATGGCACCACTCCAAGCTCCCCCCGATGCTCGGTTCTCCCATGCCCACCACTGTGGGGAAAGCTGGGGCAGTGGGTGGGCTCTGGTTGGTACCATGGAGGAGCAGATGAGCAAGCAATGTGCTGTGGTGTGGGGCACGGGGACTCTCTGCAATCCCTGCTGCCTCTCTCCGTCTGGGCTTGGTCTTGCCCTGCGTCCTTGTCCTGAGCTGATGGTTGGAGCCAGCACCACACCTCAGCAGCTCCCACTGCCTGTGTTTCAGATGCTGGACTTTACCAACATCAGTGAAGAGCTGTTCCGTGCCCTGGAAATCTTCCCCATTTATCTGCAGAGCCAGTGCCTGGGGATGCCCAGCCTGGTGCTCAGGGCCATCCTCAGGCTCACCGAGAGGCCTGACACAGTGAGTAGGGGGCAGCCGGGACAGCAGCCCAGGGTGGAACAGTGGGTAACGTGGCAGCTCAGGCTTTCCTGGGCATTGTGGGCTGTGCTGGCTGCTGCCAGCTCTCCTGCCTCCCCGGCCCTCTGCCCCATGGCTGTGCCATGCCAAGGAGAGAAGCAGCAGTGCTGACGGGAACGGGCTCCCACTGCCAGCACGTCCCAGCAGGGATGCTGGCGGCAGAGCAACCGGCCTGAGCGTGGGGTCTGCAGGGCCTGGCCGTGAGGTGTTGAGCCCCAGGGTGAAACACAGCAGCCATGGCAGGGGCTGCTGGCAGCTTGGGCAGCTTTCCAGGCAGCGCCAGTCACCCACCAGCCTATCCAGGGGGGTCTGGTGGAGAAGGGGGCAGCCGAAGGGCTGGCAAGGAGCCAGTGCTGTCTGTCCTCCCCCTCTGTGCCCTGCTCTTCCCATGGGCATGCTGGTGAGCCCTGTCTGCCGGGACCTTGCCCTCGTAACCTGCACTGCCTGCAGAGAACCCAGTGGGGAGGCCGGTGTTCGTGGAGAGGGTTTTCACCCCTGTGATCGGTGGCTCCTTTACAAAAAGGAGGTGGCATGTCTCACACAGGAAAGGAAAGCCCTTATCCTGCTGCCGTACGTTCTGGACCAGCTGCTGGATGATGACAGTGATGCCAGCGCCGCGGCCCTGCCCGTGCTTGGCAACATGCTCTGGCTGCTGGAGGGGAAGAGACTCAGCCTCACTGCCCTGGCACTGGCTGAAAAGCTCCTGCTGCTTTTCAACAGCGTAAGGCTGGGGGAGAGCCCCATGTCCCCCTTCCTGGGCACCTCCATTCACGCCTCCCACTGCAGCCCCTGTGCTCTGCAGGGGGATGCTTTGCCCTGCAGTCCCCAGACCCCATTGCTGCCCTTGGTGGCTCCGTGCTGTGTCACAAACCCCCCACCAAGGACTCACTCCGGCTCGGCCTCCCTGCCGCAGCGGGGGACAGTGGTGGCAGGATGGCAGCAGGCGTGCTGAGCCCCACCAATGCACACCCTGCTCTGGCAGCATCCTCCAGCCTTCTGCAGGGCCTCCCTCTCTGGCCCTCAGCCCCGGAGACGCCAGTCTCCCTGGGCAGACCATCTGCATGCCGCAGCTCGCTGCCTTTTGCAGCAGGGCTGCCTGCAGCCATTTTGGGGATGTCTGTCTCCATGTCAGCCCCTTGCTTGCCATGGGCTTGTGGCTGAGGTCCTCCTCCCCTCTTCCCCCAGGAGCTGGACACGGTGCGGGAGCTCTCCATCCATCTCTTCCAAATTGCAACGGGGCTCGTGGTGGGTGCTGAAAAGAAGAAGATGAAGAAGGTGGTGTGGGACAGCCTGCTGCCGCTGCTCTTTCAACTGCATGACCAGGACGAGAGTGTGGCCAAGGTGGGATTCCCAACCTGACTGGTCCTTTGGGGAGGGCAATGCTGACACTGCACTGTGAGGTCTAGCTTGTTGAGTCCCTAGGAACAGGCAGAGCCCCCCTCCCTGCCCACTGCTGCCTTTTTCCTCCTGCTGCCTGGTGGATGGGGAGGTGGGTCCCTTTCCCACCCAGCTCCCTCCACACAGCCCCTGGCATGGGTCCCTGCAGCCCCAGAGACTGGACTACGGCTCCGCAGCAGCCTGGGGCCACCAAAGCTGAAACGCTGAAGCCCCGACAGGCTTCCAGCCAGAGAGGGTGGCTGCCCTCCTCTTCCCCTGGGGTGCTGAACCTGCTGGCAGCATCAGTCCCCAGCTGGTGCGTCTTCCCTGCATGGGCCAGGACAGGCTCTGAGCCCCACCAGGAGGGAGGACACAGGGTCCTGTGCCCCCCATGGTGGTGGTAGCATCTGTGCTGCTCACCAGGCCTCCCAGGAAGCCCTCCGCAGCGCTGGCCAGTTCCTGAAGTGGAGGCAGCTGGTGCGACTGGCCGAGACGGCGCAGGCATGGAGGATCTGCGAGTGCTTGGTAAGCATAGCCCGAGCACCCCTGGGATCTGCCCTGGGTAAGCCCTGCCCGTGCCCAGCAGAGGGGACCAAGGGCAGTGTCCCCACAGCTGCATGCACCCTCCTGGAACAGGCTCTGCTCCAGGCTGTCCTCACCTCCGGGGTCCCAAAGGGGACCCCGCCACCAGGATGGCACCCTAGCATTGCCTGGGAGCCCTCTGCTCCCTCCGAACCCCAATGCGGAGAGCGGAGAGCTGGGAATGTCCTGCTGGGGAGAAGAAGGGTGGTCCTTGGTGGAGGGATGGCCCAACGGGGGGGCCATCTCTGTGCCAACTCTGCACCCTTCTCTCCAGCTGGCCAGGAAGAGGAGCAGGGCCACGTACTACCTGTGGAAGAGCCAGACCTACCTGCGGAGCCCGCAGGAGTCCCTGCGGCTGGAGGCTGTCAGGTTCATCGGTGAGCCCCTAGCCCCAGGGTCCCTTTCTCTCCCAGGGTCCCTGTGTCCCAGTGCAGGACCTGTGGGGCACCCCTTCACTCTCTCCCACTCCTGCCTGCACAGGTAGGGCTGGCAGGAGGCTCATCCATCCCCTCCCCGATGCTGCACCCTGGGGTCAGCCCTCCCCAGGGAACTGTGTGGCCAGACAGGCTGGCTGGTGGGTCCCTGATGGCCAGTGGGTCCCTGACATGCTGTGTCCCCCCAGGACTCCTTGGACGGGATGTGGATGAGCATGAGAACGAGCACAAGTACATCAGAGAGAGTGAGTGAGGGCAGCGGGGAGGAGGAAGGACCTTGGCATGGAGCTCCCCCCCCCAGCCTGGGCAAGGGGGGCTCTGCTCCCAGCACATCTGTGGGAAGAGGGGTGTTTCGGGAGGGGCGTATTCCTAACCAGCAGCTTCCAGCTGAGCCATCTGCCCCCTGGTTCCCTCCTGGCCCTGGGAATCATGAGGTGCAATGTGCCCTGCCTGGAAGGGATATGGGGCTGTCACCTCACCTCTGCTGCTTTGTCCCCACAGTCCTTCAAGGCCCAAGCAAAGACACCAGCCCCTTGGTCTCCTCCCTGGCAACTCAGACACTCCTCATCCTGGGACGAGGAAGGCTGAAGTCGAGGTTTAACCTACCACGGCTGAGTTTACAGATGACGAGGGCACGGATGAGGTCACACTCGGTCCCCAGCGAGGACTCTGCTCAGGCAGAGACAACGCTGGAGCCCCAGCCCTAGGATGCTCTGCAGGCTGGGGTATCTCCTCTTCCTGAGGTCTAACAGGAAAGGAGACACCTCAGCTGGAGGAGGACCCGGCAGCCTCCGGAGAGTGGCAGGACAGCCACTCTTTCCAGTGCTCTAGGACAACGCCTGTCCACGCGCTTCATCTTTGCCACAAAGCACCAGCTGCTCTGCTGGGCTGTTGAAACAGAGGGAAGGAGAAGGCCACGCCAAAGCCGAAGCCAAAGTTGAAAGTGAAGCCTTCCCTCCCCTCTGCGGGGCCACGCCGGGGCGAATCCCTTTTTCTGCCTCCCACCGTCCAAGGATCCTGTGCTGCTTTGGGCTGACGTGGCCGAGCTCGGGAGCTACAAAGCCACCAATGCTCTGACTCCAGCAGCATCCTCCCCTCCACGTCCCCAGCAGGAAGGGCAGCTCTGCCTCCTGCCCGCACCGCAAGCTGCGCAGCCACTCCTGCCTGGGGATGTCAGAAGTCACAAGAGCCAGCAGGCCCGGGGGAGTTGTGGTAGCAGAGGGCCCTGCTTGCCACAGCACTTTGCCATCTCCTTCTCCAGGTTCGGGCACCAGGATGTCATCACGGGGCTGGACAGCCTGAGCCGGGAGTGCTGTGTGACGGCAGGGGGCCGGGACGGTACCGTGCGGCTCTGGAAGATCCCGGAGGAGTCGCAGCTTGTGTTTTACGGGCACCAGTAGGTCTGGGGCGGGAGAGGGGGCTGCAGGCAGGGGGGTCAGGCTGGGGCAGCGGTGTGCAGGTGCCAAGCATCACTAGGAGCCTGCCGGCACTGTGGGGATGCTGATGCCCCGGTGAGCCCTTGTCTCCTAAATAGGATCCCAAAGCATGCTCATAACTGATGGCAGTTGCCCCTTCTCTTCACAGGGGCTCCATCGATTGTATCCAGCTCATCAGTGAGGAGCACATGGTGTCAGGCGCCGATGACGGGTGAGCACAGGGCCGGGGTGGTGCCTGGGGTGCGCAGGCGGTGCCCCCCTCGGCCCCCTCGCCCCTTCCCTCCCTGGCAGGTCCCTAGCCCTGTGGGGGCTAACGAAAAAGAAGCCGCTGGCACTGGCCCGGCAGGCACATGGCATGCAGGATGCCCAGGGCCTGCAGCAGCCATACTGGATCTCAGCAGTGGCCGCCCTGCGCAACAGGGACCTCCTGGCTACAGGTGTGTGGCAGCTGCTTTGGAGTGGGGGTGTGGAGAGGGGGGCGTCCTGCTCCCTTACCTGGGTGGGAGTGCATGGCAGTCTTCTCTCTCTGCCCCAGGCTCCCACAGCGCCAGCGTGAAGCTCTGGAAGTGCGGTGAGGGATTTCGGAAGCTGGAGCCCCTCTGGGACATCCCGTTGGTATGGATGGGGAGGTGGGGGATTGGAGCTGGGCTTGGGGCATCTCTGGGCAGGGGCTCCCCTCCCTGGGCGGCAGGAGGAGGCTGCCAGAGCCCCTCACCCTGCCCTGTCCCCTCCAGGTGGGTTTTGTGAACAGCCTCAAGTTCTCTGCAGCCGGTGACTTCCTGGTGGCTGGCCTTGGACAGGAGCACCGGTACTGTCCCCCCTCCCTGGTGCTGCCCAGGGGCACAGCCCCGCCCTGCTCCTCCAAGGGCTCGGGGGAGGGTAGCCCCCATCTCTCTCATCTGCAGGCTTGGCCGGTGGTGGAGAGTCAAAGAGGCCAAGAACAGCGTCTGCATCGTCCCTCTGAAGCGGAGGGCTGCAGCCCCCAGTCCCGAAGCCCCCGACAGCCCTGAAGCCCCCGACAGCTCCTAGCCCCTGGCCCCAGAGGCGCTGGAGCCAGGTCACCAAACCCCTGTCCCTGGAGCTGCGCCCCGAGTCCTTTGTGCAACCATCTTCCTGGAGCCGGCAGGACGTGAGCAGGGGGTGTCGCATGGCCCCCTGATCCTGCTGGCCCCCCTATCATGATGTGGCTCTGCCCTCTGCGAGGGTCTGCCCCTTTCCCTCAGGTTCAGTCTGACCTGAGCTCTGGAAGAGTCTTATTTAAAAAAAAAAAAACAAACAAACCAAACCCACTTTATTTACATAAATTACAAAATAAAATAATCACACTTTTGCTCACACTAAAAATCTACTCTTAAAAACTCGGTTGGGCTCAGCACAGCAAGGAGCCACAGCAAGGTCTTCAGTGCCTGCATTGGAAACTCTGCATATATTCTGGCCAGGGAGCACCGCAGACACCGTTCCCTCCACGGGCCCCCAGTTTCCAAGAGAGCCCATGCCTCCAGCGGGTCCCAAGCGCCCTACCCAGGCAGGAGCACGGCACAGACCAGTGCGTTTAAAGCTTCTCCCGGAGGAGCCCGTGCAGCCCGAGTCGTTGAAGAGGGCGGTAGCTGGGAGCCTTGTGGAGGATGTCCTGAGGAGGTGTGCGGCTCCAGGGCCACAGAGCCCCCAGGCAGAGAATAAAGAGTTTGCTCCCAAGGGCTTGCTTGTGCCTACATTTATTGATGCCAGGCCATACTGTGTCTGGGTGTTTTCCCTGCAAAGTTTTCCCTCATCTTCCTCCCTCCTACAGCCTCGGTCAGGCCAAGACCCAGTTCTACAGGGAATCTTAAGTAGGGACGAGAAAAGGAGTCAATGTTTCTGCCTTGTTTAGAAAGCTTTGTTGGCTGGGCTATTGGAGGGGCTGGTCCAGCTCTGCAAAGCTGTACTCATGCCTTCTGTGAGTCCCATAGGTGGGCGCTGTTGAAGGCTGCGCCTTGTTCTGTGCGTTTATTCTCTTGTCCCCTCACGACCTCCTGATGGGCCTTGGGGTTCCTACCCAGGCCCGTTGGTGGTCCTGTGTCGCGGTAGAGACGGACACGACAAGTAACAGATCATGCAAAATGGCTCCTTTGTTGTTCTAACACACCTTTTTATCCCCTACTTCGGAGTATGTGTTAGTATATGATTGGTTTAGTTAGTAACTAACAATTCATGATTGGTGAGTTCATCAGGACGGTTCTTCTTATTGCTATCTTGTTTTTGTACCGCTCTTCTCGGATCTTCCCAGACTTTCAAGGATACACTACAAGCTGCTCAAGGTCACACTGTTCTCGAACTGTCAGGCATTCCGTAGACCCATTGCATCCCCCGACAGTCCTGTCTGTGTCGCAACAAGGGACTGGCCTTCAAAATGAGGCTTTGGGCCCTAAGAGAAGGGTTTGGAGCATAAAAATGAGGGTTTGGAAACTCAGGATGTGGCTTGGACCCTGAAAACGACTGGCTGGATCCTAAAAATGAGGCTTTGGAGACTGAAAATGGGAGTTCAGCAACTAAAAAAGTGGCCTTGGGCTCTAAAAAGGAGACTTTGCCAACTGCAAGGGAGCCCGTGGACCCTCAAAATGAGGGTTTGGAGCCTGAAATGGGGCTCTGGAAGCCAAAACTAAGACTTTGGGAAGGGAAAACGAGGCTTTCTGCCCTGTAAGTGTAACTTTGGAGCCTAAAAGCGTGGCTTTGTGCCTTAAAGCTGAGGGTTTAAACCCTCCAAGTGAAACTGTGGGCCCTAAAGAACAGCTATGGGTCATAAAAGGCCAAAAGGTTTGGACCAGAACAATGAGGACTTTGGCCCTCCAGATGAGGCTTTGGGCACTAAAAATGGTGGGGGAGATGCTACACGTGACCCTTTGGGCTCTGCAAAGGAGGGGAACCTATTGGTGTCGATAGGGCCCCAAGACATGAGGCTTTGGTCCCAAAGAGAGGGCTTGGGTCACTCCAGGGGAGGCCCTCAGCTGTTAAAAGAGGCCTTTGGACTCTCCAATGGAGGGTTTGGGCCCTAAGAGTGGGGCTTTGGAAATGAAACTGAGGCTTTGAACCCTGCATTAGGTTTTGTGCCTTCAAGGGATGCTTCAGTACCAAAAACGAGGGCTTTGCACCCTAGAAATGGGTCTTTGGAAGCTCCAAATGAGGGGTTGTGCGTTAAACAAGAGATGCCTTGCACCCCAGATGAGGAGCTTGGCCTCTAAAATGAGGCTTTGGGCCCTCCAATTGAATATTTGGACCCTCAAAATGAGGCCTTGGGCTCTCCCTAGTTGCAGACTGGATCCTAAAACTGAGCCTATGGTCCCTGGAAAGGAGGCTCTCTTCCCTGAAAAGGAGGCTTTGGAAGGTAAAGAATGAGGCTTGGGGCTCTAACGGTGGGGTTTGTGCTGTAAAAGGAAGGTTTGGACTTTGAAAATGGGTATTTGGGCCCTTGCAATGAGGCTTCAGGACCCTAAAAATGAAGGGGTGGATTGTGGAAACGATTTTTGGACCCCGAAAATGAGGCATTGGGCCCTAAAACTGAGGTTCGGAGCCTCAAAATTTGAGTTTAGAAACAAGGTTGTGGAGCCTGAAATGGGGCTCTGGAGTTTATAAATAAAGCTTTGGACCATCAAAATGAGGATTTGTTCACAAAAAAGAAGGGTTGGGACGCGAAAAGGAGTATTTGGACAGTCAAAACAAGGCTTCGGGACAGAAAAATATGTACTTGGGCCTTATAAACAAAGCTGTGTACTCTAAAAAGTGGCCTTCAGTCCTAAAGCGTTCAGTCTTCTATTGGGATGCTCCCTGTGGGACAGGAGGACAATTGCTTTGAGCTGCCTCTATTTCAGAAAGGATTACCTACATTTGCCTTCCATCTGAAATACTGCTTAGTGCAACTTGTTGAGTTGTTTGGTTTTTTTTAAATTGGGGAAGTGTGTGTGAACAGCTGAGTACTAGTATACAGTGAATTACCTTCCCCTGTTGAGAGTAAATGGGTTACCAAACGGCAACTATTCCATGCCATTCCATTATTAGCATTTCTCGGCCCACTGATTCCCCCAGTGAGGATTTCCACCAGTGGTAGAAACTGCCTTCCCTTTGCACTAAATTCCCCCGCTTTCACGTAAACAAACACTGACCTGCCCTAAACCCTGCAACAGAGAGCGCTGAACTTGCCTGGTCCTCCCAGCCCTATATACCTCCTGTGCCTCCAGCAATCTTTTTCTTACACAAAACAGTTTCATTGCTTGCTCTGCGAGAAGTTTTTCCCATGCCACTGCTTTTTTCCCTGCTGCTACAGAGACAAAATACCAGGGAGCCGACACGCTGCACGCTGTAAAAGAGTCCGTACCTGAATTCCTCTGAGTGACGACACACCCATGTAGAGAAAGACGCCATAAAGCACAGGCATTGGTATAAACTGGGGGGGGAAAGAAAAAAAAAAAGAAAGAATGCAATCGTTTCTTTTTCTGTATTGCATTTTCAGTATTACCACCCTCTTCCACAGGCACCGCCTAAAATTGCTTGAAGCTTTCCAGCTTCCATTCAGGCTTAGAGATGGGTCAGATTTTAACCATTTTTTTGCCATTTTGTGCGCACGAGTGAGCTAAGGCTCTGCTTTAGGCTGAACTTGGGAGCTACCTCTCCTCAGAATAATCCTTTTTTCCAGAAAGGTTGGAGGAAAATAGGTGATTTCACCCGTGCTACCCTATGCCGCATTCTCTGGCGGTAGAAGAAACACTTCTGCCTATTCTTGGGGCAACAGGCAAAGGCCACAGGCCTCCTTTTAGCCTAGAGACGAGATTACTTTGTGGGAGGAACGTGCAAGGAAGCCCACGGGGATGACCTCAGTGTGTTTAGCTCCTGGGAACGGCTGCTCCGGGGCATTTGGGGAGCAAACTGCAGCCACTAAAGGGCTGCCTGTTTGAAAGACAGCAGATGTGCTGGTCTGAATATGCTCAACTGTAACCCATAAACATGGGCGGGCCTGAAAGACACCCAAAAATTCAAGCAGTTGCGTTGCTTGCTCGTATCAAGCACACCAAACGGGGGCCCGAAGGGCTGCAAAGCCTAACTGAGGCTGGTTCCCACCGTGGGTCAAGCCCCAAGGGTTGGGATCACCTCCTCCTCCTCCGCTCCACAACTAACTACTCAGGCCTGCAGAGAGGGGACTGTTTGTCTGTAACCTCCAACAAGCTCGCGGTTGTTGGGTGGTTTGCATTTTCCTCTCACCTTTAACACAGAAGTGAAGAAGACGGAGCAGCCCACGAGCACAAAGATCAGCAAGCCAGTGACTCTCTGCTCTCGTATCCCCAGAAACTTGGGTTGTTCTCCTGGAGCTGAGCAGTCAGACTCTACTTTGAGGCTATTCACGTGGGTGATGGACAGGACGGTCGCAGCCACAAACCAGGGCAGCCCCATCACAGAGCACACCCCGAGCATCTCTGCCACCACAAAAAGGTCCAGGTGGTACCCGCATCCTTTCTGCAGGCAGGAAAACAAGAAACAGAGCATCCCATAGCACAAGAGCAAGGATAACGTCGCAAGTCAGACTCAAACCCTGCTCGAGCACATGTCAGCTGCTTCAGAATTCAAAACAAGAAATGGAAACAAGTAAGGGTGTATGCAGGCTTTGCACAAGCACCTGGCATGAAAATCTGGCAGGAGTTCAGACACAATGGATATGCAGAGCTTGTGCGATAAATACTTCTCCAAAAAACAACAACCCACAACCCAAAAGCACCAAACCATTTTTTCCACTCACAAAGAAAATTCTACCACTTGCAAGGAAGGTGTGACTCTGAGTTATCCCTGGCAGCGCATCAAAACAATTCATTCCCCACACCTGCTGCTGCTGCCCTTTGAAAACAAAAACGCACTTCTCTATTGCTCCAAGATTAATTTGCTCCTCCAAAAGGTTGCTCATCTGAACTGCCCTGTCACTTGCTCCCTGCATCATCGTTAATCCAGGAGAGCATCCTGCCACGCAGCCTGACCTTGTCCCAAACCAATGCCTTCAGAAAGCATCGGGAATAAGAGCTTCTCCCCAGACCTGCAGCCCAGAAGGGGCTGGGGCTGGGGTCATCTCTCACAGGCCCTTACCTTCAGCTTGTGCTCCTTCCTGTTCACAATAACGGCACTGATCTGCTGGTCCATGAATATCAAGATGGTGCAGAGCAGAGCTGGGACGAGCGCAGCCAACACCGTCCACCAAGGGTTGGGTCCTATGGGGTTGATGAACCACCCGCGGTCCTCTCTGGTAGGCTGCAACAAAGCCCACACATCAGCATCGTCTCCCAGCCCAGGCACTCCACTGGCTTTCATTTTCCCCTCCCTCCCTGTGTCAGAGCACCTCCCAGCCCTGGCTTCATGTCCCCCTCTCCCGGGGGCTTCAGCAGTGCCAGTCTCCTCTTTGCAAGCACCTCTAGATACTTCCCCTGTGGGTATCTAGTTTTTGGGGCCATCTTCTCGTTTCCAGGAGGAAGCAAGGCACTTGGAGGTGGAAGAGGAGATGGTCACACCACCAGCATCTCCTCCAGACTCAGCCCTGCCCTGCCCCCGCATCACCTTGTGGCACCCCCACGTGCCAAAACACCCCATTACCTTGAACACATGGGGGACCTGGAGCTTCGGCGATGGGATCCCAACCACAAAGTCAAGGAGCACCATGATGACGATGGTGAGGAAAACAGCAAAGTCGCTCACTGTGGACCGTACCTGGGGCGAGAAACCAGAGGTGAGAGGGGCATGGCAAACAGGGCCGTAAGGTGAGATGCAAGAGTTGCAGACATGCACAACATTAAGGCCGCTTAACCAAATCCCACCACCCCTCTGAGCACATGCAGCCTGATCCCTTGCTTAGATACTGCTGCTGTGTTTGTCCCTGTGAGATCTAGGGTCAGACAATAAAAAAAAGCTTAATTAGGCGGACAAGGGTTGGTTTAAGTCAAAACCTAAAAATAATATTAAAAATAAGAAAACACGTCTGCCACTACAGCTACACTCACAGCTACAATGGATGGCAACAAGGCACTGAGGCATCCTTTAGTCCTTAAAAGGAAGTTCCTCACTCGAATCTACTTTCTGCTCGAGCACATAATGCGCAGAAGGTAGGGGAAAAAAAACAAACCAAAAACCCCAACCCCAAAACTTTGGGAAACCTGACTTCCTACTACCTGAGGAAAAAAAAAAAAAAAAAAACCAAAATCAAACCCCAAAAATCTTCAATCTGGGGCAGGTCATGAGGCAGGTGGGAAATGCTACGATGATTTTGCACTCAGGGAAATGAGTGCAGGACATGCAAGCTCTTGGAGAGCTTGGCCTGCAAGGCCAACGTTTCCCAGCTTGACCAAGGCGGGGCAAATACTGCTTAGTGCTCCAGGAAAGCCATTTTGGGAAACGAGTGTGGAGATGGACACTGGCCACCTCCTTCTACTTACTCTGGTTGGAAAGTAGCGGCTGGTTTTAAACTTCTTCAAGAAGCTTGACAGGGCAAAGGTGGCGAAGAAGAGGATGCAGCACCAGAAGAACACGTCAGGCGTGTAGGGGCCATCGCATCCACAGGCAGGTCCTTGAAACTCCCCACGCAAATACCGACATTCCTGGAGAAACAGAGCGTCAGGACACAAAGGCAGCGCACGTGCGGCAGGGAAACCTCGCATAGCTAGGGGGTTTTGAGGATCTTGGTCCAAGATCCACGACCCTGTAACTGCTCCTGCCAATGGAGATTTATATTTAATGAGCAGCAGCAGCTGAACAAGTGACACATCGAACTACACAGCGGAGAAATGAGATGTGAGGAGACACCATACGCTAGTAACACATTACAAGAAACACTCATCCAGGTGACACTCTCCCATCAGTTGCTTGCATTCATAGCATTGTGTTTCCTTAACTGCATCTGGCTTCAGTCCTGACATCTTCCCGCAAAAAACAACATGCCAGGCTCTCCCAACCCTGTGAAGAAAACCTCATCAGCTTTCCTAACTGAAAAGTAATTCTTTTAAAAATTATTTTTAAACCTGAAAAGGACTAGGATTCACAGGACTAGCGTCATTACATTCACTTCACAGTCCTCCTCAAAATGGGAGGACAAAAGATAATTGACATGACAAACGCCACAGTTACAGACGTTCCTTCCTGGGGGTGCAGTTCGCACACCTAGGAGCTCATGCCTGCAAGAATGGGTGACGCCAGGTAGCAGTCTCTTTACATGCCTCTGATCTCAGGAAGAAACAGGTAACATGAATACTTTTACTCCATTTGCATCCTGAGGACCGGAGATGGAGCCCAAGATTTGCCTAGATGACACAGTCGGTTCCTTTAAGGGATGAAATTGTTCGTTTGAGTTTGGCTTCAAGGACTCCCACAGCTGGCGATTAACTAAGAGGTATGCTACAGCGAGGAGTCCGACACACAGACTGCAGGACAACTCATCACGCCAGGCCTCTGAGCTTGCAGTTCTCCGCAGGGCCCGGTGCTGCCTGAGCAGGTGGATGGACTTCCCAGTTCCAGAAATACAAGCTCGTGAATCAAACCCTCCTCAAGCACGCAGGCAAAACTGGCTGCGCTTTAGCGAAGCAAACCAACAACGAGGCTTCCTTTGTTTGGATGCCTCCTGTCTGACGATGCTCTGGGCTACTTTCTCTTCCTGGCAGTAACAGGAATAAGTTGCTCTCATACCTACCAGCTTCTGACAGAGAAAGAGGATGATCTCGTTCTTGCCTGCTAGGACCAGGGGTGGCAATAACGCAGTCTGCCGAGACTGGAAGGGGATGCCTTGGAGGCGGAAACACGTGGGTGTTCATTACTCCTGGGCACTCGGAATCACGGGAGGTGATGATGCCGAAGGGCCTGATCCGATTCACAAACTGACACACCTTAGGACTGAAAAGGCTTCTCCTTCCACTAACTTACTTTTCTCTGCAACAACAGCCTCAGGAGAGTAACTTCTCCGTAACCCTTTACACTACAGCAACTACAATACTTAATCCTAATGTACCTTACAAGAAAACTACTGTGGTCTTCACTACTAGAGGGCCAACGCTGCTGCGCCTGTAAGGAGCGCTTTACGTTTTAACCTTTTGAAACAACGCACTAGCTTTCCTTGCAATCGCATTACGTGGGCTTCCTGGGACTTTATATATGCACGTTCGTTTTCTCTGGCTAAATCAGATTTGGAAGGCAGGGGTGGCCATCTGAAAACACTGCAAAACATTCTTTTTACATACATCAGTTCTCTGGTGAAGGCAACAACTGAGGAGGATCTTCAGCTAATGTAAAACTGCAAAGCTCAGAGGAGTCGTACTCCAGCTAAAGATCTGCGCACTACTGGGCAGGAATGTCAAATTAAGCAATGCCCAACAGATACAAGTCATTGGACCTTTTCTTTTACAAGTAGGAAAGAAAGGGTACACAGAAAGATAGTGGTCTGTAGAAAACGGATGTAAATCATCAAGATTTCCAAGGATTACTCGAATCGCTTCCTGGAGAGGCCAAAACAAGAAAGGAAGGAAGAATATTAACAAGATAGCCACAATCCCACCGCCAAGTACAGTTTTCAGGCTTGGGAAAAAAAATAACATTACAGTTTGCAGGAGTCATGGAAGAGCAGGTTCCAGATATTTTGCTTTTCCTCCTCCCCTTCTTCCCCCTGCTCCCTCCCATCACCTTAGAGCACGCTGCCCTAACAGATTCACAGAAACTGAAGTGAACGAATATCTTAACCCTGAATTAACATACAAGCAATACTATGGAGAGTGGAGGTGTGCTTTTAAATTTAACAAGTTCTACATTTAAGAAGCCTCCTCCTTGCCAGCACAACACATGCAGTTTTGAGCTGTTTCAAAAATAAACATATTCCCCTTTTTCGGAATATTGACCCAATTCAGTTACAAAGGAATTGTAATTCAGCCCCAGCAAACTCCTGCTTTATAAACGGGAAACTTTTTCTAGGAATACCTTTCAGTATTTTCAAAATTGAAAAAGAAAAAGAAATTAACCAATAATTTTCTGTATCAGTTACAATCAGCACATTTTCTTCAGTAATATTTGCAATGCTACTACTGTACTCTGAAGATTTGTTTCAACTTAACTAACAGGAGCATTTTTAAACAGGCAGTATATTGGTCTCATTTGCTCAGGAACGGCAGGGGCTTTCTTCTGTCTCAGGAAGAAGATGACAACAACAGAACTCATCAGCTGTCACCAAGCTTGGCCACAAAGTAATGGCGTCATTAAAAGAACGTCCCCTGGCTTCCACAGCTTCCCAACTATTAACTACATCTTTTGTAAACCAGCTTCTCAAAAGTTGTTCACTGCCAGGTATCGGCCAACAATAAAATGCACAGGGAGAGAAAGTCTCAAAGGAAAGCTGAACCCATTCAGAAGTAAACAAATGTCGCACAAGTGTCACTTGGAAATAAGGAAATAGGGTGGAGTGTAAGGAATTACGGCATGCAAGTGTTCTCTGGTATATGGTCTGGCAGGCAGCCATTCTCATATCCTCCACATTCAGGGGCCCCAGCCAGAACTCGGTCAGAGATGAGAACTCTCCTTCCTCTTCAGAAAGGCCCTCTCCTCGCTTAATATGGAACAAATTAACAAAAGGAGTTACACAGCGCGCCACAGCAGAAGGACAGATATCACCCACCCAAGACTCACGCTGTGGTCACGAAGTCTTCACGAATCACCAGGGACACAAAAGTACGATTCAGGAAGGGACGCTGAAGAGGGTGGAAAGAATGGAAGAAAGCAAGGGGCGATGACAGGCTGCCAAACTCAAACAAATGCTGTGCTCTCTCTACCATCAGGAGATCAAACACCTGCAGGCTGCTCAGAAACGTACGCACACTACTGCCAGCGCTGTCCAAAGGGATTACGCTGAGGGAAAGAGCTTGGTCACAGACAAGAGCAACATTTCAAGCATCTTCTGAACACCACACGACACCACAAGACAGACAACACACCTTCCTCTCCAAAATCAACACAGAGAACAAAACAAGGAGGAAGGTTAATCCTCCTAGATCTGACGCTATTCCAGCAGAATGCTAATAAGCAAAGCTAAAGAAACAACTGCGTTTCAATTCATCCCAAAATAAAGTCATGCAGCAGAATTTCAAAGACTCGGCCTACTTCTCCAAAGGAAAAAGGAGACTAGTGTGGCACGAGATTTAATGCAGCTTCAGGTCTGGAGACAGCCTAATTGGCGTGGTGTTTCTAGCACAGTCTCTTCAATTCTGCAGCAGCTAACAACAGTCACTTCCAGAGTAAAGCCAGGCCCTGGCAATGCCTGTGCACATCTCATTGCCAAAGCAAATTCACTCACACTCATAAAACCACTCTCTAGGCAGAGGCTTGAGTCATTGCCTATGGCATTTTAGCCCTGCTGCAACCTCACTGGCATGAAAACAGCCCTTTCGGGATGCCACGACACTGTTCTGTTCCTCTGATGCAGGGATACTTTCCTGGCTCAAAAGGATCTCAGTCCTAGTTTCTGCACGGGTGCCACCACCTGAAAAGAGACTTAACCTCAACAGTGCAGAACACTTTCCAAAAGCCTCTGAGGGCATCGACCTTGAACTGCTGTCTGATGATGATCACACCCTTGCAACAACATACACAGGGAGCCAGATTATGCTGAGCTGCTGCTTTTTTAGTAATACTTATGAATACTAGCATTATTCATTTTTTATCAGAGGCTGAGACAACAACAACAACTCATAAAGTTTCAGACCAAGTTTGAGCCCTACAGAACACTCCTTCAGCAGGACCCAATCTAGAGGCACCTGCTTAAAAATACAACCCTTAAACCTAAGCAGCTCCAGCTCCTTTTTCAGAGCAGCTCAAACTTCTGGAATTATTACAGATCGCAGCCTCCAGCAATTCCCAGTCCCCTCTCAAACTAAAAGCTCCAGAGCTCCTCGACTGAGCTGGTCAAGGTTTTGCCCACTCACAGAAGCACTTGCCCATCATCTCTGTCTGCCTGCCTGACTAGCAGACACAAGCAGATTCCTCCAGGGCAATACCCTCAGGGAAAGTCTCTTTTTCACTTCTAAAGGACCATCCTCCTCGCTTGTTTTACATCCTCCCCAGCGGACCAGGCTGCTCAGCACCCTGTGCTTTAGTTACTTTGCTGGCTGCTAACTCAAACTTCCCATTGCAGCCTTACCACACAACTGTTACCTCCCACAACCCTCCTATTCATTGTCCCCTGCACACCCAAAGGCCGCTTTCCTTTCTCTGCCTTGCATGCCAGCAGTACCACAGACTAAAACACTCTCCCTTCACTCTCCTTTCTCAGGCTTGCCACTACAGTGCCTTCTAGAAACTGAGAGCAGCAGTTATCCTAAAAGGCCTGCTCAGCCCCTCTGCCTACAGCAGAGGCACGCTCTTCTTTCCAAACAACACGACAGGTTTGTCACAAACACGTCGCAAAGAGGAGTGGCAGCGCAAGGGGAACCTTGTGAAAAAAAATATCCCAAGAGCACAACAAACAACTGCTGTCACTGAGAGTTTCCAAAGACTCTTTCCACATCCACACTTGAGCGCCAGATTGCCAAGCCAGCAAAAGGCACATTGCTACCAGCAGACAGCCCAAGAAAGAAGGACATACTTTGAGTACGGAGCTCCACGGCTGTGCTGGTTTTGACTGGCAGAGAGTTAATTTTCCCCACAGTAGCTTGCACGGGGCTATGTTTTGGATTTGTGCTGAAAGCAGTGCTTACACAGCATCAAGGCCTTTTCTGCTCCTCACCCCACCCCACCAGGGAGTCGGCTGCGGGTGCACAAGAAGCTGGGGGTGGGGGGCACAAGGCTGGGACAGGTGACCCCAACTGACCCAAGGGATATTCCAGACCACAGGATGTCACGCTCAGCAATATAACTGGGGGAAGAAGAAGGAAGGGGGGACATGCCCAAGTAACTGTTAGGCGTGATGGAACCCTGCTTTCCTGCAAACTAAACACCTGCCAGACAATGGGAAGCAGTGACTGAATTCCTGACTTTGCTTTGCTCGCGTGCACAGCTTTTACTTGTTAAACCATCTTTATCCCAACCCGCGAGTCGATTCACCCTTCCGATCCTCTCCCTCCTCCCACTGCGGGGCAGCGAGCGAGCGGCCGTGCGGGGCTTAGCTGCCGGCTGGGGTTAAACCACTACAGAGGCTCGAGAGCTTCTCAGCTGAACGCTTTAAACAACATTTCAAAACACCGTCAGTAAAACCAGCCTCTTTTCCCACTGCAGCACGAAACCCACGCACGGCACTGGAACAGGAGCGCTTTTTACAGCTCCCATTACTCCCATTACACTCCCGTGCAAGCGCAGTAGCCCCTCGGAAGCGACCGCTTTCACGGTCAGTGAAAGAGGGCAGGAAAAAAGCAGCCCCCCCAGTCCCGTCCGAATTGAGGGTCTCCTAGGAACCTCCTGGTTTCAGGCAACCGACAGGTAGGTACCTGCTGTCGAGGACGTCCTCCGTTCTCCCAGCCGAGGGAAGGAAGCAGGAGAGCCAACGGGACGCGACTGCTCTGGAAACGCCACTGCCGACCTCCCTGAAGCTCCCTCCAGGGCCTCTTGCCCCGGGGGCTGCCAAGAACGCCCGGGCAGGACTGTGTCGCAGCCCGCCACCCACGCCAGGCTGGGAGGGAGGGAGGGAGACCCCCGGCGGCTGCGGGTCCCTTCCCTGCGGGGACAGCCGGCAGAAACTCCTTTCTCTCCACACACAGCCGCACGTCTCCGCGGTGCCCGCCGGCCTCCGCCGGACAGCCACCAGCGGCAGGCAGTCCCCTGCTGCCCCCGCAGCCCCGGGGGCGGCAGGGAGGGGCCGGGGCTGGCCGGGCCTGCGGGGGGAAGGCCGGGACCCGGCGCCCCGGCCTGCCGCGAGGGGAGATGCCGCCACCGTCGCCGCCGCCTCAGCCCCGCTGCCGGCCTGCGAGGCCCCCGGGCAGCCCACCGCGCCACGACCACGGGCCCCGCCGCGCCCGCCGCCCGCCCTTGCCTCTGGCGGGGCCGGGCCGGGGCTGCGGCCGGAGCGGAGCCGAGGGCAGCCAAGCGCAACCGATAGGAGACGAGCCCAGCCGAAGGGAGCCGATCCCAGATGAAGAGATGAGCCGAACTGAGCCGAGGGGAGTCGAGCCCAGCCGAAGGGAGCAGAGCCCAGCCGAAGGGAGCCGAACAGAAACGAGATGAGCCGAAGGGAGCCGAGCCCAGCCAAGAGGAGCCGAACCGAGCCGAGGGGACCCGAACGGAGCCGAGCCCGGCCCGGGCGCCCCCCCCCTGCTCCAGCTCCCCACGCTGCTCTGCACTGGCTGCTGCTGCTGCTGCGCTGCAGAGGCAGCTGCATTTTGGGGCTTGGAGCGCTTGGGGTTCCAGCGTGAGCCCGAAGCATCAGAGCAGTTGGCCTGTACCTCGTGGCAGGTCTTGCAGCTGCTTTCAGGGGGGTCTGGGCTCTGCCCAGGCCTCTCGAGTCAACGTTGACTCTGGTGCCTAATGACAGTCTGCTGGCAGTGGCCCTGGGAGCTCAGCCCTTTCTCTCCCCAGTTGCGATGATGTCAGCAAAAAAGGACTGTGGTGGTTTCAGCCCAGCCGGCGACCAAGCACCACGAGGCTGCTCGCTCGCTCGCTCCCCCGTGGCTTTGTCCCCGCGGCAGATGCAGCAGGATCGCGCCGCTTTCCATCCCCAGCGTGCGGGGCAGGGCTGCCCAAACAGAGCCCGAGGGGTCGCGGGCCGAGACCAGCGGAAAGCCGCCAGGGAAACCGCCGCCTCCGTCCATCGCACGGACGGGAGCTGCAGCAGCCGGAGAACGCTCCCGAGTCGTGCCGCTCCCAGGGCAAGCCCAGGCACCGCTTCACGCGTGGGACGTGCCGTGCTGTCCCGAGAGCGGGGCTAGCAGTCAGGATGCTGACCAAGCAGGAGCTCTCCTTCGGCGGGTCCCGGGACATCCCCGCTGAGCTCAGCCAAACCCTCCTCGTTGGGCAGCAGCTGGCAGGACAAAGAAACCCGGGTGGGCGCAGGACAGAGACACGGCGAGAGCGACCTGCCCTTCCCGGGAAAGAGGAGTCAGCCACAGCTCTCCCGGGACTGATGCCCCACGCCCACCCGTGCCTTTGCACCAAACAGGCTGGAAAAGGTCCCTGGCTGCCGACCCCAAACGCGCTCCCCCGCAGGAGCTCCCCGGACCCTGCTCGGGCCACCAGGGCTGGGCTCAGGAAGGAGTTTTTCCCCCGGGCAGATTGGCACAGCTCCCGGGGGGAGTTTCCCCTTCCTCTGCAGCACTGAGCACAGCCCCTTGCCGGGGTCCTCGGGGCCATTTCTGGCCAGCGAGTCCCTGCTGTTGCAGGAGCAGGAGTCCAGCTGTGCCCTCCAGCCCTCTGCCTCTCTTGGCAGGGGAACCTCCACGTCTCCAGGTCATCTGCAAAACAAGGAGCCTCAAGGAAGCCGACTTTGCCCTGGTGCTTTTAAGCTGGCACACTGCCGTGGGGAGAAGAGAAAGCCGGGGAGTGGGGGGGTGTCTTATCTATCTATCTATACCAATCTATCTAAACCTGCTGGGAGGGAATGAAGATGAGGGAGCCAGGCTCTTCTCAAGAGTGCCCACTGAGAGCACCAGCGGCCACAGGCACAAATTAAAACACATGATATGCTCCAGCTGCACATGAGAAAACAACTTTTTCCTGTCAACGTAGTCAAACACTGGCACAGGTTGCCCAGGGAGTTTGCGGAGTCTCCGTCCTTGGTGATGTTCAAAACCCAAGGGCACGTTGTCCCGGGCAACCTGCTCTAGGTGAGCCTGCTTGAGCAGGCGGGTTGGACCAGAGGAACTCTACAGGTCCCTTCCAACCTCCACCCTCCTGTGTGAGTCCGTGCTTTGGTTTCACTCCTAAAGCACCTGAACTCAGCCCTGATGCCTGCGGGAAAGGATGCTGGGACAAGGCAAGATCCCAGACTCCTCCCCGAGGACTCATCACAAAACCCCATCTACCTACTCCAGAATATCGTATGGCAGACACACTCAGAAAAGAGAAAAGATCCTTTTATTGCAAACATCAACTGCGGTGAGGGGCGGGCCTGGGAGTCACAGGGCTTCAGCCAGTAACAGGGAAACGGCACCTACAACGACAGAGTCAGAGAGCACTGATAAACCCATGAAGGCAGGAATAGGCATGACTCGCTTCCCCTTTCTTTAGGGAACACCGTTGACGAGGAATTGTTCATAGCCCAGAAGAGAGAGCTATGGCTGGCATCAACCAGGGGACGGCTCTGGCGCCTTATCCCCACGGGAAATGCCCTTAGAGACCTGCATGCGTGCACAGATGCACAGGGCCCCTGTGCCACGCAGCAGGGCTCGATGGGGAGCCCCTGGGGAGCGGCCATGGAGTTATTTCCAAGCCCCGCGCAGCACCGTCCCTTGCCAGCGGGTCGGACTGACTTGCAGCAGCGCTGAGAGTTGGGAAAGATGGGCAGCAGAGCCTGGTACACACCTGGGCTTCCTGAACTGCTGGACCTTCCTGCATCTTTTCACCGGTCCGTCCCCAAAAATGTTTTCTCTCTTCCTCCTCCTCTTTTCTGCGTGTCTGTCACTCTTCTCTCCCCAGACCTGTTTTCTCTTTTGTTTTTTCTTTTTCTCCTTGTCCTGGGGAGAGCCTGCAAACCTTTTCATCCCACAGCGGTATGAGGTAGGGAAAGGCACGACCCACTGGAGTCGGTTCTGATTTTAACCAAAGCGAGCTCGTTTTACCATCTTTCCTCTGACAGGTTTGCCAGCTCTTCTGGGCGCACCAGGGGCTCTGCCGCGCTCTCAGGGGTGGTTGGAGCCAAAGCAACGGGTGCCTACAACAGAAATGAATTAGAATTAGAATTCTAATTAGAATTAGAATTCTAACTTAGAATTCTTCAGAGCTCTTTTCTTTCATCATTTCATGCGCTTGTAAGCGACTGTAATGCCACCTGCACGTGCTTTGCAGACAGTCTATTTATCACAGGCAATCGAAAAGCACCTGTACCATTGCTGTAATAAACTGCGCTGCTCATTCATCTAGTCGAGATAGTTTGTTTGCGCGTGACAGAAATGTCAGAGTCAGCAGGTGGCAAGGGACACCCTGGAGTAGCAGGCGAGTCTTTGGCAAAATGCTGCCTTAGCCCTACAGAGAAGATTCCTTTGGCTGGTTTGCATTAGCCCTTTCTTCCAAAGGCCTCACTTTGGAACACGGGATTCACATTGGTGTGTGACACTCGGTTTGTTTCTGGCAGCTCAACAAACACAGGGATACTGTGTCTTGGGTAGGAGGGTAGCTCCTACACCACGCTGAGCCTCGACATATTTAACATCGTCGGGATGGAGCCCCAGGAGCCGCGGAAGGATGCGGGGATGGACCTGCCACCATCCCCGTCTGCCACGGCAGAGCAGCCGAGGAAGAGGCAGGCGCAGAGCTCCTTGCCAATGCCACCCAGCAAGCGCAGGGCTCTGGCAGACGACATGGGGGTGTGAGGGGGGATCAGACAGGGGTGAGATGGAGATGGGGGGAGTGGGGGGTTGGAGGGGGATCAGACAGGGGTGAGATGGAGATGGGGGGAGTGGGGGGTGGGAGGGGAGGGGGGTGGATTGGTTGGGGGGGGTTGAGGGGGTGGGTTTAGAGCAGCTTTGGTGGGACCTTTTCTTTTGTCTTTCCCATTAAAAGCTCTTTCTCCAGAACCGCTCCGTGCCTGTGTGGGACGGGGAGGGAGCGCGGGGGGCACCGGGAAACAGCCCCCAAGAGGTGCAAAAGACCCGCCGAGCCCCAGATCCGAGCCAGCAAGCCCCGAGGGGAACCCAGCCACCCCCAGGCCTGAGTCACCACCAGCGCGGCAGGCGATGGTGGGGGGGGGGACGGGAACGGGAACAACTCCCCTGTCCCCTTCCCCAGGGGAAGCAGCCCTTTGGTGGGGAAGCCAGGACAGACAGGTCCCTGCAGGACTCACGGACACGGCCCCACGCAGAAAGCAGCACAGAGCCCCTGCGACAATGACAGACCTTGGGGGCCGGGGGGACACACGGGCACACACGACAGCAAGACCTGCAAGGCATTCGTCTTGAACCCGACCGGCGGGGACAGGGCTCGCTGCAAAGCCCTTCAAAGCCTCAAGACGATCACGCCCTTCCTCGGGTCCCACCGCGCTCAGCCCCGCAGCCCAGCTCTGCCTCACCGACACAGCAAAATAACCCCCAATCACCCCAAGAATGGCGAGGGAGGGAGCTGCGGGCCAGCCAGGGGCCCTCCTCCCCTTCTCTGGTTGCACCTTGGGCAGCCGCAAGACCGGGAAGGGGGGAAAAAATGAATCTCTCAAATCTCAGCACCAGCCAGCAAGTGCCTGGAAAGCTCACCTCTCCTTATTGCCCATTTCCCATCCCAGCTCCACAACCCAGGAGCAAGGCAACCCACGGCACCTTCGAGAAGCAGCCTCACCTGCAGGGTGAGGTCCCCCAGCACCGGGGGGTTGGGGGGGCTGAGCCCCTTCCTTCGGGCAGTCCCAGGGGTGCCGCTGGGGCAGCGGGAGCCGCTCCGGACCCCGGGCAGGCGCAGTCCCGTCGGCGTCAGCACGGCGCAGCTCCCGGTGCCGCTGCTGCTCCGCGTCTCGCCCCGCACGCCGACTCGCCCCAAGCACTGGCCTTGCCCCAAAACTGGCCCCTGGAGCCGCTGCAACACCACCGCCCGCAGCTCTCGGGGACCACCGAGAGCCCTTCTTCTGCTCGAGAGGAGGAGGAAAAAGGAGAGAACAGAAAAGGAAAAGCCCCAAACCCAAACATCAAGGAGCCTCAGCGCCGGAGGAAGAGCTCTCCTCTCCCAAAGCAGCCTGGGGAAACCGTGGCCAGAAGAGCTGAAGCCAGCCCTGGGCTGGCTTTGAGGCAACCAACTGTTCACCGCTTCCCCAGCTGTTCACCCTCCCTGGTTGGAGGACTGCCGCAGCCCATGGAAGGCAGAGAGCAGGGCCCAGCTCTGCACCACCAGCGAGTGCTTTGCTTTGCAGGGACACAGACAGCCTGAGCAGAGCCTGGACCTCCCCGTCCACCTCACCGCAGACAGCCAGAGCACACCCAGACACCGCTCACCACCCAGACTGGACAGACCAGGGAGTCGTGTTTAAGGCGAAATTCCCTCGCGCTAAATTCGGGTGAAACGACACCAAACGACCGGTTAAAGATTGGAGTTAGCACAGAAGCGAACGGAACTGGGGAGGCGTGGAAGCAGGGGGCAGGGTTTCTCACCACAGGAATTGGCATAAGACTACTTCTCTAAACGCTGTAACCACAGACATCAATTCAGGGAAGCAGTGATAGCATATTCCCATACATTCTGTACGGCACGTCTAAATATTTTGATGGTTTTAGTGTTTTGGACCAGCCGTGGAAACTGGTTGGCTGCTAGGTGACTGTAAAAGTGAGCTTTGGTAAAGAATTGTTAGATTTCTTATCCTAAGGCTATGATTGAAGACAAAAGTATAGCCAAGCCATTAACTAGTAGAGGTAGTTACTCAGAAGTTTTGCAGTTCTTTGCTCCTAGCACTAGATGTTCCTGTACGCTCGATGAGAACAGCGTTGAAAGTGGCCACATGTGATTGAAGCTGCGTTAAGCTTCAAGAGCAGAGGACAAGAATCAAGACTTCAAGGACAGCCAGCAAGAACTTCAAATGGGTCGGTGGTCGCAAAAGCAGCCCTTCGACTCAAATGGATCCTTCCTTGTGCGTGAGCAGGTGTAGGCAGTAGTAAGATAATCAGTTACAATCATTTTTACGTACGTGTATACTAATCTGATTCATACGCAATTCGTTATTCTAACTAACCTGTTAGTGCTGAAGCTGTGGCATGCACGCGAGGTGGAACTATCCCCCGTGCATCCAGCGCTGCAATAAAGAATGCCTGCTTTCTAAAACTCCAAAACGAGTCTCAGAGAGTTTCTTCGACCGGCTTTTCGGTATCCTAAGGAGATCCCTCCCGCTGAGTCACGAGGTTCCGAGCAGACCCCCTGGCTTTCTAGACTCCTCCTCAGAGAAGGGCCCAGGGGCGGCTGGATCCACTCTTAGTCTCAGACTTGGTCAACCGTTTGTATCTTGAAACGGATGAGGTCTAGGGATTGTGGAAAAGGCAAGAGAGAAGAAGACAGAGAGAGAGAAAGGAAAAGAGAAAGATTTCACCAGTCCTGCTCCAGCGTTGGTTCAGTCAGCCAAGGTGTCCAGTCAGCCTAGGGGTCCAGTCCCGGTGTTCTCGCACGCCCGGGGCTTCAGTTTGTGTCCTTTTATCATCCTTGCCCCTCCTTCGGGCGGGCACCCAAACTCCTCAGGTTAATGAGCAGCTTGTGAGCCTTTGGGCTTGGGGGTCATTTGGGGAGTAACTTCTCCTTGCCTGCAGACATGGCCATTATTTATCTTTGTATCAGAACAGCTGATCAGAACAGGGAGCTGGGCAGCCTCCAGCACGCCCTCCCCCTCCTGTTGCTGAGGTCTGAGCTGATGGGCTTTTCCCCTTGGTTCCTTGCTGTGCAGGCTTTGTCTTCAAGCAGAACTTGCCCCACCACAACGTTTGAGACGGTAACTCTTGCAGTCTCTCACAACACCCAGGCATCCTCCACGTGAAGGCCACTTCCCACCCCGGCTGGCCAACGCAGCGCACTGCCTACCTTCTTGAAGGACGGCAGCAGTTTGATGCTGACGAAGCCCATCTTGTTCTTCGGGATGTGTTTCAGGAGGAAAGCATCCTTGGCCAGGTTCTCGTCAGAGAGGGGGAATTCCACCTGGGACACAATCCTCCTGGCCAGCTGCGGGTCGGGGACGCACTTCTCGCAGTCCAGGACATCAGCCCCCAAAACATGGCTCGCAGCGCAGAAGCTCCTGGCAAAGCAGCAGGGACACAGGTGTGAGCTGGTGGCCTTTGGGATGAGCAGCACTGCCCAGTCCCAGCCACAGCGGTCCGTGCAGATGGCGGAGTGTTGAGGAGCGGGGTTGCTCAGCTGCGCTCTGAAATGAAATCCAGTTTTATGTTTTCACGAGCGCGGTTGCCTTCACGCCCCCGGCATCGGTCCCTGCCACGACTTACAAATTGGCAGCCAGAGGTGCCTCGCCAACAGAGAGCAATCTCTTTCATTAACAGGATACAGGCCGGGAGAGATCTTGGGCCTCCGGTTCACGGCGGTTGTCCCCACTCCCCCAGGCCACACACCGTTCCCACAGCGGGAGCGAGAGGCCTGCGTTCCTACCGAGGGTGTCCTTGGGAGCGCCAAATCCTCCAAGTACCAGGACGGGATGTACTAACCCCATCCCTGTGGAGCACAAACAGCCCCAGCCTCTCCTCATCGGACGTTGTGCAGAACCCAGGCCTTTTCTGGGAGCACGCGGCGGCGGGTACTGTCTCCTCCTGGGTGTCACGCACCCAGGGCAAGCGCGGCCCCCTCCGACGGGGATCCAGAGCTGCTGCTTTTACGACCGGGTGACTAAAAGCCCTGACAGCACTCCTTGAGCTGGGGGAAAGCACGCCACCGAGTGACACCGCGGGACCCTCCTTCGCGCCCTCAAAGCCCTTTCTCCTATTTCTGCGTCACTCCAGCCAAGGCAGCGAACAGAAGCACGGCCAATAGTCACAAATGCGTTGGCCACCTGCCACAAGGAGGCTGTGGCCTCGGCTTGGTCCCCTCTCGGCTCGGCCGAATCAACTTGTTCTTTTTCCCCCGCCGGAAAAATACTGTTGAAAGCCAAGAGTATTGGCACCCACAGCCCCTGAGAGCCGCCTCTAGGCCCCAGGGGCCCCCCAGCCTCCCTTAACCCTTTCCCTCCCCAGGAGGAGCTGGGGAGGCTCTTGGGGGGAGGGCGGGGGGGGTGCGGAACACAGCGAGCCCCCGCATTCCTTCCTGGGAGACGCCAAAGAGTCCTTAGCAGCCAACAGCCAGAAGGGACCATGGCGCAGCCACCACGGCAGCTCCCGCCGCGTGGGCCCTGGGGCCCCCCGGCGTCCCAGCGTTTTCAGACTTTTGTGCTCCCCGAAACCTTCTACCCTGGAGGTAGGGACCCGTCCCAAGCCCCGCAGCCCAGGGACGCTCGTGGGGGCAAGAGCAGAGCTCACCGCCGGCCACGGCTCCTCTCTCTCTCTCTTAGGCCCAGCCAACCTGTACCATCTGCCCGGGCAGGAGCAGCCCTTCCCTGCAGCCTGGGCACCCCTGCCATGGGGGCCACTCCAGGCCCCCCAGGCACCACCAGCAGCTATGGCACCCCAGTCTGTTCTGGCACCTTTGGCATCCCTGTCACACCCGTCCCCCCGGCGGTTTTCGCACGGGCGTTCAGCAAGCCCGCGGGAGCACCCTTGCCCTCGCCTGGGTGACGCGTGCCCACTCAAGCCAATCTGCGGAGAACTTCCCAAATATCTGGGGCCACCTCTCCCATTTCACCTCCTAGAAGGGAGTCCCCTCCCCGACGTGCAACCGCGTCCCACCGGCACAGCAGCTCCCCACGCGCCTGGCGCAGAGCTGGGGCATGTCGGCCGTGGGGGATGGCTTGGTGGGTGCCCCCAGAGAGTCCCCCCGGCCCAGCACGGCTCCCTCTCACCCACACAGGTGTGAAGATGGCTCCGTGGGGCTGCCCCTTCGACCCCCGGCACTACCACATCCAGTGGACAGCCACCAACCTGCCTCCACCGGCCAGCGCCACGCTCGGCCAAGGCGCTGCTTCTCTGCCAGGGGCTGCCCTGTGGGGGCCCTGGGGCTGCGGGGCCCCCCCCCGGGCCTGGGCAGCCCCGGGGACCCCCCAGGGCCAGCCACAGTACCTCGCCCCCTACCAACGTCAGGCAAGACTGGTGGCCCCAGCCTGCCCAGTGCTGCCGACATGCAGCCCCAGCTACCAGCACATCGAGGGGCAGTCGGCAGAGATCAACACCTCCGGCATGGCCACCCCTGCAGGGGCACCCCCGGGCAGTGACATCCCCCCAGGCAGCGATGTCCCCCCCAGCCCATCCGCTGCCCACCAGAGTCAAGCCCTGGGGGACACTGCAGGTGATCTTGCCGCGGCCGAGGACATGCTTCTTGAAGAGGCCCTCACATTATTTGAGTGCTCCACGGATGCGGTGGGGGCCAGCCAGGGCTGTCCTAGCAGCAGCCCCGTGCCTGGCCACCCTGGGGGCACCAGCGGAGAGGGGACAGGGGTGGCTCCAGCCTGCCCAGTGATGCCGATATCCATCCCCGGCTACCAGTACATCGACGGGCAGCTGGTAGAGATCGACACCTCCGGCACGGCCACCCCTGCGGGGGCACCCCTGGGCAGCGACATCTCACTGGGCAGCGACGTCCCCTCGGGCAGCGACGTCCCCCCCAGCCCCTGCGCTGCCCCTCACACACAAGCCCTGGGGGACATCGCAGAGCTCCTTGCAGTGCCTGACCAGGAGCTTCTTGAAGAGGCCCTCAGGCTCCTTGGGTGCTCCCTGGGCACGGTGGGGGCCAGCCAGGATGGTCCCAGCAGCAGCCCCGTGCCTGGGGACACCGAGGGCACCGGCGCAGCCACCCCCGACTGGGACTTCAGCCCCTTGTCGCTGCCGGACGAGCTGCTCACCCTCGACTCCTGCATCCCCGAGCTCAGCGACACCACGCTGAGCCTCGACATATTTAACATCGTCGGGATGGAGCCCCAGGAGCCGCGGAAGGATGCGGGGATGGACCTGCCACCATCCCCGTCTGCCACGGCAGAGCAGCCGAGGAAGAGGCAGGCGCAGAGCTCCTTGCCAATGCCACCCAGCAAGCGCAGGGCTCTGGCAGACGACATGGGGGTGTGAGGGGGGATCAGACGGGGGTGAGATGGAGACGGGGGGAGTGGGGCGTGGGAGGGGGGGATCAGACAGGGGTGAGATGGAGAGGGGGGAGTGGGGGGGTGCGAGGGGGGATCAGACAGGGGTGAGATGGAGATGGGGGGAGTGGGGGGTGGGAGGGGAGGGAGTGGACTGGTTGGGGGTGGTGAGGGGGTGGGTGGGAGGCGGGGGGGGGGGGTAGGGTGGGTTTAGAGCAGCTTTGGTGGGACCTTTTCTTTTGTCTTTCCCATTAAAAGCTCTTTCTCCAGAACCGCTCCGTGCCTGTGTGGGACGGGGAGGGAGCGCGGGGGGCACCGGGAAACAGCCCCCAAGAGGTGCAAAAGCCCCGCCGAGCCCCAGATCCGAGCCAGCAAGCCCCGAGGGGAACCCAGCCACCCCCAGGCCTGAGTCACCACCAGCGCGGCAGGCGATGGTGGGGGGGGGGACGGGAACGGGAACAACTCCCCTGTCCCCTTCCCCAGGGGAAGCAGCCCTTTGGTGGGGAAGCCAGGACAGACAGGTCCCTGCAGGACTCACGGACACGGCCCCACGCAGAAAGCAGCACAGAGCCCCTGCGACAATGACAGACCTTGGGGGCCGGGGGGACACACGGGCACACACGACAGCAAGACCTGCAAGGCATTCGTCTTGAACCCGACCGGCGGGGACAGGGCTCGCTGCAAAGCCCTTCAAAGCCTCAAGACGATCACGCCCTTCCTCGGGTCCCACCGCGCTCAGCCCCGCAGCCCAGCTCTGCCTCACCGACACAGCAAAATAACCCCCAATCACCCCAAGAATGGCGAGGGAGGGAGCTGCGGGCCAGCCAGGGGCCCTCCTCCCCTTCTCTGGTTGCACCTTGGGCAGCCGCAAGACCGGGAAGGGGGGAAAAAATGAATCTCTCAAATCTCAGCACCAGCCAGCAAGTGCCTGGAAAGCTCACCTCTCCTTATTGCCCATTTCCCATCCCAGCTCCACAACCCAGGAGCAAGGCAACCCACGGCACCTTCGAGAAGCAGCCTCACCTGCAGGGTGAGGTCCCCCAGCACCGGGGGGTTGGGGGGGCTGAGCCCCTTCCTTCGGGCAGTCCCAGGGGTGCCGCTGGGGCAGCGGGAGCCGCTCCGGACCCCGGGCAGGCGCAGTCCCGTCGGCGTCAGCACGGCGCAGCTCCCGGTGCCGCTGCTGCTCCGCGTCTCGCCCCGCACGCCGACTCGCCCCAAGCACTGGCCTTGCCCCAAAACTGGCCCCTGGAGCCGCTGCAACACCACCGCCCGCAGCTCTCGGGGACCACCGAGAGCCCTTCTTCTGCTCGAGAGGAGGAGGAAAAAGGAGAGAACAGAAAAGGAAAAGCCCCAAACCCAAACATCAAGGAGCCTCAGCGCCGGAGGAAGAGCTCTCCTCTCCCAAAGCAGCCTGGGGAAACGGTGGCCAGAAGAGCTGAAGCCAGCCCTGGGCTGGCTTTGAGGCAACCAACTGTTCACCGCTTCCCCAGCTGTTCACCCTCCCTGGTTGGAGGACTGCCGCAGCCCATGGAAGGCAGAGAGCAGGGCCCAGCTCTGCACCACCAGCGAGTGCTTTGCTTTGCAGGGACACAGACAGCCTGAGCAGAGCCTGGACCTCCCCGTCCACCTCACCGCAGACAGCCAGAGCACACCCAGACACCGCTCACCACCCAGACTGGACAGACCAGGGAGTCGTGTTTAAGGCGAAATTCCCTCGCGCTAAATTCGGGTGAAACGACACCAAACGACCGGTTAAAGATTGGAGTTAGCACAGAAGCGAACGGAACTGGGGAGGCGTGGAAGCAGGGGGCAGGGTTTCTCACCACAGGAATTGGCATAAGACTACTTCTCTAAACGCTGTAACCACAGACATCAATTCAGGGAAGCAGTGATAGCATATTCCCATACATTCTGTACGGCACGTCTAAATATTTTGATGGTTTTGGTGTTTTGGACCAGCCGTGGAAACTGGTTGGCTGCTAGGTGACTGTAAAAGTGAGCTTTGGTAAAGAATTGTTAGATTTCTTATCCTAAGGCTATGATTGAAGACAAAAGTATAGCCAAGCCATTAACTAGTAGAGGTAGTTACTCAGAAGTTTTGCAGTTCTTTGCTCCTAGCACTAGATGTTCCTGTACGCTCGATGAGAACAGCGTTGAAAGTGGCCACATGTGATTGAAGCTGCGTTAAGCTTCAAGAGCAGAGGACAAGAATCAAGACTTCAAGGACAGCCAGCAAGAACTTCAAATGGGTCGGTGGTCGCAAAAGCAGCCCTTCGACTCAAATGGATCCTTCCTTGTGCGTGAGCAGGTGTAGGCAGTACTAAGATAATCAGTTACAATCATTTTTACGTACGTGTATACTAATCTGATTCATACGCAATTCGTTATTCTAACTAACCTGTTAGTGCTGAAGCTGTGGCATGCACGCGAGGTGGAACTATCCCCCGTGCATCCAGCGCTGCAATAAAGAATGCCTGCTTTCTAAAACTCCAAAACGAGTCTCAGAGAGTTTCTTCGACCGGCTTTTCGGTATCCTAAGGAGATCCCTCCCGCTGAGTCACGAGGTTCCGAGCAGACCCCCTGGCTTTCTAGACTCCTCCTCAGAGAAGGGCCCAGGGGCGGCTGGATCCACTCTTAGTCTCAGACTTGGTCAACCGTTTGTATCTTGAAACGGATGAGGTCTAGGGATTGTGGAAAAGGCAAGAGAGAAGAAGACAGAGAGAGAGAAAGGAAAAGAGAAAGATTTCACCAGTCCTGCTCCAGCGTTGGTTCAGTCAGCCAAGGTGTCCAGTCAGCCTAGGGGTCCAGTCCCGGTGTTCTCGCACGCCCGGGGCTTCAGTTTGTGTCCTTTTATCATCCTTGCCCCTCCTTCGGGCGGGCACCCAAACTCCTCAGGTTAATGAGCAGCTTGTGAGCCTTTGGGCTTGGGGGTCATTTGGGGAGTAACTTCTCCTTGCCTGCAGACATGGCCATTATTTATCTTTGTATCAGAACAGCTGATCAGAACAGGGAGCTGGGCAGCCTCCAGCACGCCCTCCCCCTCCTGTTGCTGAGGTCTGAGCTGATGGGCTTTTCCCCTTGGTTCCTTGCTGTGCAGGCTTTGTCTTCAAGCAGAACTTGCCCCACCACAACGTTTGAGACGGTAACTCTTGCAGTCTCTCACAACACCCAGGCATCCTCCACGTGAAGGCCACTTCCCACCCCGGCTGGCCAACGCAGCGCACTGCCTACCTTCTTGAAGGACGGCAGCAGTTTGATGCTGACGAAGCCCATCTTGTTCTTCGGGATGTGTTTCAGAAGGAAAGCATCCTTGGCCAGGTTCTCGTCAGAGAGGGGGAATTCCACCTGGGACACAATCCTCCTGGCCAGCTGCGGGTCGGGGACGCACTTCTCGCAGTCCAGGACATCAGCCCCCAAAACATGGCTCGCAGCGCAGAAGCTCCTGGCAAAGCAGCAGGGACACAGGTGTGAGCTGGTGGCCTTTGGGATGAGCAGCACTGCCCAGTCCCAGCCACAGCGGTCCGTGCAGATGGCGGAGTGTTGAGGAGCGGGGTTGCTCAGCTGCGCTCTGAAATGAAATCCAGTTTTATGTTTTCACGAGCGCGGCTGCCTTCACGCCCCCGGCATCGGTCCCTGCCACGACTTACAAATTGGCAGCCAGAGGTGCCTCGCCAACAGAGAGCAATCTCTTTCATTAACAGGATACAGGCCGGGAGAGATCTTGGGCCTCCGGTTCACGGCGGTTGTCCCCACTCCCCCAGGCCACACACCGTTCCCACAGCGGGAGCGAGAGGCCTGCGTTCCTACCGAGGGTGTCCTTGGGAGCGCCAAATCCTCCAAGTACCAGGACGGGATGTACTAACCCCATCCCTGTGGAGCACAAACAGCCCCAGCCTCTCCTCATCGGACGTTGTGCAGAACCCAGGCCTTTTCTGGGAGCACGCGGCGGCGGGTACTGTCTCCTCCTGGGTGTCACGCACCCAGGGCAAGCGCGGCCCCCTCCGACGGGGATCCAGAGCTGCTGCTTTTACGACCGGGTGACTAAAAGCCCTGACAGCACTCCTTGAGCTGGGGGAAAGCACGCCACCGAGTGACACCGCGGGACCCTCCTTCGCGCCCTCAAAGCCCTTTCTCCTATTTCTGCGTCACTCCAGCCAAGGCAGCGAACAGAAGCACGGCCAATAGTCACAAATGCGTTGGCCACCTGCCACAAGGAGGCTGTGGCCTCGGCTTGGTCCCCTCTCGGCTCGGCCGAATCAACTTGTTCTTTTTCCCCCGCCGGAAAAATACTGTTGAAAGCCAAGAGTATTGGCACCCACAGCCCCTGAGAGCCGCCTCTAGGCCCCAGGGGCCCCCCAGCCTCCCTTAACCCTTTCCCTCCCCAGGAGGAGCTGGGGAGGCTCTTGGGGGGAGGGCGGGGGGGGTGCGGAACACAGCGAGCCCCCGCATTCCTTCCTGGGAGACGCCAAAGAGTCCTTAGCAGCCAACAGCCAGAAGGGACCATGGCGCAGCCACCACGGCAGCTCCCGCCGCGTGGGCCCTGGGGCCCCCCGGCGTCCCAGCGTTTTCAGACTTTTGTGCTCCCCGAAACCTTCTACCCTGGAGGTAGGGACCCGTCCCAAGCCCCGCAGCCCAGGGACGCTCGTGGGGGCAAGAGCAGAGCTCACCGCCGGCCACGGCTCCTCTCTCTCTCTCTTAGGCCCAGCCAACCTGTACCATCTGCCCGGGCAGGAGCAGCCCTTCCCTGCAGCCTGGGCACCCCTGCCATGGGGGCCACTCCAGGCCCCCCAGGCACCACCAGCAGCTATGGCACCCCAGTCTGTTCTGGCACCTTTGGCATCCCTGTCACACCCGTCCCCCCGGCGGTTTTCGCACGGGCGTTCAGCAAGCCCGCGGGAGCACCCTTGCCCTCGCCTGGGTGACGCGTGCCCACTCAAGCCAATCTGCGGAGAACTTCCCAAATATCTGGGGCCACCTCTCCCATTTCACCTCCTAGAAGGGAGTCCCCTCCCCGACGTGCAACCGCGTCCCACCGGCACAGCAGCTCCCCACGCGCCTGGCGCAGAGCTGGGGCATGTCGGCCGTGGGGGATGGCTTGGTGGGTGCCCCCAGAGAGTCCCCCCGGCCCAGCACGGCTCCCTCTCACCCACACAGGTGTGAAGATGGCTCCGTGGGGCTGCCCCTTCGACCCCCGGCACTACCACATCCAGTGGACAGCCACCAACCTGCCTCCACCGGCCAGCGCCACGCTCGGCCAAGGCGCTGCTTCTCTGCCAGGGGCTGCCCTGTGGGGGCCCTGGGGCTGCGGGGCCCCCCCCCGGCCTGGGCAGCCCCGGGGACCCCCCAGGGCCAGCCACAGTACCTCGCCCCCTACCAACGTCAGGCAAGACTGGTGGCCCCAGCCTGCCCAGTGCTGCCGACATGCAGCCCCAGCTACCAGCACATCGAGGGGCAGTCGGCAGAGATCAACACCTCCGGCATGGCCACCCCTGCAGGGGCACCCCCGGGCAGTGACATCCCCCCAGGCAGCGATGTCCCCCCCAGCCCATCCGCTGCCCACCAGAGTCAAGCCCTGGGGGACACTGCAGGTGATCTTGCCGCGTCCGAGGACATGCTTCTTGAAGAGGCCCTCACATTATTTGAGTGCTCCACGGATGCGGTGGGGGCCAGCCAGGGCTGTCCTAGCAGCAGCCCCGTGCCTGGCCACCCTGGGGGCACCAGCGGAGAGGGGACAGGGGTGGCTCCAGCCTGCCCAGTGATGCCGATATCCATCCCCGGCTACCAGTACATCGACGGGCAGCTGGTAGAGATCGACACCTCCGGCACGGCCACCCCTGCGGGGGCACCCCTGGGCAGCGACATCTCACTGGGCAGCGACGTCCCCTCGGGCAGCGACGTCCCCCCCAGACCCTGCGCTGCCCCTCACACACAAGCCCTGGGGGACATCGCAGAGCTCCTTGCAGTGCCTGACCAGGAGCTTCTTGAAGAGGCCCTCAGGCTCCTTGGGTGCTCCCTGGGCACGGTGGGGGCCAGCCAGGATGGTCCCAGCAGCAGCCCCGTGCCTGGGGACACCGAGGGCACCGGCGCAGCCACCCCCGACTGGGACTTCAGCCCCTTGTCGCTGCCGGACGAGCTGCTCACCCTCGACTCCTGCATCCCCGAGCTCAGCGACACCACGCTGAGCCTCGACATATTTAACATCGTCGGGATGGAGCCCCAGGAGCCGCGGAAGGATGCGGGGATGGACCTGCCACCATCCCCGTCTGCCACGGCAGAGCAGCCGAGGAAGAGGCAGGCGCAGAGCTCCTTGCCAATGCCACCCAGCAAGCACAGGGATCTGGCGGACGACATGGGGGTGTGAGGGGGGATCAGACGGGGGTGAGATGGAGACGGGGGGAGTGGGGCGTGGGAGGGGGGGATCAGACAGGGGTGAGATGGAGAGGGGGGAGTGGGGGGGTGCGAGGGGGGATCAGACAGGGGTGAGATGGAGATGGGGGGAGTGGGGGGTGGGAGGGGAGGGAGTGGACTGGTTGGGGGTGGTGAGGGGGTGGGTGGGAGGCGGGGGGGGGGTAGGGTGGGTTTAGAGCAGCTTTGGTGGGACCTTTTCTTTTGTCTTTCCCATTAAAAGCTCTTTCTCCAGAACCGCTCCGTGCCTGTGTGGGACGGGGAGGGAGCGCAGGGGGCACCGGGAAACAGCCCCCAAGAGGTGCAAAAGCCCCGCCGAGCCCCAGATCCGAGCCAGCAAGCCCCGAGGGGAACCCAGCCACCCCCAGGCCTGAGTCACCACCAGCGCGGCAGGCGATGGTGGGGGGGGGGGACGGGAACGGGAACAACTCCCCTGTCCCCTTCCCCAGGGGAAGCAGCCCTTTGGTGGGGAAGCCAGGACAGACAGGTCCCTGCAGGACTCACGGACACGGCCCCACGCAGAAAGCAGCACAGAGCCCCTGCGACAATGACAGACCTTGGGGGCCGGGGGGACACACGGGCACACACGACAGCAAGACCTGCAAGGCATTCGTCTTGAACCCGACCGGCGGGGACAGGGCTCGCTGCAAAGCCCTTCAGAGCCTCAAGACGATCACGCCCTTCCTCGGGTCCCACCGCGCTCAGCCCCGCAGCCCAGCTCTGCCTCACCGACACAGCAAAATAACCCCCAATCACCCCAAGAATGGCGAGGGAGGGAGCTGCGGGCCAGCCAGGGGCCCTCCTCCCCTTCTCTGGCTGCACCTTGGGCAGCCGCAAGACCGGGAAGGGGGGAAAAAATGAATCTCTCAAATCTCAGCACCAGCCAGCAAGTGCCTGGAAAGCTCACCTCTCCTTATTGCCCATTTCCCATCCCAGCTCCACAACCCAGGAGCAAGGCAACCCACGGCACCTTCGAGAAGCAGCCTCACCTGCAGGGTGAGGTCCCCCAGCACCGGGGGGTTGGGGGGGCTGAGCCCCTTCCTTCGGGCAGTCCCAGGGGTGCCGCTGGGGCAGCGGGAGCCGCTCCGGACCCCGGGCAGGCGCAGTCCCGTCGGCGTCAGCACGGCGCAGCTCCCGGTGCCGCTGCTGCTCCGCGTCTCGCCCCGCACGCCGACTCGCCCCAAGCACTGGCCTTGCCCCAAAACTGGCCCCTGGAGCCGCTGCAACACCACCGCCCGCAGCTCTCGGGGACCACCGAGAGCCCTTCTTCTGCTCGAGAGGAGGAGGAAAAAGGAGAGAACAGAAAAGGAAAAGCCCCAAACCCAAACATCAAGGAGCCTCAGCGCCGGAGGAAGAGCTCTCCTCTCCCAAAGCAGCTGGGGAAGCGGTGGCCAGAAGAGCTGAAGCCAGCCCTGGGCTGGCTTTGAGGCAACCAACTGTTCACCGCTTCCCCAGCTGTTCACCCTCCCTGGTTGGAGGACTGCCGCAGCCCATGGAAGGCAGAGAGCAGGGCCCAGCTCTGCACCACCAGCGAGTGCTTTGCTTTGCAGGGACACAGACAGCCTGAGCAGAGCCTGGACCTCCCCGTCCACCTCACCGCAGACAGCCAGAGCACACCCAGACACCGCTCACCACCCAGACTGGACAGACCAGGGAGTCGTGTTTAAGGCGAAATTCCCTCGCGCTAAATTCGGGTGAAACGACACCAAACGACCGGTTAAAGATTGGAGTTAGCACAGAAGCGAACGGAACTGGGGAGGCGTGGAAGCAGGGGGCAGGGTTTCTCACCACAGGAATTGGCATAAGACTACTTCTCTAAACGCTGTAACCACAGACATCAATTCAGGGAAGCAGTGATAGCATATTCCCATACATTCTGTACGGCACGTCTAAATATTTTGATGGTTTTGGTGTTTTGGACCAGCCGTGGAAACTGGTTGGCTGCTAGGTGACTGTAAAAGTGAGCTTTGGTAAAGAATTGTTAGATTTCTTATCCTAAGGCTATGATTGAAGACAAAAGTATAGCCAAGCCATTAACTAGTAGAGGTAGTTACTCAGAAGTTTTGCAGTTCTTTGCTCCTAGCACTAGATGTTCCTGTACGCTCGATGAGAACAGCGTTGAAAGTGGCCACATGTGATTGAAGCTGCGTTAAGCTTCAAGAGCAGAGGACAAGAATCAAGACTTCAAGGACAGCCAGCAAGAACTTCAAATGGGTCGGTGGTCGCAAAAGCAGCCCTTCGACTCAAATGGATCCTTCCTTGTGCGTGAGCAGGTGTAGGCAGTACTAAGATAATCAGTTACAATCATTTTTACGTACGTGTATACTAATCTGATTCATACGCAATTTGTTATTCTAACTAACCTGTTAGTGCTGAAGCTGTGGCATGCACGCGAGGTGGAACTATCCCCCGTGCATCCAGCGCTGCAATAAAGAATGCCTGCTTTCTAAAACTCCAAAACGAGTCTCAGAGAGTTTCTTCGACCGGCTTTTCGGTATCCTAAGGAGATCCCTCCCGCTGAGTCACGAGGTTCCGAGCAGACCCCCTGGCTTTCTAGACTCCTCCTCAGAGAAGGGCCCAGGGGCGGCTGGATCCACTCTTAGTCTCAGACTTGGTCAACCGTTTATATCTTGAAACGGATGAGGTCTAGGGATTGTGGAAAAGGCAAGAGAGAAGAAGACAGAGAGAGAAAGGAAAAGAGAAAGATTTCACCAGTCCTGCTCCAGCGTTGGTTCAGGCAGCCAAGGTGTCCAGTCAGCCTAGGGGTCCAGTCCCGGTGTTCTCGCACGCCCGGGGCTTCAGTTTGTGTCCTTTTATCATCCTTGCCCCTCCTTCGGGCGGGCACCCAAACTCCTCAGGTTAATGAGCAGCTTGTGAGCCTTTGGGCTTGGGGGTCATTTGGGGAGTAACTTCTCCTTGCCTGCAGACATGGCCATTGTTTATCTTTGTATCAGAACAGCTGATCAGAACAGGGAGCTGGGCAGCCTCCAGCACGCCCTCCCCCTCCTGTTGCTGAGGTCTGAGCTGATGGGCTTTTCCCCTTGGTTCCTTGCTGTGCAGGCTTTGTCTTCAAGCAGAACTTGCCCCACCACAACGTTTGAGACGGTAACTCTTGCAGTCTCTCACAACACCCAGGCATCCTCCACGTGAAGGCCACTTCCCACCCCGGCTGGCCAACGCAGCGCGCTGCCTACCTTCTTGAAGGACGGCAGCAGTTTGATGCTGACGAAGCCCATCTTGTTCTTCGGGATGTGTTTCAGGAGGAAAGCATCCTTGGCCAGGTTCTCGTCAGAGAGGGGGAATTCCACCTGGGACACAATCCTCCTGGCCAGCTGCGGGTCGGGGACGCACTTCTCGCAGTCCAGGACATCAGCCCCCAAAACATGGCTCGCAGCGCAGAAGCTCCTGGCAAAGCAGCAGGGACACAGGTGTGAGCTGGTGGCCTTTGGGATGAGCAGCACTGCCCAGTCCCAGCCACAGCGGTCCGTGCAGATGGCGGAGTGTTGAGGAGCGGGGTTGCTCAGCTGCGCTCTGAAATGAAATCCAGTTTTATGTTTTCACGAGCGCGGCTGCCTTCACGCCCCCGGCATCGGTCCCTGCCACGACTTACAAATTGGCAGCGAGAGGTGCCTCGCCAACAGAGAGCAATCTCTTTCATTAACAGGATACAGGCCGGGAGAGATCTTGGGCCTCCGGTTCACGGCGGTTGTCCCCACTCCCCCAGGCCACACACCGTTCCCACAGCGGGAGCGAGAGGCCTGCGTTCCTACCGAGGGTGTCCTTGGGAGCGCCAAATCCTCCAAGTACCAGGACGGGATGTACTAACCCCATCCCTGTGGAGCACAAACAGCCCCAGCCTCTCCTCATCGGACGTTGTGCAGAACCCAGGCCTTTTCTGGGAGCACGCGGCGGCGGGTACTGTCTCCTCCTGGGTGTCACGCACCCAGGGCAAGCGCGGCCCCCTCCGACAGGGATCCAGAGCTGCTGCTTTTACGACCGGGTGACTAAAAGCCCTGACAGCACTCCTTGAGCTGGGGGAAAGCACGCCACCGAGTGACACCGCGGGACCCTCCTTCGCGCCCTCAAAGCCCTTTCTCCTATTTCTGCGTCACTCCAGCCAAGGCAGCGAACAGAAGCACGGCCAATAGTCACAAATGCGTTGGCCACCTGCCACAAGGAGGCTGTGGCCTCGGCTTGGTCCCCTCTCGGCTCGGCCGAATCAACTTGTTCTTTTTCCCCCGCCGGAAAAATACTGTTGAAAGCCAAGAGTATTGGCACCCACAGCCCCTGAGAGCCGCCTCTAGGCCCCAGGGGCCCCCCAGCCTCCCTTAACCCTTTCCCTCCCCAGGAGGAGCTGGGGAGGCTCTTGGGGGGAGGGCGGGGGGGGTGCGGAACACAGCGAGCCCCCGCATTCCTTCCTGGGAGACGCCAAAGAGTCCTTAGCAGCCAACAGCCAGAAGGGACCATGGCGCAGCCACCACGGCAGCTCCCGCCGCGTGGGCCCTGGGGCCCCCCGGCGTCCCAGCGTTTTCAGACTTTTGTGCTCCCCGAAACCTTCTACCCTGGAGGTAGGGACCCGTCCCAAGCCCCGCAGCCCAGGGACGCTCGTGGGGGCAAGAGCAGAGCTCACCGCCGGCCACGGCTCCTCTCTCTCTCTCTTAGGCCCAGCCAACCTGTACCATCTGCCCGGGCAGGAGCAGCCCTTCCCTGCAGCCTGGGCACCCCTGCCATGGGGGCCACTCCAGGCCCCCCAGGCACCACCAGCAGCTATGGCACCCCAGTCTGTTCTGGCACCTTTGGCATCCCTGTCACACCCGTCCCCCCGGCGGTTTTCGCACGGGCGTTCAGCAAGCCCGCGGGAGCACCCTTGCCCTCGCCTGGGTGACGCGTGCCCACTCAAGCCAATCTGCGGAGAACTTCCCAAATATCTGGGGCCACCTCTCCCATTTCACCTCCTAGAAGGGAGTCCCCTCCCCGACGTGCAACCGCGTCCCACCGGCACAGCAGCTCCCCACGCGCCTGGCGCAGAGCTGGGGCATGCCGGCCGTGGGGGATGGCTTGGTGGGTGCCCCCAGAGAGTCCCCCCGGCCCAGCACGGCTCCCTCTCACCCACACAGGTGTGAAGATGGCTCCGTGGGGCTGCCCCTTCGACCCCCGGCACTACCACATCCAGTGGACAGCCACCAACCTGCCTCCACCGGCCAGCGCCACGCTCGGCCAAGGCGCTGCTTCTCTGCCAGGGGCTGCCCTGTGGGGGCCCTGGGGCTGCGGGGCCCCCCCCTGGCCTGGGCAGCCCCGGGGACCCCCCAGGGCCAGCCACAGTACCTCGCCCCCTACCAACGTCAGGCAAGACTGGTGGCCCCAGCCTGCCCAGTGCTGCCGACATGCAGCCCCAGCTACCAGCACATCGAGGGGCAGTCGGCAGAGATCAACACCTCCGGCATGGCCACCCCTGCAGGGGCACCCCCGGGCAGTGACATCCCCCCAGGCAGCGATGTCCCCCCCAGCCCATCCGCTGCCCACCAGAGTCAAGCCCTGGGGGACACTGCAGGTGATCTTGCCGCGTCCGAGGACATGCTTCTTGAAGAGGCCCTCACATTATTTGAGTGCTCCACGGATGCGGTGGGGGCCAGCCAGGGCTGTCCTAGCAGCAGCCCCGTGCCTGGCCACCCTGGGGGCACCAGCGGAGAGGGGACAGGGGTGGCTCCAGCCTGCCCAGTGATGCCGATATCCATCCCCGGCTACCAGTACATCGACGGGCAGCTGGTAGAGATCGACACCTCCGGCACGGCCACCCCTGCGGGGGCACCCCTGGGCAGCGACATCTCACTGGGCAGCGACGTCCCCTCGGGCAGCGACGTCCCCCCCAGCCCCTGCGCTGCCCCTCACACACAAGCCCTGGGGGACATCGCAGAGCTCCTTGCAGTGCCTGACCAGGAGCTTCTTGAAGAGGCCCTCAGGCTCCTTGGGTGCTCCCTGGGCACGGTGGGGGCCAGCCAGGATGGTCCCAGCAGCAGCCCCGTGCCTGGGGACACCGAGGGCACCGGCGCAGCCACCCCCGACTGGGACTTCAGCCCCTTGTCGCTGCCGGACGAGCTGCTCACCCTCGACTCCTGCATCCCCGAGCTCAGCGACACCACGCTGAGCCTCGACATATTTAACATCGTCGGGATGGAGCCCCAGGAGCCGCGGAAGGATGCGGGGATGGACCTGCCACCATCCCCGTCTGCCACGGCAGAGCAGCCGAGGAAGAGGCAGGCGCAGAGCTCCTTGCCAATGCCACCCAGCAAGCGCAGGGCTCTGGCAGACGACATGGGGGTGTGAGGGGGGATCAGACGGGGGTGAGATGGAGACGGGGGGAGTGGGGCGTGGGAGGGGGGGATCAGACAGGGGTGAGATGGAGAGGGGGGAGTGGGGGGGTGCGAGGGGGGATCAGACAGGGGTGAGATGGAGATGGGGGGAGTGGGGGGTGGGAGGGGAGGGAGTGGACTGGTTGGGGGTGGTGAGGGGGTGGGTGGGAGGCGGGGGGGGGGGTAGGGTGGGTTTAGAGCAGCTTTGGTGGGACCTTTTCTTTTGTCTTTCCCATTAAAAGCTCTTTCTCCAGAACCGCTCCGTGCCTGTGTGGGACGGGGAGGGAGCGCGGGGGGCACCGGGAAACAGCCCCCAAGAGGTGCAAAAGACCCGCCGAGCCCCAGATCCGAGCCAGCAAGCCCCGAGGGGAACCCAGCCACCCCCAGGCCTGAGTCACCACCAGCGCGGCAGGCGATGGTGGGGGGGGGGACGGGAACGGGAACAACTCCCCTGTCCCCTTCCCCAGGGGAAGCAGCCCTTTGGTGGGGAAGCCAGGACAGACAGGTCCCTGCAGGACTCACGGACACGGCCCCACGCAGAAAGCAGCACAGAGCCCCTGCGACAATGACAGACCTTGGGGGCCGGGGGGACACACGGGCACACACGACAGCAAGACCTGCAAGGCATTCGTCTTGAACCCGACCGGCGGGGACAGGGCTCGCTGCAAAGCCCTTCAAAGCCTCAAGACGATCACGCCCTTCCTCGGGTCCCACCGCGCTCAGCCCCGCAGCCCAGCTCTGCCTCACCGACACAGCAAAATAACCCCCAATCACCCCAAGAATGGCGAGGGAGGGAGCTGCGGGCCAGCCAGGGGCCCTCCTCCCCTTCTCTGGTTGCACCTTGGGCAGCCGCAAGACCGGGAAGGGGGGAAAAAATGAATCTCTCAAATCTCAGCACCAGCCAGCAAGTGCCTGGAAAGCTCACCTCTCCTTATTGCCCATTTCCCATCCCAGCTCCACAACCCAGGAGCAAGGCAACCCACGGCACCTTCGAGAAGCAGCCTCACCTGCAGGGTGAGGTCCCCCAGCACCGGGGGGTTGGGGGGGCTGAGCCCCTTCCTTCGGGCAGTCCCAGGGGTGCCGCTGGGGCAGCGGGAGCCGCTCCGGACCCCGGGCAGGCGCAGTCCCGTCGGCGTCAGCACGGCGCAGCTCCCGGTGCCGCTGCTGCTCCGCGTCTCGCCCCGCACGCCGACTCGCCCCAAGCACTGGCCTTGCCCCAAAACTGGCCCCTGGAGCCGCTGCAACACCACCGCCCGCAGCTCTCGGGGACCACCGAGAGCCCTTCTTCTGCTCGAGAGGAGGAGGAAAAAGGAGAGAACAGAAAAGGAAAAGCCCCAAACCCAAACATCAAGGAGCCTCAGCGCCGGAGGAAGAGCTCTCCTCTCCCAAAGCAGCCTGGGGAAACGGTGGCCAGAAGAGCTGAAGCCAGCCCTGGGCTGGCTTTGAGGCAACCAACTGTTCACCGCTTCCCCAGCTGTTCACCCTCCCTGGTTGGAGGACTGCCGCAGCCCATGGAAGGCAGAGAGCAGGGCCCAGCTCTGCACCACCAGCGAGTGCTTTGCTTTGCAGGGACACAGACAGCCTGAGCAGAGCCTGGACCTTCCCGTCCACCTCACCGCAGACAGCCAGAGCACACCCAGACACCGCTCACCACCCAGACTGGACAGACCAGGGAGTCGTGTTTAAGGCGAAATTCCCTCGCGCTAAATTCGGGTGAAACGACACCAAACGACCGGTTAAAGATTGGAGTTAGCACAGAAGCGAACGGAACTGGGGAGGCGTGGAAGCAGGGGGCAGGGTTTCTCACCACAGGAATTGGCATAAGACTACTTCTCTAAACGCTGTAACCACAGACATCAATTCAGGGAAGCAGTGATAGCATATTCCCATACATTCTGTACGGCACGTCTAAATATTTTGATGGTTTTGGTGTTTTGGACCAGCCGTGGAAACTGGTTGGCTGCTAGGTGACTGTAAAAGTGAGCTTTGGTAAAGAATTGTTAGATTTCTTATCCTAAGGCTATGATTGAAGACAAAAGTATAGCCAAGCCATTAACTAGTAGAGGTAGTTACTCAGAAGTTTTGCAGTTCTTTGCTCCTAGCACTAGATGTTCCTGTACGCTCGATGAGAACAGCGTTGAAAGTGGCCACATGTGATTGAAGCTGCGTTAAGCTTCAAGAGCAGAGGACAAGAATCAAGACTTCAAGGACAGCC